>NC_044583.1:1330000-1662500 GCF_901933205.1 Camarhynchus parvulus | reverse complement strand
AGGAAGGAAGGAAGGAAGGAAGGAAGGAAGGAAGGAAGGAAGGAAGGAAGGAAGGAAGGAAGGAAGGAAGGAAGGAAGGAAGGAAGGAAGGAAGGAAGGAAGGAAGGAAGGAAGGAAGGAAGGAAGGAAGGAAGGAAGGAAGGAAGGAAGGAAGGAAGGAAGGAAGGAAGGAAGGAAGGAAGGAAGGAAGGAAGGAAGGAAGGAAGGAAGGAAGGAAGGAAGGAAGGAAGGAAGGAATTGATGTGGGAAGTCCCCAGAGATGCCCCTGGAAGGGAATCAGGCCTAATTCCCATTCTGCTGTTTGTCTGGGACATGGGCAGCACGGTCCCAGCCCCGAGGGAAGCTCAGAGCATCCTGCTGAGAGGAAAAAGCTCTGGCAGAGCCGTTGGCATGAGGAGACCCCAGCTCTCAGGGATGGTTCCAAGCAGCAGATTCCATGGATAACCCCAGAACAAGGGCTCAGAGCGGGGGGTACCTGCAAGGAAAGGGGGAAGGAGTCCAGAGCCTGTGGGGTGAGGGCTGGGGGGGATGATCCAAGGGAAGGGTGTCCCCCAAACCCTCCTGGAGGATGGCAGGAGAGCAGGGGGATGGCAGCCCTGGGGACAGGGCCCTTTCCCCGGTGACACTTGGAGTGTGGATGTCTCTGTGTTGGGAGCTCGTTTCTCCGAAGGGGAAGGAGGTGCCGGCAGCAGCAGCCACGGGGACACAGCTTTCCTCTAATGAACTAGAAAATAGTTTCCCTTTAATACCGATTATCCTGGAAGGCAGCTAAAGGGAATGTGATTTCCATAGTGATGAACCCCGGGCACAGCCTCGCCAGGCAGCGGTGGCACGGGCTGGGCTCAGCTGGGATGTTGGGATGTTCTGGAGCATCCTGGCCCTGGCAGCACGGAGGTACCTCTGCTTCCCAACAGCTGTGCCCCGGCCAGCAGCTCTGCCTGCCTCTGGAACTGCTTGGATCCAGGGGTTGTTGTGCTCCTGAGACAGCACCCTGCCCATCCTGCCTCTTCTACCCCAGCCTGGCTCCCCATCCCAGCTCTGCCCAGCTCCCCGTTGTGATGAGCTGGATGCTGCTGCCGCTTCTCTGCCATCCCATTCTGGGGGCATTCTGGAATTCTGACTACAGCAGGCAAAAATGTGGCCTGAGAAGAAACTAAGCTCGAAAGATCCAGCTGGGAATAAAACCAAGAAACCCCCTGACCCCGGAGCTGATTCTGTCCCTGTGCTCAGGTGATTTCCCACGTGCAGAGCTGCCCCAGCCCTGGCCCAGCACAGGCAGGAGCTGGAGCTGCTGCAGCCAGGCCAGAGGAGGCTCCAGGATGAGCAGAGGGATGGAGCAGCTCTGCTGGCAGGAAAGGCTGGCACAGCTGCCATTGTTCACCTGCACAGGAGAAGCTTTGGGGGGAGCTCAGGGTGGCCTTGCAGGGCCTGAAGGAGCCCCAGGAAAGCTGGAGAGAGACAATTGCCAAGGGATGGAGGGACAGGACACAGGGAATGGCTCCCACTGCCAGGGGCAGGGATGGATGGGATATTGGGAATTAGGAATTGTTCCCTGGCAGGGTGGGCAGGCCCTGGCACAGGGTGCCCAGAGCAGCTGGGGCTGCCCCTGGATCCCTGGCAGTGTCCAGGGGATTGGATTTCACACCCTGGAAAAGGCCAGGATCCTCCCCCACTGGGAGTGTTTGCTCACAGCCCAGGTGCAGATGGCTCCAGTCTCCCAGAATTTGGCCAGGAGAGGTTTGGGTGGAGGTTCTGGGATGGTTCCTGCCCGTTCCTGTTGGTGTCTGTCCCCACAGCAGGTTTGTGGCACTCAGGTTATTGCTCCTGGCCCTGCCATGCTCAGAGCAGATGTCCCTGCTCCACGACACATGGACACACCATGCCTGGCCATATGGGACAAATTATGGGATGTACACATGAGGAAAACAGGGAATCTGGGAGAGCAGCAGTGCAGAACATGCCAGGGGAAGGCACCATCCCCAGCAGTGAGAGCAGCCAGGTCAGGAATCAGCATTCCCTGCCTGGATCAGCACTCCTGCCTCCCTCAGATGGACGATGTCGTGGGCTAATAACCAAATCAAATATTCAGGAGCTGCCTGCTCTGCCAGAGGCACTGCAGGGATGGATGCTGCAAACCTGGGAAGCTCCATCTGCACCTGCAGCTTGCAGGGCTGGGATGGGCAAATGTGGCTGGGCTCAGCTTTGGGGACAGGGATTTGTTCTCCCAGTCCTCCAGGGAGAGGAATTTTGTGCCTCATTGTCTGGGTTTGAACAGCCAGGTATCTGCTGAGGAAGGCAGGAGCCTCCCCTGAAATGGAAAATGGAAAACCTCTTGTTCTGAATTATTGTAATTTTGAAATTAAGGGGCTCTCAGGCAAAGATATGGGAGCAGGAATAACAGTTCTTTCCTAGGAACATTAAAAATACAAATGCAATAGTGCAAACAGAAAATAAACCCCTGCCAGAGTCAGACCATGCCCCTGCCCCCTGTGTGTCAGGGGTGGCACAGCCCCATCCCATGGGGGCTCAGCCCTCCTGCAGTGCCAGCTGTGCTGCTGCTGGAGCAGGGATCCTGCACAAGGGGGGAGTTTTCCTCTGCAGCTCCAGGGCTGCTGCAGATGGGCCTGGGCTCCCTCTGGCAATGCAGGGCAGCAGAAAGCTGCTCCTCTGGCAATGCAGTGGGCAAAGGCTGCTGTGCTGTGCCAGGCTCAGATTGGATCCAGGTAGGAATGCTTGGCTCCTCCCCTGGGCGCAGCATCTCCCCATGGGATGCTGGAATTGGATCAGCCCTGCAGGGACACTCAGTGGCCATGGACAGCAGAGATCTCCTGCAGGGAGGGTTGGCTGTGGCAGAGAGAAAGAAAAAACTGCCCCAAGAACAGCAGAGAACTGCCCCAGCTCTGACAGATGATAACAGAATTCACACCTCCATCTTTCAACACTCATCCCACTGGAGGGAGAGAAAACAGGCAGGAACCTGGTTTTGGGGGGAGTTAGTCAGGATGGAGCTGCCCACAATCCCATCCCTGCTCCCTGGCTCCCTGTCCATGTTAAAGGAACACATGGGGCAGGATCAGGAAATGTAAGCACACCCCACAGCAGGAACCTCCCTGGGAAGGGATCCCCGTTTCCACAATGCTGTCTTGGATGCCACCACTCCCTCTGTCAGGACTGGGGCCTCTCATCCCCCAGGAGTCACAGGGACCAAGAGCACCTGGTGACTTCTGTCTGTGCCAGGCCCCAGATGTCCTGAGGGGACACAGCCAGGGACAGAAAGCTGCAGGGACAGAGGCTGTGCCAGCCTGGCACCGTGCTGGTGGTGGCAGAGGTGGCAGGGAGGCACTGGAGGCCCTGTGTGCTGGGAACCAGGGCCCAGCAGGCAGCAGGAGAAGCTCTGGGGCTGCCAGGGCTGGTTCTGCTCCTGCTGCTTCTCCGTGGGATCCCTGGGAGCTGCCCCACATCTGGCTGTGTGCAGGTCACCCCTGGCAGTGCCACCACTCCTGTCACGTGGCAGAACAAGAGCCCAGCCAGGGCTACACCCCAGGTGAACCAAAATGGTCACAAAATGCACAACTGCTCACGGGGTCTCTCACTTTTATCAGTTCTGCCCCATTTGCATATTGGAGTTCATTGCCCAATTCCAGCTTTAGCCCATGCAGTCCCACCCTGCTTGTTTCTCTCTTCAGCCCCCGTTGTTTGTGCTCTTGGGGCTGAGATTTGGATCATTTGTCCTTGGTCCCCAGCTGGAGCAGGAATTGTTTTGTCTCCCTGCTCTGTGCACAGAGCTCACCATCCCCTCATGTGAAGCCCAGACCCACACAATATAGCAGCACAGAATCTGAAAAATATAAAATCTGAACCTGAGGCATCAGGGCCAGCAGCAGCTGGCGCACCCCTGGCGCAGCTGGGCCCTGCAGCCCAGGACAGTGAGGACAGCAGCCCCTGATGGCCCTGGCACGGCCCCAGTGCCCGGGGTGGCTGCTGAGGCAGGGCAGGAGCAGCGTGTGCCCGGGGGGGGATTCACTCAGCAGATGCTGTGGGATGGTTTGGAGCAGAATCCTGGATCTCAGCAGCACCAGGTGCCTGAGGGTGACCAGAGGGGACCAACCAGGGAGGGAGCAGCTGCTGCACATCAGTGATGGGACAGAGGGAAGGGAGGGGTGGAAATCTGGTGTTTCCTGCCTCTCTCCTGAGATGAAGAGTGGCAGGGACAGCTTTTCCTGGGAGGATGAGGTTTGGGGCAGTTCTTTACTCTTTTCTTGCTCCTAGCAGGACAAACACAAGAGTTTGAAAGTTTTCCATCCCAAAAGGCTGCGGGGATGTGCAGGACACAAGAACTCCTCAGGATGTCTGGGGATGGGGATGTTCCCATGGCACTCCCAGCTCCAGGCCCAGGGGCTCTGCCAGTCCCCAGTGGGATGTTCAGGCCTCCAGGGGGATCTCTCAGCACTCCCCACACTCTGCCTGCATCCCTCAAGCTGCTCTGGAGCTTTGCAGGGGCACAGCCACGTGTGGGACGCTCAGTGGGAGGAGGGCTGGGGGATCCCTGTGCACCTGGAGACCCTTTCCTCCTCCCTCCCTGGTTCCAGGAGCTCCAAGGGACACTTTTCCAAGTCACATTTGCTGCCTCTCAGCCCTGCCAGTCCCGGGGAACTGAAGCAAATTCCAGCAAGGAGTGAAGCCACGATCAGCCTTTTCCTGGCCATTGCCTCTCCCACCCACAGCTCCTCCCTGGTGATGGAGCCTCTGCAAAGCCCCACAAAGGAAGGGAATTCTGCCCCTGGCAAGAGGGGGACTCTCCACGTGGCTTTAGGCTGCCCTTTGCAGTGCTCAGTCCCTGAGGATTGAGATGGAGCAGCCCTGGAAGTTCCCAATATTCCAGCAGCCAGGAATCAGCCAGAACTCCAGGTGAGCCATCCCATGGGCTGGGGGGCTGTGGCAGCTCCCTCTGGGCTCTGGGTGCCCCCAGCCCCTCTCCCCCGGGCCAGGGGCACTGGGATTTATCCACCACATCCCTCAGCCGTGGCTCCACAGGGGGATTGGCTCTGGGGAAGGATTTATTCATAAAGCCACGGCAGCAGGAAAGCAATCCTTGTCCTGGGGGCCCTGCAACGTGTGGATAAAGCAAATTAGAGCCAGGTCTGCGTGTGAAGGTTATAAACAAACACAGCCCGGGCTTGGAGAGGGGAGGGAGGGAGAGGAGTCAGAGGCAGAGAGAAAAAGGCAGAGGAAGAGGGAGGGGAGAGCCCTTTCATAATTCATCATTCCTGAAATAAAAATAAGGCTGGAATCATGTTTTGGGTAGAAGGGAGAGCGCGTAGGAAGTGTGTACTTGCCAATCTGCCAAAAAAAGTTGCTTTTTATTTTCTTAAGAAGGCAATTATGTATTTTTGTCAGCCACTTCCTACTTTGAAGCAGCTGAACCTGCTTTGCTCAAACTTTCCCAAACAATTTGCCCTCAGGCTGCTGCCAGAACTGCAACATTTACACCCCGGAGATGAAAGGAGGGGAGTGCCACGGCTGTGGCTCCGTGTGTGCCGAGCAGAGACACCTGCAGAGTGCTCCTATCTGCCTTCCCAGCCCTCCTGCACAAAGCCGGGGGTTTGGGAGCCTCCCTCTGCCTGGCTCAGGTGGGGAGCTGCTCTCAGGGATGCTGAAATGTGACTCTGTCTTGGTTTGGAAGGACAGGAGTCTGCTAAGGAAGGCAGGAGCCTCCCCTGATATGGAGAATGTAAACCCTCCCCACCCCTCCGAATTGCTATAAATTTTAAATTAAGGGGCACTCAGGCAAAAATATGGGAGCAGGAAATAACAGTTCTTTAATAGGGAAAGGAAATAAATAAAAGGATAAAATAAACAATGCAGTACACTAGAACAACACTGACAGAGTCAGAACACCCTGTGGGTCAGGGTGTTGGCAGCAGTCCCATTGGAATTGTGGCTGCAGCCCTCCTGCAGTGTCAGGGGTGGTTCTGTTGGAGCAAGGGGGATCTGTAGAGAAGGATGGATTCTTCCTCTGAAGATCCAGGGGAAGAAGAGGCAGCTGCTGTTCCTCTGGGGAATCCCGTGGAGAAGCCGTGCTGGTGTTCCAGAATCTCCAGATTATATCTGGGTAGCAATGCTTGGCTCCTCCCTCTGGGCTCACATCTCCCAATGGGATGTTATAGTTCTTATCAGCCATGCAGTGACATTCAATAGTCTGTTATCAGCAGTGTCCCCTCCCGAGGGAGGTGTGAATGTGGTCACTCACAGAGAGAGATAAGGCAAACTGCCCACTTGACAAAGATAATCTGCCATACAGGTGGTAATGGAAAACACCTTGCATTGCGATCTGGAACAGACTCCAGGGCAGTGTCTGGTGCTGCTGCTTCAGGAGGCTCCCAGGTTTTGGGATGAGGAGATGGAGACACAGCCCAGCTGGGTTGGGGTCCCAGCTGGTGCTCAGCACACCTGAGCAGGGAAAATGTTTGGATTTCTCAAGGTCCAGTGCCAATTTCATCATTTCCAGAGTGAAATTCCCTCCACAGCTGAGTGCCTGCTCCGCCCTCAATCCCTGCCCTCTCCTGGTCTCTCTTTGGGACTCACTGCAGCACTGGGATTTGGGATTGATGCCAAGGGTTCAACCTGGGGCTCCTGGCAGGATGGGCAAAGTTGAGTTCCTGTGCCCCAACTCTGCCGTGCCACTGTCCCTCAATCCTGCCTAAGGTCTCTCCTGCCTCGAGGAAGCCTATGAGGAGCAAAGGCTTTGGATGCCACAGGTTCCTGGATTTCCAGGGCCCCAGTTCTCCTCCAGCAGGAAATAAAATGGCATTTTTGGTGAGATTGATCCACAGCTTGAGCTGCAGGGTCTTGGGGCTCTCCAGTTGTTGTGGCCAATGTGAGAAAGAAAAGGCTGAGCACAAGAGGGGAAGGATCCTTTTGGGATTTAGCAGCATCCCAAGGCCCCCCAGCTCCAGGTGAGGCAGCATTCCTGCCTCTGCTCCCTTCACCACCCTCTGGAATACCCAGTGCTGTCCATAAATCACAAATATGAGGGATATATTCCCTGGAGAAGCCAGCAGTGCCTGTGGGTGGGATAGGATGGAGTGTCCAGCTCTGCAAACACAGCAGGAATGTTGATATTGATGCTTTTCCTCCCCAGGAGCAGCAGCTGGGCACAGAGGTCACCTGATGGTGGCATTAGGAGCAGCACAGGAGGAAGATGCATGGCTGGAGTGCCCTGGCTGTGCCCAGGGTGTTCCTGCCTGGGTGAAAAGGGAATCTCCCTCCTCCTGATCCCACAGCCTGCCCCGACCCTGCCTTGGGTTGGAAATCTGGCAAAAATGGCCCTGGCTGGGCTGGTGTGCAGAGAATCCCAGGGGGGATTGGGTTGGGTTGGGTTGGGAGGGATCTCAGAGCCCCCCCAGTGCCACCCCTGCCATGGCAGGGACACCTCCCACTGTCCCAGGTGCTCCAAGCCCTGTCCAGCCTGGCCTTGGGCACTGCCAGGGATCCAGGGGCAGCCCCAGCTGCTCTGGGCACCCTGTGCCAGGGCCTGCCCACCCTCACAGGGAACAATTCCTGCCCAAAATTCCATCTGAGGATGAAAAAGGGTGGGGGAGAAACAAACAGGAGTCAGTTCAGCAGCCACACCGTGAGGGGATCACAGAACCATCGAGGCTGGAAAAGACCTGCAAGGCCATCCAGTCCAACCACCCACCCAGCACTGCCCCTGGAACCCCTAAACCCCCGAATCACCACCCAGCCCTGCCACAGAACCCCTAAAAACCCCAAAACCATCACCCAGCACCACACACAGACGCATCCTGAAGCCCTCCAGGGATGGGGATTCCCCACTCCTTGGGCATCCTATCCCCGTGCCTGGCCACCCTAAAAATGAACTTTTTTTCCTAATCTGCTCCAAATCTCCCTTTTCTGAGGCCATTTCCTCTGTCCTTCCACTGCAGGAATGTCAGAAGGGACCGGCCACACCCCAAGCTCCTGTCCTGGCAAGGACAAGCCTGGATAATGAATAATTCCACCAGCTGATAATTAATTCCACCAATTAGAGCTGCCCTAATGAGATGGGACCTGCAGAACACGTGGTGCAGACCAGGCCTTTATTTCCCAGCCCTGTTTCCGTGTTTTCCCTTCCATAAAACCATTTTTTGCTTCCCCTATTCCTGGAAAAAACAGAGGAGCTGAAGTGGTGGGTAGAAGGGAATGATCAGGAGGATCATGGAGAGGGAAAGGCAGCCGTGAATGCACTTCATGTTTGCAGTAATTAAGGAACTGTCGAAATTCCTAAATCCCAATTTTGAAATCGTTTGGTTGACTTGACACATCCAACTCCCCGAGCTTTTAATTCAAATATAAAGCTTGATTGGCAAATTAAGAGAAGGCTATGAATGAAATTAATGAAAGATTAAAGACCAGCAGCTCACGCTGATATAAAAATTACCCCTCCAAAATAGGTTATGCAATCATTAGGATAAGTTGCCACTCTGCTAATATTAATTCTGATCCAACATTTATTCATCGATGAGATTTACTGATTCCCAATGAAGTCCTAAAAATTCCCTACAAGTGTTGGATCTTTGCAGGCTCTGTTAATCACCTTTATTTTCAATTCCCTAATTTTTAAAATTACCATAAAGCGAGTTTTCCTTAATAAATTGCGTCGTTGAGCACTTGAATTTGCAGTTGTGCTGAGGGAAATGAGATCCAAGAGCCATTAGGACATGGAATGGAAATTTGATTAACCAAAATTACCTGGACAATGCACTTGGACCCATCCAACTCACTCCTGTTTCCATGTCAAGTTCTGCATCCCAGGAAAACCAAGGGAGGGATGACCTGAGGGAGTTTTCCTCACAAGGAGCTGCAGCCTGTGGAGTTGTGCAGTCAGAATTTGGGAATTGGTGTTCACAGGTGGCAGGGGAGAGAGGGAATTATAATCCAGCTGGGATTGGGATGGAGTGTGTCCCATAAATTGGGCAGCACGAGGTGACCTCAGAGAGGAGGGGAAGGAAAACCTTGGTGCTCCTTCTCCCAAACCTGCCCTGCCTGGGATTTCTTGCCAAAATCAACATTATCCCCACTTCCCTCACTTAATGTGGATACTTTTCCATCCAGCCACCTAAACTGCACATCAGCAGCATTCCCCAGCTGAGATTCTCCCAGGATTTTTAAGAGAAGTTTTTTTCCTCTGTAATTGCGTTCAGCTCCATCATTACCTGGAGTCTGCTGCGCAGCACTTCTGTGAACACGCTGGAATTTTTTATGGACTCCACGATTTATGGTTCGGCTTCTCCCTCTGTCTTGGCTGTGGCAGATGAGAACTGAATTCCTCTGTTTCTGATCACTTATTCCTGGTTTATAGTGCAATAAAAAATAAAAACAGCCTAGTAAAATACTGTAAATAGAGTGGGTGCAGCTGCATATCTGTGGTTTTCCTGCTTGGATCAATGCATGGACACATCCTGCATCCTCAGGTGGATGATGGAAGGAGCCCTCCTGCTCCTGCACTCAGGGAAAAACTTCCCTGAACCTCAGCTCCATCTCCCCAGAATGATTTGGGTGGGACATGCTGGTGATGCCAACAGCCTGGCAGTGTCTGGGATATTCCCTGCCCCTCCACTGCTCCAGGCGCCACCTGGGGTGTGGAAGGGGACAAGTGGCCTTTCCTCCCCTTCTCCAAGGACCTGCACAATGCCAGGGCCCCCCTCACTCCATCCCTGCTCTCCCACTGAACCCAGAGTTGCCAAACTCGCCCCCAGCCCCTCTCCCTTTATCCAGCCCCAGGATCCCTCAGGCTCCCAGAGCAGCTCCCCTGATCTCTCCCCCTGCGTGAGGAGGAGCTCTGCTGCTCTGCCGGGCTCCCATCTCAGACGTGCCCCTGGAGAATCCTCCTGGAGAAGCTCCTGCTCCAGCAGGTGAAGCTGAGCAGCGTCACTCACATGCAAAGGGCAGATCCATCACAGCTACAGGGAAGAGCTGTTCCCATTTTGCACTCTGAGCTCAGGTATTCAACACAGATTTGTCGGAATTCTCTTGTTTCAGGTGAGGCGAAGACTCCTAGCAAGAGCTTGGCGCTCTCCTCACCTCAAGCAAACAATTCCCAGCCCGGGGGGAGTGAGGAGGCTCTGGAAAGGTGCTCAGGAGCTCTTGGTGTGAGTCACTGCCAGGATAAAGACATCCAAAATGGCTCGAGATTCCTGCCAGGATGGGGAGATGAATCAGGGCCGTCGTGACCTCCCCATGTGTCTGGCAAGTTGTTCTCTTGTTGCCTCGTGAACAATCTGTTTTCCCCAGACCCAAAATAACAATGCTGAGGAATAAAGTGCTTTTTTCTCCTTCACTCTGGGTGAGTCACTGAAGGGAAAGGAGGAGGAGTTCTCCGTGCAGACGTGGATCAGGAGCTGGGAATTCTGAGAGGGAACAGTCTGGGTCGAGGGTGTGACTCCTGCATTACTGGGGTGACAAAGAGCCCCAGGTGGCCCAGCTGGCCCCTCTGCCAGCCCCTGGTGGTGTGCACCTCTTCTTCCCACATCATCTCCTGCTCTTGCTCCTGTCATCTCCTCCTGAAAAGTGTCTGGCAGGGAGCCCGTGGTAAACTCGCTGCTGCCAGCCCTGTGCCAAAGCTTTCCCTTCAATCTCAAACAGGAGCAGGTTGAAGCCTTGACATTTTTCAGCAACTAAGCCAAAGTCGACGGCAAATGATATTTTTACCTTTTTTCTCCCTGCCCTTTTCTTCCTTCGTGTCTATTTGCTTCTCTCTTCCTTTGCTTCGCTCTGCCTTTGCCTCTCCAAAAAAGACAATAAAAATTCAAAATCCAGCATCACTAACTCAATAATTACCCTTTCAATGTGTCCCTGTCCATGGTGACTCTGAGCAAAGGGGCTGGAAGGTCTAAGATTTGCCCTTGGAGACTCTTTAAAGCAAAGGGAGAGTGTTTCAGTGATAAATTCCACGTTGAAAGCCATGTTTTTCTCCCTCGTTTTCATAGGAATTTCATCGGCTCTCACTGACAGCTCAGCTCTTGCACGGCTGTTTGTTTGCAGTGGATGGATGCCAGCTGTAACTTAGATCCACTTAAATATTGCATGGAAAACCAGGATTGCTTCCCTTCTGCGGCCACCCCAGCAGAGCCAGGGGCAGGGCGACTCGGGGATAAGATTCCGCTCTCCGATGCCGCTGCCGGCAGGAGCCCCTTGGGCAGCATGGAGCTCACATTCCAGCAAAGGTTTAGATCCCTTTTTGCTTTTGACTTATTCATGACAAGAACCAAAAATAATCTGCAGCAACCTGAAAGGTGAATGTGTCTGTTTAAAGAAGGGCTCGAGCGCCTTGCAGGGCCTGAAGGGGCTCCAGGAGAGCTGGAGAGGGACTGGGGACAAGGTGGGAGGGACAGGACACAGGGAATGGCTTTAAGCTGACAGTGGCTAGATTTAGATGGGATATTGGGAAGGAATTCCTCTCTGTCACAAGGTGCCCAGAGAAGCTGTGGCTACCCCTGGATCCCTGGAAATGTCCAAGGCCAGGCTGGAGCAGCCTGGGATGGTGGAAGGTGCTCCTGCCACGGCAGGGGGGTGGCACTGGATGAGTTCATGCTTTTTTCCAACCCAAGCCATTCCACAATTCCATGATGTGACAGCAGCAGCAACAGAAGGAAAGGAGGAGAAAAAGGACATCCAGAGCCAACCAACCCTGAGAACTCCAGCAGTGCCCCTGTGCTGCTGTGTCTGCATTTCCATGGGTGGGTGGCACCTTGGTGGCACCTTGAGCTGCAGCTGCTGTCGCTGGAGGGCCCAGCCCAGCAGCTCAGGGTGCTTGGGGACCAGCCCCGTGCCCAGTCCCACTGTTCTGGTGTCCCCTGCAGTGCCAGCACTGTCCCATGGGGCAACACCAAAGCCCCTCCAGATCTCCTGTGCACCCTCTTCCCCTTCAAAGCCACCCTGGATTCTCACCCTGAGCCCTCCTTCCCCATCCCAGTGAGCACAGGATAAATTCTGCCCTTCCAGCCCTCCTGGGACTGGGCTGCTGCTCTGCTCCCATCAGGACACCACAGGGGGGGTTTAACAGGGGTGTGACACAAGGGACACTGGCAGCAGGGGCCTCGTGCCACCCTCTAGGACAGCCCTGAGCCCGCAGAGCAGCCACAGCCAGGCCCAGGAATGCTCCTGATTAATCCCGGGATTTATGGTGCCCATAAAGTCCTTTCCAGTGACATATTAATATCCCAATTAATACTCAGCGACAGACATTTTAATGTAACTAATTCCAGGCAGGATGCTCTCTTTGGAGGGATATAAATGGCCTGACATGGTGCTATTGATCCCTGCGGCCACAGCAGTCCACAGCAATTCCCTTCATCCATCCCTCCATCCCTGCATCCACAATCCATCCATCCATCCATCCATCCATCCATCCATCCATCCATCCATCCATCCATCCATCCCTGCATCCATCCATCCATCCATCCATCATCCATCCATCCATCCATCCATCCATCCATCCATCCATCCATCCATCCATCCATCATCCATCCATTCCTGCATCCATCCATCCATCATCCATCCATCCATCCATCCATCCATCCATCCATCCATCCATCCATCCATCCATCCATCTATCCATCCATCCATCCATCCATCCATCCATCCATCCATCCATCCATCCATCATCCATCCATTCCTGCATCCATCCATCCATCATCCATCCATCCATCCATCCATCCATCCATCCATCCATCCATCCATCCATCCATTCCTGCATCCATCCATCCATTCCTGCATCCATCCATCCATCATCCATCCATCCCTCATCCATCCATCCATCATCCATCCATCCATCCATCCATCCATCCATCCATCCATCCATCCATCCATCCATCCATCCATCCATCCACCCATCCACCCATCCATCCATCCATCCATCCATCCATCCATCCATCCATCCATCCATCCATCCATCATCCATCCATTCCTGCATCCATCCATTCCTGCATCCATCCCTCCATCCATCCATCTCTCATCCATCCATCCATCCATCCATCCATCCATCCATCCATCCATCCATCCATCCATCCATCCATCCCTGCATCTATCATCCATCCATCCATCCATCCATCCATCCATCCATCCCTGATATCCTGGGAAGGTTACAGCTGCAAATCCCCATGGGATTTTTCCTTTGGGTGCATGGTGAGGAAAGGGGATCCCCAGAAAAAGAAGCAGCATCCTGTCCTGTGGGATGGGATGGGATGGGATGGGATGGGATGGGATGGGATGGGATGGGATGGGATGGGATGGGATGGGATGGGATGAATGGGTGGCTCCAGCCCCACACCCCATTCTCTGCAGATCCAGCTCCAGGCTCTGTCCTGGTGCCAGGCAGGGATGGAACAGGATTTTGTCTGGGAGCCCCCACCCTTACAGGGCCTTCCCACACGGCTGCAGGGATGGGGCCATGGTGCTGCTTCCAGCTCCAGAGCAGGGTTGCCATGGAAACCAATCCTGTTGTGTTTCTTCCCATCTCCAAAGCCAGCCCGTGGCATCAGAGCTGCCATCCACAGTTGTCCAGGGGGAGATTCCTTCCAACCCAGCAGATTCACTCCCCCCACTCACCCCACAAGCACAGCAGAGCCCCCCAGGCCCTGCGTGCAAGCCCAGCCACGCTGCCCTCACACTCTCAGCTTTCCAAGACTTCCCAGAAACCCACACAGGATACCCTGGTGGGATTTCTCATCCCACCTCCACTCCTTGCCTTCAAAACCCCCCTTTGGCAGCATCCTGCTGCTCCTCTCCCTGCTCCCCATCCTTGATCCAACCCCAGCTGCTCAGGCAGTGGAGGAGAGCATGGAGATCCCTCTGGAAGGAGGGAGAGGCTCTGGGAATGTGAAGGGAGGGCAGGTGGGATGTGGAAGGGGGATGGGGAGGGAGGTGCACTCAGCGAGGTGTCTCCAGGCAGAGCAATCCATGCCTCCCTCCTTCCCTGCATCCAAAGGCTGCCTCTCCATTATTCATCCCCCTTCAGGGGAACTATCTCATCCTAATAAAAATGTCACAAGGAATCCACAAATACATCCGTAGCCAGCACCAGGAGTTCCTCCGTGCACGGGGAGCTCTGCTGCTCTCTGCACTCCTGGGCTGCCACCTCGCTTCCCCCCGAGCTGGGCACAGATTCTCTGACATTCCAGACACGGAATGGTGCCCACAGGGAGCTCAGGGAGATGCCTGAGCCTGGATATCTCAGCTCCCTGCATCTGAAATTCCTGTTTGGCTCTGTTGCATCCCAAAGGCTTTGTTGCTTCTGCATCCCAAAGGCTTTGCTGCCTTTTTCCATCGCTTTTGTTCCTGTTCAGAGCCTGGGATGAACCTCCCAAACAGCTCAAATCCTGCTCTGCAAACCCAGCAGTGATGCACAAACCTGTCCCCATCAGCAGTAGCAGCACTGGGGCATCCAAAATTCACTTCAGGGCTGACCAGAGCAGCTGTGGCTGCCCCTGGGTCCCTGAAAGTGCCCAAGGCCAGACTGGACAGGGTTTGGAGCAGCCTGGGACAGTGGAAGGTACAAGGAAGCAGATTTAAAATGATGAAGCAGAATCCTTTAACATCTTCCAGGTCCTGAAGGGGCTCCAGGAGAGCTGGAGAGGGACTGGGGACAAGGGATGGAGGGACAGGACACAGGGAATGGCTCCCACTGCCAGGGGGCGGGGATGGATGGGATATTGGGAATGAGGAATTGTTCCCTGGCAGGGTGGGCAGGCCCTGGCACAGAGTGCCTAGAGGTTGGACATTGGGGTTGGAGCCACCTGGGATGGTGGGAGGTGTCCCTGCCTCTCCATTGGGATGGTGGGAGGTGTCCCTGCCTCTCCATGACCTCCCATTCCAGCAGCTCTGGGTAGGAGGAAGCCTCAGGTGGCATTTGGGACCGAGCCTGTGTGGAATGTGGGCACAGGATCCCAGAGCAACCTCTGTTTCCATCTAGGAGCCACCAGATCCTGGCAAAAATCAGCTTTTGGGAGTGGAGGAGTGCAGGGAACAGCCAGACCCTGCCTGGTGCAGGCTGTTTGCACTGGAGCACAGATCATGGCAAAATCCAGGGAAAAATCCTTTGCCAAGAAAAGTTTTTAGTCCGTGTGAGTCCATCCTGCTAAATCAATATTGGAATTGCTGCTCTCCATCTGGGATGGCCAAGGAAAAGCAATGGAGAGGCTGACTTGCCTCTAATCTGTTTTTCCCAACAAATATTCCCTCTTTGGGGAGTTCTGGGAGTTCTATCCTGACCAAACCTCCTGCCAAAAGCCAACATTCCCTTTGCCAGGCCAGCCCTTTTTCCCTGCAGAATATTTCCCTGTATTCCGAAGCACAAGGCTTTGTTTTATCACTGCCATCGCCAAATTTCTGTGTCTCTTTGCCAAAGAGTGCCCCTGGACCAAATTGCCCATGATTTTCCTGCTTGTCCAGTCTGTTTTCCTGGACAGAAAATTTGCTTGCTCTGAGCACTGGTGCCACTGGGCCAAGGCCTGGTCCCAGCTGATATTTTGTGCCTGGAGTGTCTCTCAGCATAAACAGCATAAAACCGCCTGGGAATGGGAATAATATGGGATTTGAGGGGCTGGAGAATGATCCAGTGTGTGAGTGACAGCCCAGCCATGGGAGCATTCTTTGAGAGATCCTGTCCTGCTTACAGGAGGATTCATTTGCTTTGTCTTGGTGATTTTTGGATGACTCCAGCCAGTCACAGTAAGCTGGGATAATTGCTGTGTGTGGCTCTTCCCAGATCCCATTAGCAGCAGGAATTTTGGCAATTCCTACAAGCAAACAAGGTGGAGATGTCTAGTTCTGCTGGCTCTGCAGCTGTTGGGGGCTGTGGGGTGGACACTGAGACCTTCCCTGCACAATCTGAGGCTGCTTCTCCCTCGTCCCCATCACAGCCACGCCAAAAACCCTTTGGAGCAACCCCATTCCCACTAAAATCCACCTGGGCCTTTGCTGGTGGTCACAAATCACCCTCCCAACATGGAATTCTTGTGCTGCCTTTTAGTTCCAAAGCTTTCTGCTCACAGCTTTTCAGGTCCAGGAGCAATGATTTGCCAAAGTTGTAATGATTAACAGAAGTTTTAATGAATCCTGATGGATTTATTATTTATCTTTTGGACTGATAGATCCCCAGGGTTGTTTATTCCAATGTCTTGGAGCTCATACAAAATATTTTATTGCTGTGCTTATGGTTCTGTAAAAATATTTGCTAGACTTCCCCATGGACTAAATCAGGGGAGGTGAAACTCTGAATTTTTGGCAATATGAGGTCTCATCCTGAGACCAGGATGCCATTCCAGCTGTTCCAGATTGCAATGCAAGATGTTTTCAATCACCATCTGTATGGCAGATTGTCAAGTGGGCAGTTTGCCTTATCTCTCTCTCTGTGAGTGACCACATTCACACCTCCCTCGGGAGGGGACACTGCTGATAACAGACTATTGAATGTCACTGCATGGCTGATAAGAACTATAACATCCCATTGGGAGATGCTCCACCCAGAGGGAGGAGCCAAGCATTCCTACCTGGATATAATCTGGAGATTCTGGAACACCAGCACGGCTTCTCCACGGGATTCCCCAGAGGAACAGCAGCTGCCTCTTCCTCCACTGGATCTTCAGAGGAAGAATCCATCCTTCTCTACAGATCCCCCTTGCTCCAACAGAACCACCCCTGACACTGCAGGAGGGCTGCAGCCACAATTCCAATGGGACTGCTGCCAACACCCTGATCCACAGGGTGTTCTGACTCTGTCAGTGTTGTTCTAGTGGACTGCATTGTTTATTTTATCCTTTTTTTTTTTCCTTTCCCTATTAAAGAACTGTTTTTCCTGCTCCCATATTTTTGCCTGAGAGTCCCTTAATTTAAAATTTATAGCAATTCAGAGGGGTGGGGAGGGTTCACATTCTCCATTTCAGGGGAGGCTCCTGCCTTCCTTAGCAGACTCCTGTCTTTCCAAACCAAGACACCAGCCTTGCTGCTCCTCAGGTGATGCTGTGCCCTCTCCATGGAGCTGCCCCCCTCCCCATTCCCAGGGGGGTTGGGGAGAGCAATCCCACTGCCAGTGAGTGGGAAGTGGCTCTTTTGGGGATGCTGTGGTCAGAGGCAGGGAGCAGCACCCCGAGGATGATTTGCAGCCCAGGCAGAGGCAGCTGCTCCTTTTCCTGTGGCTCTTGTCAGCATTTGGCAGAAACAGCAGCAGAGCAGCTCTGGCTGCCCAGCCCAGCTGGAGCCAGGACTGACAGGGCTCGGCTGAGCTGGGAACTTTCCTGCTGCTTTTCATGCTGAGACTGCAGCTGAAACAGCCACGAAGACAATGAATTCCCAGTGTGTCACCTGGGCAGGACCAGGAGGGGAGGCACTGAGAGAGGGGATGTGCTGGTGTGAGCTCAGAATGACTTCGGCGCCTCCGAGCCTTTCCTTGCATGGAAAAGGGAAGGGAGAGCTCGGGAAGGCTCTGCATGTGATGCCTCAGGTTTAGATTTTATATTTTTCAGTTTCTATTCTGCTTTAGTGTGTAATTCTGAGCTTCATATGAGGGGATGGTGAGCTCTCTGCACAGAGCAGGGAGACAAAACAATTCCTGCTCTAGCTGGGGACCAAGGACAAATGATCCAAATCTCAGCCCCAAGAGCACAAACACTGTGGGCTGGAGAGAGAAAAACAAGCAGGGTGGGACTGCATAACCTAAAGCTGGAATTGGACAATGAACTCCAAGATGCAAATGGAGCAGAACTGATCAAAGTGAGAGACCCCTGACCGATTGTGCATTTTGTGCTCATTTTGGGTTGTGCTGCCCAAGGTGGATCCATTGAGGCCTCCTAATAAATCCCTGCTTTATTCTTTAGCTCTGTCCAGTCTCTGTTCCAGGCCAGCCTTCCCGAGGCACCTCAGGCTCCCCATGGTGCCCCAGGGCCCCGGGGATGGGAGCAGCCCTGGGTGTGGGGCTCCATCACTGCAAGGAGCAGGGACTGCAGCCTCGGGGCAGGGCTGGGAGCAGAGGCCATCAGTCCCTGGAAAAGCAGGAGCCAGAGCCTCCAAGTGGGACATAGGAGATTGTGAATCTTCCATTTTCAGCAAGCCTGTGATGGTTGGTATAAATTTGGGATGTTTTTACTGATTGTAAACTCAGTTTGTGGTGAGCCAGCAAGGAGAGCCACCATTCCCTCCAGGAATGGAGAGGACACATCCAGGGCACTTCCAGGGTGCCCATGGACACAGCAGGAGTCAAACCTGGCTGTGTGCTCCAGAAAAATAAACAGCAGAGAAGTAAAAATAATTGTAAAAGCCTGAAAAGATGCTTGTATTCATAGACTCATGGAATGGATTGGGCTGGAAAGATCCTTAAAGCTCATTATATTCCACCTCTTGCAGGGACACCTCCCACTGTCCCAGGCTGCTCCCACTGTCCCAATGTCCAGCCTGGCCTTGGGCATTGCCAGGGATCCAGGGGCAGCCCCAGCTGCTCTGGGCACCCTGTGCCAGGGCCTGCCCACCCTGCCAGGGAACAATTCCTCATTCCCAATATCCCATCCATCCCTGCCCTCTGGCAGTGGGAGCCATTCCCTGTGTCCTGTCCCTTCGTCCCTTGTCCCCAGTCCCTCTCCGGCTCTCCTGGAGCCCCTTTGGGCCCTGGAAGGGTGCTGAACTCTCCCTGGAGCCCTGTCTTGGTTTGAACAGCCAGGTGTCTGCTGAGGAAGGCAGGAACCTCCCCTGAAATGGAAAATGTAAATTTCCTCCCTAAGAATTCTTTTAATTTTGAAATTAAGGGGCTCTCAGGCAAAGAGATGGGAGCAGGAATAACAGTTCTTTACTAGGAACATTAAAAATACAAATGCAATAGTGCAAACAGAAAACAAACCCCTGCCAGAGTCAGACCGTGCCCTGTCCCCTGTGTGTCAGGGGTGGCACAGCCCCATCCCATGGGGGCTCAGCCCTCCTGCAGTGCCAGCTGTGCTGCTGCTGCAGCAGGGATCCTGCACAAGGGGGGAGTTTTCCTCTGCAGCTCCAGGGCTGCTGCAGATGGGCCTGGGCTCCCTCTGGCAATGCAGGGCAGCAGAAAGCTGCTCCTCTGGCAATGCAGTGGGCAAAGGCTGCTGTGCTGCTCCAGGCTCAGATTGGATCCAGGTAGGAATGCTTGGCTCCTCCCCTGGGCGCAGCATCTCCCCATGGGATGCTGGAATTGGATCAGCCCTGCAGGGACACTCAGTGGCCATGGACAGCAGAGATCTCCTGCAGGGAGGGTTGGCTGTGGCAGAGATAAAGAAAAAACTGCCCCATGGACAGCAGAGAACTGCCCCAGCTCTGACAGATGGGGATAGAACACACACCCAGCCACATCTTGCAACCTAACACAGTCCCCTTTCTGCTGCTGCTGTGAACAAAACACCTTTGAGGTCCTGTACCCAAGGGCCCAGACCCCTCCAGCTCGTCCTTGGGATGAGCTGATCCAGATTTCCCCTTCCCAAGCCAGTGCCTGGCTGGGCTGGGCTGGGCTGGCCTGGGATGGGATGGGCTGGGCTGGGATGGGATGGGCTGGGATGGGATGGGATGGGATGGGATGGGCTGGGATGGGATGGGCTGACCCTCCCCAGGGAAGGGAGCAAAGAGAGAGAACTGCCCATCCTGAATCTGAGACATCTGACAGATGTTCCTCAGTCCCTCAGAGCTGTCCCAGCCATCCTGGAGGGCCTGGGAGCTCCCAGCATCCAGCCATGACACAAGGAAGGAAGGAAGGACGAGTTTCCCAGGACTGGGAAGCCTTGTTGAGGTTGAAATAATACCAATTTTGTATGCATTTGACTATTTCTGCCCTGCATGAGCCAATCTAAAGCCGATCTCATTTATCAATTAGCATTTATAACGTCCTTATCACCATGGAATCAAAGCACTGTAAATGGATTAAGGAATAAGCAGGATGCCTGGGAGAGTCAGGAATTCATCTCCTCGGGATTCGGGGTGATCTCATCAGGGGGACAGGGACAGGCACAAATTTTAGATCCTGTACAAAACCTGAGCAAGGAGTCATTGGAAATAATTAGAGTAATTAGTCCAGAATTAAGAGGGCAAATTTTTATTCTGGACCTGAATGTTCATTCACAGGAGGAGTTATTCTGGAAGAGCTCTGGAAAAACTCATCCTCTGTTCCCTCTGCTTCTGGTTTATCCCAAATCATTTCCAGAGCTTCCCCGGCTGTCAGCCCAGCCCTGTGGAGCTGTTTGGCTCCATGGAAAATGCCCCTGGAGCAGTGCCAGGTGGGATGCTGCTGTTCCCAGCCACGCTGGAGGATGGATGGCAGCACCAGGAGGGTCCTGCTGGGACCAGGAGGAGCAGGAGGTGTCCCCAGGGGCTCAGCAAAGTCACCTTAGGGGGAATCATTGACTCCAAAGCCAGCTGACCATGAGCTGCATGCCCATCCCAATGTGGGAAACAGCAATGGGCTCTGGGACAGCTGGGCCAGGACCTGTGGGGTCTGTTCTAACCCAGGGTGTGGGTCAAGAATATTTGAGGGCTGGAGCTGAAGGACATTTGGAAGCCAGGATGTTTTCCCACTCCAGAACCCCCCATGCCCTGGGCTGATTCTGTCCCTGTGCTCAGGTGATTTCCCACGTGCAGAGCTGCCCCAGCCCTGGCCCAGCACAGGCAGGAGCTGGAGCTGCTGCAGCCAGGCCAGAGGAGGCTCCAGGATGAGCAGAGGGATGGAGCAGCTCTGCTGGCAGGAAAGGCTGGCACAGCTGCCATTGTTCACCTGCACAGGAGAAGCTTTGGGGGGAGCTCAGGGCGGCCTTGCAGGGCCTGAAGGAGCCCCAGGAAAGCTGGAGAGAGACAATTGACAGGGGATGGAGGGACAGGACACAGGGAATGGCTACCACTGCCAGGGGACAGGGATGGATGGGATATTGGGAATGAGGAATTGTTCCCTGGCAGGGTGGGCAGGCCCTGGCACAGGGTGCCCAGAGCAGCTGGGGCTGCCCCTGGATCCCTGGCAGTGCCCAAGGCCAGGCTGGACATTGGGGCAGTGGGAGCACCTGGGACAGTGGGAGGTGTCCCTGCCATGGCAGGGGGTGGAACAAGATCAGTGTTTTTAAGCTCCTTTCCATCCCAAACCATTCCACAATTCCATGATTCTCCCCTGTCAGCTCTCAAGGGAGCTCCGGCTGTGTCCCAGCTCCGCGAGGATGTGGCACTGCCACTCCTGGTGGCACAGGACAGTCACCCCTCGCTCTCTGGCCAGAGCCAGGAGGGGTCACAGGGCTCCTGCAGCCCAGGGAGGTGTCCCAGGCTGAACCCCAACCAGGCACCCCCACTGCTGGGGAGGAGATTTTGGGGAGCAATCCAGGTTCTCCTCACTGCATCCCCGGGCCGTGGCCAGCAGCAGCATCAGCCCTGAGTGCAGGGGGGCAGCTGTGCCACCGACAGGGCTCTGCTCCTCCCTCCCTCCCTCATGCCAGAGCAGGAATTGCAATTTATTTTTGCATGGCTCAGGGTCAAGCAGAGACCAGGAATTGTACAGCTGCCCTGTGCCCTGGACAAGTGACCCTCCCCAGTGGGACACTCCTTTCCTGTGCCACCAATGTCACCTCCAACTGCCAGCAGAGAAAAAGCATAATGAGCCTCCATCCCAGCCATTATTATGCCGGGGATGTGTTAAAATAAGAATATTCATGAGAAAGCATTTGTTTATCCAAGTAGCCTTGAGCATTGAGCGGTGAAGGGCTGGCCTTGCAGCGGCCAGGAGTCAATATTTGTCCAATATTAGCAGAGCAGAAATGGCTGGTTTGGACACCCGAGTGCTGTCCTGCTTTGATTCCAGAGCAATCTGTGCGCTTCCCTGCTGCGGTGCCAAAAGCCCTCCAAGTGTTGTGAAGCGCTGAATGTCACGGCAAGGACGGAGTTTACGCTGTTTACACCGAGCATTTTCATGCTAAATCGGCTCGGGGCTGCAGGTGCCAGCTGAAAGCCCAGAGCTGCTGGATGGAATGGGGTTGCCAGCCCTGGATGGGCCCCACATGCTGGGCCAGCCCAGAGCGCTCCAGCAGCTCCGGCCCCCGGTTTGTGGCACCAGCCCTGATGTCTCCATCCCCTCCTCGGCACACTGGGCTCGGGTTTTCTCTCTCCTCCCTACTGCCCTTGGCAGGGATTGCAGAGCTCCCTGGATGCTCCGTGGTGTTGCCTTGGATGAGGGATGAACATTTTCTGCCCTCCCTGCATGCCCACACCCCATCCCGTGTGCCCCATCCCAGGCTGCCCAGAGCAGCTCTCCCTGCTGGGCAGGAGCCAGGGCACACGGCTGGGATGGGCACCCATGGGCAGGGCTGGCCTGGCGGGTGCCACAGAGCAGGAACGAGGCAAACAGCTGGGCAGGGGCTGGAGGGGGAGCTCCCCATCCCAGCCAGGGGGCAGGAGCAGGGCAGGGCACCGGGAAAGAGCCGGGAGTGCTGCACAACCCGGGGCTGCTGCTGCTGCTGGGAGGGCTCAGCCCTGCATCCACATCCCCCCTGCACCCACACATCCCCTGCATCCACACTCCCTGCACCCACACATCCCCTGCACCCACAGCCCCTGCATCTCCATCCCCTGCATCCCCATCCCCTGCATCCACACCCCCTGCATCCCCATCCCCTGCATCCACATCCTCTGCATCCCCATCCCCTGCATCCCCATCTCCTGCACCCACATTCCCTGCATCCCCATCCCCATCCCCTGCATCCCCATCCCCTGCATCCCCATGCCCTCCATCCCCATCCCCTCCATCCCCATCCCCTCACCACATCCCCATTCCCCGGCATCCAAGCCTCTCCTCCAGCCCCTGGACAGCTCCAGGCTCTGCTCATCCCTCTCCAGCCTCGATGGAGCCCGGGACCTTCCCCAGCCCCACAGGGCTCCACCCTTCTCCTTCACATCTCCCGGGGTCTCTCCTTGTGTCCAAACTGGATTTTGCTCTCTGGGAACTGTGCCTGGAAAGCATCTCCGGCCAAGGGGCAGCAGGAGGGTATTGTAAATCCAAGGCGACTCTGACGAAGGGGAGAGAATGATGAGGAGGACTCCATGGATCTCAGAAGACTAATGAATTACTTTATTATACTATATTACATACATTTCATCTAAACTGAACCTGCCAAGCACTCAACGCTGCACACACTGCACAGAATCTCGTGACCGTCACCCCACAGTCCCCACACACACACACATAGAGCTGGCCCTGACAGGCCAAGCAAACAAAATACCATCATTTTGGGTAAACAATCTCCATGTTGCATTCTGCTTTGCCACAACACAGGCCCAGCAAATGATAAGAATTGTGTTTTCCCTTTCTCTGAGGTTCAGAGAATGTGAATCTCAGAAATCCTTGGGAAGAATTGTGCCTTGCTTTTCTCTGTGAAGGGAAATGTGGTGACAGGAGGGGGAAAAGCCTGAGGAGGCTTTTCTGAGCAGGGAAAGCCCAGAACACCTTTGTAGCATCTCTCAGTGCACGATGGCAACTTGTGTGGAGTGACAGCTGGACCAGAACCCCTTCAGGGCTTCCCTAATCCTCCTTTTTTCCCTCTGTGAGTGCACAATCTTCACTCCAACCTCAGGTTGACCTTCCCAGCCCTCCTTGTGCTCCTGCTGCCCACAGGGAGGCAGGAGATGGATCCTGCTGTTAACAGCCCCCTGCAGCAGCTCCTGGGTGCTCAGCACTGCACCCAAGGGTGCTGGAGGGGTGCAGGTGCTCCCAGGAGGCAGAGATGCTGGAAGGGAGCAGAGCTGGAGCCAGGATGGGGCAGCCAGCACTGCAGGCAGGGAGCACCTGCAGAGTGCCAGAGTCACAGCCAGCCAGGGGAGGATGGATGGGGCTCACATCCCTGATTTTGGGAGACCTGCTGGCCACCCAGGAGGCAGGCATGCAGCAAATGACCATTCTTTATATTTATCATTAGCAGGATGAGCTGCTGGCCTGGGCTACAGAGCAGCAAAGAGGGGGGTGCCCGTATCCAAACTGGATCCCCCACAACACAAACGGCCCCAGCAGCACATCCTTCCCATCATCCTGGATAAAAAGCATCAAATCCACAGGTTTGGGACATTTTACCAGGAAAACTGGTCCAGAGTGTCACTGCAGCAGTGGCCTGGCAGGCAGCAAAGGCTGGGGAAAGGAAAAGCAGCTCAGACTCAGGTCCTGCCCTGCCACTGTGACCCCACAGCCACAGCTGCCCCAGGCACTGATCCTTGGAGAGGGGACCCAGCAAAAAATCCCCCTCTGAGGGCTCTGGGCAGCCAAGCACAGCTCTGTCGGAGTGGTGGAGGAGCTCCCAGAGGCACCAGGACACTCTGGGGGTGTTTTGGCCTCCCCTGTGCCACTCCTGGTGGTTTTCAGGCCATTTCTGAGCCCTCACTGCAGAGCCTGTGCTCCCCCAGCCCTGGCTGCTCCCCCCGGGTGCTGCCAGCTGAGGCTGTGCCTGCCTGGGACATGGGAGAGGCTCCCAGAGCCAGGCTGGCTGTGCTGGTGGCTGCTCCCAGCTCCAGGAGCTCCCTCCCCTCAGCAGCTCTTCCCTCCCAGCCTGGGCTGGAGGTTCCATCCTCTCTTTTCTGCCACAGTGATCCTGGCAGGCTCCATCCATCCCTGCAGGGCTGGGAGCAGCACCAGGGATCCCAGGGACAAACGGGCTCCCAAAGGCACAGGGGGGTTTGGAACAGAAAAATGGAGCAGAGCTCAGGAAAAAGGAAATTTCATCAAGCAAACAACTCTGTGTGCCCCCAAAGGCAGAGCTCAGCTCTGGGATGGGACCCATGGGATGGGATCCATGGGATGGGATCCATGGGATGGGATGGGATGGGATGGGATGGGATGGGATGGGATGGGATGGGGTGGGATGGGATGGGGTGGGATGGGATGGGGTGGGATGGGATGGGATGGGATCCATGGGATGGGATGGGATGGGATGGGATGGGGTGGGATGGGATGGGATGGGATGGGATGGGATGGGATGGGATGGGATGGGATGGGATGGGATCCATGGGATGGGATGGGATGGGGAATGAGGCTGCTCTGCAGGCAGGGGAGGTGCAGCCAGCACAAACATCCTCACCAGCCCCAGGGAACACCAAGGGGGTGGCACAAGCTGATATCCAAATCATGGAATCACAGTTTGGGTTGGAAAGGACCTCCAAGCCCATCCAAGCCCATTCCATCCCTGCTGTCACTGTAGGACACAAAACAACATGACAAAGACTCATTGCTCTTTCCAAGGTAAAAAAGGCTTTTTATTTTCTGACTCCAACATTTATAGATTTTTAAAAGTGGCAGCGGGTTGGAGGGTGACAGTGCCACCTCTCCAATGACACTGGACAATCCAACAGTCCATCCAATTTCTCCTCCTCTATAAAAGAATGCAAAACAATGAGTTATTTACAGAAAGTGTGTGAGAAAGTTCGTTACAAGAATGCGAACATCAGAAGGCTTAGAAAATCTTAAAAAATCAGGGTGACAGCCTGCCATGGCAGGGACACCTGCCACTGTCCCAGGGTGCTCCAAGGCCCAGTGCCCAACCTGCCCCAGGGGTACAGGGGCAGCCCCAGCTGCTCTGGGCAGCACTGAAACGAGAGCTCACTGAACCCTCTGGAAACACCAGGGACATTCCATGGCTCCAGCACCCACAGGTTTGGAGCCAATCCCATGCATTTCCCACCCAAGGAAAGCAAACCCTCTCCTGAGGAGATGCTCACTCTGTGTGGACCCACCCGGCCCTCCCTGGGCTCTCCCTCGGAGCCCTGAACTCCATGGAAACTGCATCTACATGGAGAAACCTGGATTGCACCTCAGGGCTCAGCCCATTTAATGCTCCAGAAGCTCCATGCTTTGTAGGTCAGGAGTTTCCATGCTGGAGTTTCACTCTGTGCTGTCTCCTGCTTCTCCAGCCTGGATTTGGTGTTGGAGAAGCTCCCTGGCCCCAGCTGAAGGATAATAATTGAATAACATGCAACATTACACTCTCAGGTTTCATTCATTTTCACACTCGCAGCATCTGTAAAATCTGAAATGAGGGCTCATCTCAGGCTGTCATCCTGCCCAGCAACAACAAATTCCAGCGAGAAGGGAGGACACTGCACATCCAAACCTGTGAATTACCTCCAACAATCTCATTCAGGATTTGATTCACATTTCAGGGCACAGCTCCCACAGTAAATTAATAAGTTATAAGCTTGTAATATTTTCAATGGCTTGATATGGCAGCATTTTTCATTTCAATTAGGGGGAAGAGCACAATTGGATTCCTGAGCCTTGGCTGGGAAGGAAACACGTTATTCCCTGAGGGGCAGGACCTCAGCAGCATCCAGGAGGCTCCACATCCCTGCAATCCTCCAGGTGAGCCCTTCCCTGGTTGCCAGTGGGAGCTGCTGGAAGGGATTTATTAAAATAGCTCCAAACAATCCCAGCAGGGAGGGGGAATCACACCTGGCACTGCAATGTTGCTCCTCCTCTCCTGATTTCCTGAAATTCCTCCCTGCGGGACCATTCCAGGTGCAGGAGCTGCCCTGGGGATCTCCCTGGGGATCTCCTGTCTGCACTGAGCCCCAAAAGTTTGGATGATCCTGCTATGGGACGATTTTTGGCACCCAAAAGCAGTGGTGCAGCACCTTCAAGGGCCAAAATCCAGGTGGAGAAAACATTGAGGTAATTTTGGGTTTAAAAGTTGCTTTACTCAGCCCTGACAGGAGGATTTATCCTGATCCTTCCTTTGGTTCTCACATCCCTCTGTGGCTGATTCCCAGCTGGACTGGGGGACAGTGATGGCCTTTCCTTGTTTTTTCCCCTTTTATTTGGCTTATATGAGGTCCTTGGCCCTGTCAGAAGCCTGTGGAATATTAGGAACCACAGAAACCCTGTGGAATATTAGGACCATGGGAAGGAACCAGCCCTGGGTGTAAAATAAAGAGCAGCTGAGCTTTGCAATGATTTAGGCCATAAATGGTGCAATGAGAAGCTTTTGGAATTTGCACATCAGAAGAAAACCCCACGATTATCAAAAATCCCTTCTCCAGTGCAAGAAGTTTGGTGCCTGGCAGTTGGGGCTCACAAATTTAACAGGAAATAAAGCCAAGCTTTAGGTTTAAAACACTGGCTCGAGGCTTAGGCTGTGAAATGTTGCAGAGGACAAGTCCTGGCCTTGCACAGAGGTGCTGGGAGGGCAGCAGAACAAATCCACAGAGCACAGGAATGAGGGAATTCCTTCTTAAAGAAGAAAAAATCCACAAAAATCCGACCTGTGGGCTCAGGGCTTCTACCACCCCATCCATGAATTTGATTCAAGCAGGCAAACCAACAAATACTTTGGTTTTGGGATGTGCCAGTCACAAAATTCCCCAAAAACCCACATTTTCCTGTGCCTGGAGCTCCTGGATTGGAGTTTCTGGATCCTTACACAGAATGTTGGGTCTGGAAGGATCTCAAGCACTGGGACAGGGAGAGCTGCAGGGTCAGAATGGACCCTGAGACTGCTCCCCCAGTTTGGGTTATTCCCACCAGGAATCAGGCACCAACCTGCCCCTGTTCTCCATCTTTACCCAGAGATCAACTCAAAAACAGATTAGGGAGTCAAACCTGGGGCATTTTTCAGGTAAATTTGATTCAAGCAGGGAAACCATAAAACCCATGGTCTTGGACATGTCAACTGCAAAATTCCCTAAGAAATGTACATTTTCACATGCTCAGAGCTCCTGGGTTGGAGGGTCTGGATCCCTGCACAGCAGTTTTGGGTCAGCTAAAGAGGCTGAACTGTGTCTCAGGAACAGGGACAAAATAGACCAGGTTCAACCCTGAGCCTGCTCCCCCATTTGAGTCATCCCAACCTCCCCCTGTTTTCCATCTTTACCCACAGAGATCCACTCAAAAACAGATCAGGGAGTCAAAACTTTCCAGGGGCATTTTCCAGGTAAATTTGAATCAATCAGGGAAACCATAAAACTCAAGGTCTTGGGCATGCCTGTTGCAAAATTCCCTTAAAAATTCCCTTAAAATTTTCCACATGCCCAGAGCTCCTGGGTTTGAGGGTCTGGATCCTGGCACAGAAGATTTGGGTCAGCTAAAGAGGCTGAACTGTGTCTCAGGAACAGGGACAAAACAGACCAGGTTAAACCCTGAGCCTGCTCCTCCCATTTGAGTTATCCCAACCTCCCCCTGTTCTCCATCTTTACCCAGAGATCCATTCAAAAACAGATTAGGGAGTCAAAATTGGGGCATTTTTCAGGTAAATTTGATTCAAGCAGGGAAACCATAAAAATCAAGGTCTTGGACACGCCAACTGCAAAATTTCCTAAGAAATGTACATTTCATGTGCCCAGAGCTCCTGGGTTGGAGAGTCTGGATCCTTGCACAGAAGATTTGGGTCTGATAAAGTGGCTGTTCCCTTAGGAACAGGGACAAAATGGACCAGGTTAAACCCTGAGCCTGCTCCTCCTATTTGAGTTATCCCAACCTCCCCCTGTTTTCCATGTTTACCCAGAGATCCACTCAAAAACAGATCAGGGAGTCAAAATTGGGGCATTTCCCAGGTAAATTTGATTCAAGCAGGGAAACCACAAAACCCATGGTCTTGGACATTTCAACTGCAAAATTTCCTAAGAAATGCACATTTTCACATGCCCAGAGCTCCTGGGTTGGAGGGTCTGGATCCCTGCACAGCAGTTTTGGGTCAGCTAAAGAGGCTGAACAGTGTCCCAGGAACAGGGACAAAACAGACCAGGTTCAACCCTGAGCCTGCTCCCCCATTTGAGTTGTCCCAACCTCCCCGTTTTCCATGTTTACCCAGAGATCCACTCAAAAACAGATTAGGGAGTGAAAATTGGGGCATTTCCCAGGCAAATTCGATTCAATCAGGCAAACCAAGAAATTTCTGGGGAAAAACCCGCCAGCCCCTGTTTGCACCAGGGCCGGCGAGCAGGAGGAGCAGGGATGTGGCTGCCAAAGGCCACTCCAAAGGCACTGCTCGGGCATTTCCCGTTTTCCCGTGCCTCAGGAATGCTCTGGCACGTTTTTCCAGGAGCAGCTCAGCGGTGCAGCTAAAGCTCCCTCCGAACATCAAAGAGCTGGAAGAGTAAAACCCATCAGAACGTCGCTAATGAAAGGCGCGGTAATTGTCAGGCGCGGAACAGAAGTCGGGCAGGCTCGGCAGCCCCAGCTTCACTCAGACTTAGCAATTAAACACCGGCTGGAGCTGCGAGGCTGGGGGTGGGGGGGGAAAGTCGCAGCTCTCCAGCACCAATTAGCAGCTAATGAACATCAGCAATCCCCCTGGAGAAGGGAGCCGGGAGAGACAGAACCGGCACCAAAATGCCACCCACGCTTTGAGCCGGCCCAAAGGCGCGCCTGGCTGCGGGGGATGCTCCGTGTCCCATCCGCGGCTGGAAAAGGAGAAATGCAGGGAAATCCAGCCCGCGGAGGAGGGAAGGGTGCCTTGGAAGTGCTGCTTTTCCCAGGTCAGCCAGCAACATGGGGGAGGGAGGGAGGGAGCCTGGAATCATTTCAGCAGCGCTGCCATTCCATGTGAAATCAGAGCCTGAAAGGAAGTCAGTCAATTTAAACCCGCTCCTGAAGGGGAATAATTAAACACTCCAAAGATGTGGGAGAATTTTAAGCAGTCAGCAAGGATTTAAAGACAACATATCGTTCCTAGCAGGAATAATAATAATAATAATAATAATAATAATAATAATAATAATAATAATAATAATAATAATAATAATAATGCAAAAAGAGGGAATGTAGGCAGGCAGGGCAGCCTCGGTCAGTCAGAGCAGCCTCACCTGGGCAGCCCGGGAGAGATGGAAGAGCTGCAGGAAGGCTGTGGGGCATGGGCTGCCTCAAAAACAGCGGGGCAGAACCTGAGAGGGGATGGGAAAGTGCCTGGAATAGGGAAATGTAGGGCTGGGAAGGGGGGGAGGGAAAGGGAAAAGGGAGAGGAAAGGACGAGAGAAAAAGGGGAGAGGAAAAGAAGGGAAAGGGGAAAGGGTTGAAGGAAGGGGAGAAGGGGAAGAGGCACAGGGGAAAATGAAAAGGGGAGGGAAAAAGAAAGGGTTGAGGGAAGGGAAGGGAAGGGAAGGGAAGGGAAGGGAAGGGAAGGGAAGGGAAGGGAAGGGAAGGGATCCAGGGGAATTGGTGCCTGGTGCTGCAGGTGTGTCTGTGGCAGGCCTTGGTGACACAGGAAGCCGCAGGATCTGTGCAGGACCCTCTCCTGCACAGGACATTCCACAGAGGAGGCAGGAAAGCTCAGTGGGGAAGCAGAGCAAGGAGGTTTCCAAGCCTAGGAAAGCACTGGAGAGTGCTGAGTGCAACAGACTACAAAGGGAATTTCAGATCCATCCCAGGCTCCCGATGAGAAAAACACCAAACCACCTCATTTCTGGCTTTCCTGGATCAAGGGGAACAGAAATCTCTGAGTACAGAGTGGAGGCACCCCTGAAGTGCCCCACTGTAAAGATTTTTATTGTCACAGAATCCCAGACTGAGCTGGGGTGGAAATGACCTTAAAGCTCATCCCATCCCACCCCTGCCATGGGCAAGGACACCTTTCCCTATCCCAGATTGCTCCAGCCTGGCCTTGGGCACTGCCAGGGATCCACAGCTGCTCTGGGCACCCTGTGCCAGGGCCTGCCCACACTGCCAGGGGGAATTTCATCCCAATATCCCACCCCTCTCTTTAATTATCCCTTCCAGAGAACCAATCAGCCTGACCACATCATCAGGCACATCCCTGGAGCGGAGGAATTTTTGCAGGGAAAGATAAGCCAAAGGCTCCTTGTGGAAAGCAGAGTAAGACTGTCACCATCTCCAGTAAAACTGTCACCATCTCCAGTAAAACTGCCACCATCTCCTGCATCCCAAAGGATTCCCATGTGCACTGTGGGTTAGAGGAAGGTGCCTCTGGGAGCATTACTCAGTGCAAGAGCCCAACCTCACAGTTCCTGGGAAGGAGACATCCAAGACTCCAAAGATATCCAAAGCCTCACCTCAGCACCAGGCACCTGGAAAGAAGAACTCACAGCAAACAAGATTTATGTGTACTGAGGAAATCAAAGCTCTGTGTAAGCTTTTTGCAAGGTAATTAATACATTTTGGCATTTGGGCACATCTGACACAGCAGAGAATGTGCTGGACTCCAGAAGAATCCAAAGGGCTGAGTGAAATGACCAGGAAAGGAACTCACCCTGCCCTGAGCTTCCCACCCCAACCAGCTGCTGACCTAAATAGAAATGAGGAAATGGCTGGAAATATCAAAGGTTTTGTGTTCAGGGAACTTCTGCTCTTTCCAAATCTCTCAGAGCACCACAGAACTGTTAAAACTGGCAAATAAATGGGAATTCTTGGGAAAGGCATGAAGGAATGATGCAAATGTGCAGGTGATGGAAACAAAGATCTGGTGGGAGGATGGGGGAAAGGAGCCTGAACTCTCAAAAAGTCCGTGACTTTCCCTTCAGAGGGGTAAAAGCAATCTCTTGGAAGATCACACACCCGAAAATAAACACATCAGACAGTTCTTGGTGATGGGAGACGAACATAGAGCGAGACCTAATAGAAATATCTCCAGGCATCCCCCATTTCCCAGTGCCTGCAGAAGGAGCAGGAAAAGCAGCATTTTGTGGGCACTCTGAGGACACAGTGCAGGCCCCAGCAGCGTTCCTGATTCCCCAAGAGCTGGGAAGTTTCCTGTCATGTTGCCACGTCCTGACCCTGCTGCTCTGGAGTCTCATTCAAAGGTGGCCAAACCAAAGGCGAGGCTGGGACACTGTCGCAGATATTCTCTTTGTGAAAAATCCTTTCCTTAGGATTTTTCCTTCTGAGAATCTGTGCCCTCAGAGATAGACATAAACAATAGGTTATCTGCTGCTGTGGAATGCAACAGGTCAGTCTGGATTGGCCCAGCTTGGATGTTTACAAATAATGGCCAATCCAGAACTGGGAGCTCTCTCGGACTGTGTCGGGGTTTGTTATCATTCTTTACTTTTCTATTCTTAGCTTAGCAAGCTTCTGAAAAGCTCTCCTGCTTTTTCTTTTTAGTATAGTTTTAATAGATGTATATATCATAAAACAATAAATCAAGCCTTCTGATAATGGAGTCAAAGATCTCGTCTCTTCCTTCACCCAAGACCCCTTGTGACAACGGTCACAGGACACCACCAGGGGCAATGACTGGAATCCCAGGGATCAAAAAGCTCAGCTCAGCTCCACCAGGAATGGACACAATCAGGAGAGGGATAAAGAATTCCCTTTGCTCCTGCCTCGCCTCCCAGTGCAGGAATTTTTCATGGAAGGGGAATCACTGCAGGGCCCTCATCCCTCAGCAATTCCATCCCAGCCCTGCTGCTGGTGCTGCTTTGGTGCTCCCTCCCAGCAGTTCCACAATTCGGAGCAGCCTGGGATGGTCATGGCATGGAGAAAATCCAACATGAGGCTCCTCAACAGCCTGGATCCCTCTGCAGCTCTTGGGAACACACAGCTGAGCTGAAATAGCACCAAACATCCTCAGCAGCCCCAGGAGAAACACTGAGAGGGTGTCCTGAGCTGATCTCGAGATTGTAGAATCAGAGTTGAGACTGGAGGGAACCTTAAAGCTCATCCAGTGCCACTCCTGCCATGGCAGGGACACCTCCCACTGTCCCAGGTGCTCCAGCCTGGCCTTGGGCACTGCCAGGGATCCAGGGGCAGCCCCAGCTGCTCTGGGCACCCTGTGCCAGGGCCTGCCCACCCTGCCAGGGAACAATTCCTCATTCCCAATATCCCATCCAGCCCTGCCCCTGGCAGTGGGAGCCATTCCCTGTGTCCTGTCCCTCCATCCCTTGGCAATTGTCTCTCTCCAGCTTTCCTGGGGCTCCTTCAGGCCCTGCAAGGCCACCCTGAGCTCCCCCCAAAGCTTCTCCTGTGCAGGTGAACAATGGCAGCTGTGCCAGCCTTTCCTGCCAGCAGAGCTGCTCCATCCCTCTGCTCATCCTGGAGCCTCCTCTGGCCTGGCTGCAGCAGCTCCAGCTCCTGCCTGTGCTGGGCCAGGGCTGGGGCAGCTCTGCACGTGGGAAATCACCTGAGCACAGGGACAGAATCCCCCTGCCCTGCTGTGGGACCAGCCCAGGGCTCTGGGGCAGCTCCAGCTCTACCCACCACCCCCCCCAGGGCTCCCCAGCCTTTGGGGACTGTCCCCTCCCTTCCAGGGCCACAGCTGGCAGTGGAGTGCTTTGATTTCTGCAGGCACTGGGGCTCAGAAATGAGAATTATTTCTGGCACTGTCCACGGCTGCTATTGCCACGCACTCCGCTCCAATTTCTGTTCCTGTCTCCCACTCCAGCACCATCCAAATGCTGGTGGAAGGGGGTTAATTTCTTAATTTAGGAATCATTAGTGAGAGAAATTGCACTGTGCAGCTGTCTCAGGTCTTTAGGAAAATGCCTGCAGCAGCTGCAGATTTGTGATTCGCCTTGACCAGCTCTGTTCTCATCCGTTTGACACCAACAGCAACAGTCATTTGGGGTCAATTAAATGTTTTCTTCTTTGTTTATCACCATAAGTCTTAATAATACATCTGGCAGCACGAGTCCATCTGAAGAGGAGGCTACCACATCCATAATGGATGGGAGCTTGCAAATCACAAACAAGTGGATAAACACCAAAAGGCCTCACGTTCCCAGCTGAATTCCTCCTCTCCCCAGTGCTTTGCTCACTCCCAGGGCCTTGCAGCAGCTTTAGGTGCAAGGCTTGGCTTCTGTAATGATTTTAAACACCCTTTTTAATTGCTTTTCTGTGGCCCTGAGAAGCCAGCACTGTCAGCACAAAACTAGGGGTGATTACACAGCAAAACAGAGCCTGCTGCTGCTGCTGCTGCCTGTCCATCCCTGCCCCACAGCCTGCCAGGCAGGAGGGGCTGCTGCTGGAGATGTGGAACCCAGTGGAATTCCCCAGGAGCTGTCAGCAGGAGCTCATCCCATGGTGCTGCTGCCATGGCTCTGCAGCAGCCCTGCAATCCCTGAGCCTGGGCTGCTGCAGCAGGGCTGGCATTGAACAACCCACTCTTGGCCTTCCTTCTGCACAGCCTGGTCAGGATTTGGATGCTGTCTCCCTCAGTGTTCTCATTTGGGAGCTGGGGAAGTTCAGGCTGGATGGAAGCGCTGGAGAAGTGGCCAGGGATCGATGGCTGCACCTCTGCTTGGCAGCCAGGCAGCAGCAGAGCCTCGGGGCTCAATAGTGGGGCTGGTGTGGGTCAATATCTTCATCAGGAGCAGGCAGAGCCACCCTCAGCAGCTCTGGGGGCACCACGGGGTCAGGGGGGTGATGGACACAGATCCATCCTGAGGACGGGACTGACAGAAGCTCCATGGAATTCAGCAGGGGCTGAGATATTCTTCATTCCTGGCTTCATTCCAGGCTGGGAATGAGGGATGAAAACCAGCACAAAGTCATTCTGATAATCCAAACCCCACCCTGCACTGGGGAAACATGGGCAGGGATGGTCCCCATCCTCAACAGCTTTGGGGGCACCACAGAGTCAGAGGGGGTGATGGACACAGCTCCATCCTGAGGGGCCTGGGGGAGCCTGAGGATGGGACTGACAGGGATTCAGGGGCTGAGATATTCCTCATTCCTGGCTTCATTCCAGGCTGGGAATGAGGGATGAAAACCAGCACAAAGTCATCCTAATAATCCAAACCTCACCCTGCACTGGGGGAACATGGACAAGGATGGTCCCCATCCTCAGCAGCTTTGGGGACACCATGGGATTAGAGGGTGATGGACACAGCTCCATCCTGAGGGGCCTGGAGGAGCCTGAGGATGGGGTCAGCAGGAGTTCCACCAAAACTGTGGGTTGTCCCCATGACTGGCTTTACTCCAGCCTGGGAATGACAGGCTGGTGGGGAAAACCAGCACAAAGCCATCCTGAATCATTCAAACTCCATCCTGTACTGGGGAAACAGGGATGGGGACAGTCCCCATGCCCTCAGCAGCTTTGGGGCATTATGGAATTAGAGAGGATGATGGACACAGCAAACCTGAGCTCCTCTCCTCAGGGACCTGGGGAACCTGAGGATGGGGCCACCAGCAGCTCCACAAGAAGTTCCCAGCACCATTCCAGGCTGGGACCAGCCCCCAGCCCCCTCATCCTGAATAGCTCAAACCTCATCCTGCATGGGGGGAGCAGGGCCAGGAGAGGGAAGGAATTCCCATTCCCAGGGCTGGGGGGTGTCACAGTTTGGGTACCACCACTTTTGGGCCCCTGAGTTCAAGGGTGATGTGGGAAAAGCAGGGATGAGACAACAGAGGCCACCAAGGTGCCCAGGGTCTGTGGATTCTAATCCAGAGAGTCCAAACATTTTCTGTTCCATAACCTCTCATTTCCATTGGGAAAGGCCAGGGGACACAGATCAGTGTGGCCACCAGTGGGCTCAGGGGTGACCTAACTGTGTCTTTCACCTTCCTGAAGGCCAAACAGGACCATGGAGACCCCTCCTGAGGGGGTCAGAGCAGCACTGTGGGCACAGGCTGGACCTCAGGAGGTTCTGGGCTCCTCAGAGGAGCAGTGGGAATTCCCTCTGCAGCTTCCCAGGGCTTGGCTGGACAACAGCATGGCCTGATCTGCTCCAAGCACTCCATTTGACCAGGAAGTCCTCAGCAGCACCTCCCCAACCCCTCAGTTCAGGTGGAAATTTCAGAGGTTTTCCATCATTATCGTGGGCACCCCTGAGGCCCCCCCTGCTCACCCATCATCCCAGCTTTCAAAACCCAGCCAGTTTCCCCTCCTAATCCTCACCTAAGTGTCCTCCAGCCAGCCTTTCTGCCAGAAATTGGGATCGTAATGTGCTGTAATCACATAATTCCTGTCAGGAAAAGTAAACAGGGATGGCTGAGTGATTTCCAAACAACACACTAATGGCCAAAGCAGGGAAAAAAATCCTCCTGCTTCACTTCTCCTCGGATTTTTCTTGAGCCACTCTTTTGCTGTTCATATTTATTGTAGGTTTTCGCCTCATTTTTAGGTTTATTTACCCCGAGCTAATGAATAACACGGTGAACATATGCTATAAACCACCATTAAGATGAAATTTGGAGAAAAGAAAATTACTTTAGTGGCAGAGCTGAGAGGATGTGTAACCACTAAATGCCCAGCGCTGATATTTGAAGGCTTCTTAGGAGAGGTCTCGTGAGATTTCTCGGTCAAATAAAATGAGGTATTTTGTAGGAATTCTCCTTTCAGAGTTAGACTCGTTTTTTAAACAGTCTGATGCAGATGCTGCTCTGAAAAAAAAAAGGAGTCAACTATGGACTTTTTCCATCTTGAAGGCTTTGAATCTCATTTTTCCTGATTATCACAGCTGTTCCAGGCAGCAGGGTGAGAGTGCCAGCAGATGAGACCTTGTACACCAATTTTAGAGGGGGTTTGGGCCATCTTGCAGCAAACTCAAGCATGGAAATCTACAGACGTGGAAAACATTTGGGGAGAATTACATCCAGCATGAGCATAAAAGTTGCTGCAAACTTGGGGTTTTCAGAGGAGCTGTGAGTGAGTTGGTGTCAGAGGGAAAGGCCCCAAGGAGGTTTTTCCAAAGCACATCTGTCCAATGTTATTCCATTTTTCATTAGGGACCTGGCTGCTGCCCCGTGGAGATGCTCATTAAACGGGCTGGTTTAGTGTGGAAGGAGCTGCAAACATCTTGGAGGACGGAATTAGAGCCCAAAATAAGCCTGAAAAGGATTATTTGTTATTAAAATGACACCATCCAGTGGGATGAGGGGAGGTCTCCTCCATGACTGCACTCACTCCGAAGGAAATGCTGGAAAATGGCAGCACAAGCAGGAGCTGGAGCCCATTCCAGCAAACATCTGCTGACTTCCAACAGCCCTTGAGAACCTGGTGGTCATAAAGGGGAAAAAAAACCTTCAAGAAACAGGCAGGGAAAGCTAATCAGGCTCCTAAACCTGCCAGCTCCAGTGACAACGTTCCAAGCCAGGCCCAGAATTTTGTAGGAATACAAAACACCACGGGCGTGAGGTGAGCCAGGAACAGCTGGAGCAGCAGAGCCACCAGCATTAACTGCAGGATCAAAGGTGGAGCTGCCACAAGGCCTTGGAAAGCAGCAGGAGGAGCTGCCAGGCACCTGCAGCCCCTTGGCACAGCTGGGAACTCAATCATCCTGGCAGGAACAGCCTGGGGAGGGCATCTGGGCACGGCTCGGGCTTGTGGGCATGGAACATTTGGATCCAGGGCCTGGAAGGAGCCCCCAGACACAATTCCTGTGCTTCTCCTCACCAGTGCAGCATGTCTGAGCACACACAGGCCTTTCCTGAGGCAGCCAAAGGCATTTCTTGTTTGGGGCAGTGTAGGAGCGATGGGGGTAGGATGGCTGGGACAGACGGAGATGAGAGATCTCTGCAGCCAGGTCAGGAACTTGGGGTTTATTGCAAAGGGCCTGGGTGCAGGGCCCTGCTGGGAGCTGCCAGCCACAGCTCAGAGCAGAACTGAGAGAAGAGAGGGGGAGAGAGGATGAGAGGGTGAGAGAGTAAAAGGGGTAAGAGAGCAAAGTTCCCGTTCCAATACAATAAATCTTCTTCTGTGTTGAATGTTCTAATTCTCACTAACCAATCTAGTCCAAGATACAAATCCTACAGCATTTCCATACAGCCTTTCAGAATCATTACATTACCACACTGTGTTACATTTTAAACCCTAAAAACTCCTCTTTGGGCCCTTCTGCCAAGCTGTAGGGTCTGCTCTGACCCTTGGACCTGTCTGCAAGCAGAGGGTGTTGTTCCATCAAAAGGGGATCACCTTCAGCTGGCCACACCATTGTTTTCCAGTTGTTCAGTAACTGAGGGATCTCAAAGCTTGCTTTCATTTCAATCTTGCTTATCGTTTCTATATTCTCAACATCTTTTGCCAGGCAATCATATTTATAAGGCTTTCCTGTTTCATCTTCCCCAACAGGGCAGTGAGGTCTGAGCTGGCCTCTGGATGAGGTTAGGAAAAGTTATTCCCTGCTTTTCCTGCTGGGGAAGAGCAGCCACATCCCTGAGGCTCTGAAGGGCCAGCCTGCATTTGCCTGGTGAATCCAGGGTGGATTTTGGTGTGATCTCAATTATTGATTCCTTCCCTCAGCCTGAAATTGCTGCTCATGGTTCTGGAGCCACATCAGTCACGGACCAGCAGGAGCCTCTTGGACAGAACTTCTCATTTTTACTGGGAGAGGGGGAAGTCCCAAAACCCAGGATGTGACTGGGCTTCCCTTGGGACTGCAGGGGGCAAAGTCCAGGGAGCTCAATGTGTTTGACAGCCACAGAGGAGCCAAAGGGAGGAACATGTTCCTTGGAGAGACCAATGATTACCCCAAGGTTCAGAGGAGATGCCAGTTTTAACTCCTTGGGTCTAGAGGAGAGGCCAGATTTAATTCTTGGGTTAGAGGAGATGCCAGATTTAACTCCTTGGGTTCAGAGGAGATGCCAGATTTAACTCCTTGGGTTCAGCGGAGATGCCAGATATAACTCCTTGGGTTTAAAAGAGATGCCAGATTTAACTCCTTGGGTTCAGAGATTCCAGATTTAACTCTTGGGTTTAAAGGAGATTCCAGATTTAACTCCTTGGGTTTAAAGGAGATGCCAGATTTAACTCTTTGGGTTCAGAGGAGAGGCCAGATTTAACTCCTGAGGTTTAAAGGAGATTCCAGATTTAACTCCTTGGGTTCAGAGGAGATTCCAGGCTGATTGTGCTCACTGCCACCCAGACCAGAGGCACTTTGCAGTGACTTTTGCCATGCCATGGTAAAAAACAAGGCTAAAGCAGTTGACAGCACCCAGAGGGGATCAGGGGTTCAGCCTGGGGAGGCCCAGGCTGCTCTCCAGGAAGGCAGGGACAGCACCAGGAGCTTTTCAGGAGCCTCCACTGCAGCCCCTCCACGTGCTGAGCTGGCAGGGCTCGAGGCTGTCCCTTGCCAGTCCTGATTCCACAATGCCAAACCATTCCAGTTTGCTTCCCTCCCTGCCCCAGGACATCCCTGTGTTCCCAGCCCCCCTGCACTGCCTGCCCTGGTGTCCCAGCGCTTCCATCCTTCCCTGGGCGCCCTCCCCGGGCTCTGTTCATTGCAGCAGGGAGGGAACAAGGGCTGTGAACCCTTCTGTGCTCACAGAGCTGCCAGAGCCCTCAAACAGCCCCAGTCCCAGCCATCTCTGCAGCCTCTTTGTGTCCGGCTCTGATGGGTGCAGTACCAGCTGTGTGTGTTTCAAAGTTGTTTTCTGCCAGCGTTGTTTCCTTGTCTTTTCCCCCAGCAATGCCATAAAAAGCTCTGGTTTCATTTTCTCCCTTTCATCCTGGCATTAGCTCTGCAAACAACTTCCTTGCTCCCTCCTCCTCCAAACTCTTTGTCTGGCAGCCTCGTCTGTCTGGGACCAGCATTTTGTTTTCTCTGCTCTCAGTTGCTGCTTTGTTTGTTCATTAAAGACACTCTGCTCTCTGCTGTGATCCCACAGCACTTTCTTCTTTGCCAGCAGGGTCCTAAACTTAATGACTGGGGAGTTTTTTCTGGAGGCTAAACAGGAGACTCAGGGAAAGCATCCAGCACAAGAGGTGCTTGTACCTGGAGAGGCAGCCAGGAGAGCAGGGCTGGTTGTTCAGGCAGTTCTGAATGAGGAAGAAGTTTGATTTGCTTTACTCTCAATGATGTTAAATCAATTTATTTTCAGAACTGCTGTGCCAGCTGCACTTCTTACACAACTCCTCTGCTTTGCTCAAAACCTCTTGTGCTGCTCTTGAATCATGGAATGGTTTGGGCTGGAAGGGACCTCAAAGTTTGTCTTGTTCCACCCCCTGCCATGGCAGGGACACCTTCCACCATCCCAGGCTGCTCCAAGCCCTGTCCAGCCTGGCCTTGGGCATTGCCAGGGATCCAGGGGCAGCCCCAGCTGCTCTGGGCACCCTCAGGGCATCCCCACCCTGCCAGGGAACAATTCCTTCCATAAATCCAACCGAAACTCTGCCATTTTGAGCCACTCCCTCTTGTCCTGTCCCTAAATCCCTGATGATCTCTGTGCTCAGTGGTTTGCAGCCTCCTGAGATCTGGGTTGGAGGGCCCCAGGAGAGCTCAGTGCAATTCTGCCCCTCAGCCCTGGCACCTGAGGAGGGCTCCTGCAGCCCCTGCAGAGCCCAGGCCTTGTGTTCCCCCCTCAGAGCAGCCTCTGGTGCCATCCCCAGCTGCCCCTGCCCAAGCAGGAGCTGCCCTAGGATGTAAACTGAAGTGTGGCTGCATCAGTGTGGGAAATGGATTTATAGAAAATGTAAATTTTGATAGAATGCTCACACGATGTGCATCTGTATGCAAACCTTGAGATGAGAAATGCTGACTTAGAAATGCCATGGAATAGGACAGACATTGTTGAGAGAGAGATGGAACTAGAAACAAGTGCTAGAAAGAACTGGAAACTTAGTCCAGCACATCAGGAGCTGTGCTAAAGCCTTTATAACTCAGTAAATAATTTGAGTTTGGTGTGGAATGTTGCCTCTGGGCTGTTTCCTCTCCCTGGCCTTGCATGAAACCATCAGATGAATGAATTCTGGGCACCTCTGGGAGATGCTCTGCTTATTCCTGCCTGGGCCTCTCCCTTTGAAACCCCTGGAAGCCAGGCAGGCTCTGAGCAGCTCGTTAGCATGGCCTGAGTGAGGAACCCTCGCTGCAAATGGGTCCTGCAGGGAGGGAGCAGAGCAGCCCCAGTGCCCCTGGTGCCCCTGGTCCTCAGCCAGGTCAGAGATCAGGCCCTGGGGCTGCCAGGGCAGCACAGCCCAGCACAGAGGTCCCTCCAGTTCACAAGCTCATCCCTTCTGCTGTCCAGCAGCATTCCTGTGAAAAGGTTTCACAGCCTCTGCAAAGGCCAAAGAGCCTCCTCCCCTCTTCACCTGCCCTGTGCTCCCCTCCCAGTGTTTCCAGCCCTCTGCAGGCACCTGCTCCCTCTGGCAAAGGCTGCTCCTGCTCCCCTGGCCTTGGGTCCACCCCTGTGCTGTTCCCATCCCCAGCACGCCCTGCTCACCCTCCACCAAGGGCTGACACACCAGTGGCACTTCCATTCCATGGATCAGGAACATCTCCTGAGCTCCTCCTGGCGAATCCCAACCCCCCATGGCCCCACTCAGTGCCCTGAAATGCTCCTGACACCCACAACCACCCCAAATCCATCCTCCAGTGCTGGCTGTGCCTGTTTTGGTGGTTTCCCAATTCCAGCCCCACCCAAGAGCTGCAAGGAGACCCCAAACTGTGCCCTTGGGGTTCCCTCCTCTCCCTGCACCAAGAGGTGCTCCCTGCATCTCCCTCGCCTTGTTTTGCCCCAGCATCTTCCCAGTCCCATGGGAAAAGTCCCTCTTTTCCCAAACATCATCTTTCTGGAGCCCTCTGAGCCCACCAGCTGCTCCTCCTTCCCCCCCAGCCTAAACCCTGCCAGCTTCCAGCGCGGTGGAACAGGATCCTCAACAAGAAATTCCAGTTTCTCTCCCAGCCCTGCAAAGACTTCCAGCCCCATCCTTTTCCTTCCTCACACCCCCCCAGCTGCAAGGAGCCAGATGAGGAGACCCCACAAATCCATTTCCCCAGCCAAGGAAGGTGGGAAATCACAGAGGGAGAGGAAAGGGAATGCCCTTGGCACCTGGGTGCTTTGGGAAAGGCACATTTAGGTGGAGGAGCCACGAGGGGCAGCCACCCTGAGCCAGTCCCATGGCATGGGGATGGGGATGTTCAGGGAGAAACACCATCTGAGGGGTGGGATCTGCCCTGGAGGAGCTTCAGGGAGCTCAGAATTTCTGGGGATTTAGTGGCAGTTTCAATGGCTCGTGGGTGGTGGGATTTTGAAATTAATGGGAGGATGGCGAGTGTGTTGACTTCAAGGCCGGTCCAGGCCATAATTCAGTGGTTACTTGAGGTAGTAATGGTTGTTCCTAGGAGTAGGCTAGCTCTCCTGCTGGGAACTGCAGGAGCAAAGCTGCTCTGGATCCCACCTGCTCCAGGCTCAGAGCAGGAGAATTATCCCAGCCAAAAACCACTGGCACAGCATCCCCCCGAATAACACCCTCCCAAAAATGGCTTTAATGGAACCCAAACTGCTGCTCCTTGGTAGGGCCTGGTAATTTCCAACCTTCCCCTCTCCACACCAGCTTTCCTCCCTTTCCAGCAGCTGTCCAGGGTGGTTCAGGGGCTGTCACCTGTGCCCTGGGGGTGCTCCTCACCCAGCCCTGCCCAGCCCAGCAGGAGAAGGGCAGCAGCAGCAGAGCTCCCCCATGGCCAGCAGCACGAGCTGGCTGCTCTCCTCCTTCCCCTGGATATGTGCTGCTGGAATTTTAAACAGATTATGTAAGTGGCTCTCATTTAATCCAGCTGAACTCTCCTCTTTTCATGGCAGGGAGATCAAAGCAGCTGCAGGGAGATGAGCAGGGCGCAGCAGGGCTCTCCCCGTGCATCTGGCCTGCACTGGGTGACGAGGAGGGGACACTTGCCAGGCCACCACACTTCACCAGCTGCTTTTGAAAACCCTGCACAGCAAAGCACAAGAGCTGCTGCCACTTTCTATGGATTCCTCGAGGCCTTCCCTTTGTTCCTCTGCATCCCAGAGATGCAGGACATGCCCACGGACGTGGAAGTTCCTCAAAGAGAGAGCAGCTCTCTCTCGCTCTCTCTCTGTGTCTCTCTCTGCAATTTATAGAGTTTACCTTTTTTCATTCCTTCTCCTGAAGGCTGACATTTAAAAATGTGTAATTGTGTTTATCCCTGGCAAGCTGTGAATGGCTCCCCGGGCTGGCCGTGCTTCCTGCACTGCTGGATAAATTACACTGACAAGCCCTTATTACAAAGGGAAAAATAAGTTAATGGAAAAGCAAAGCAGAAAGAGATGCATAAAAATCCCCGAGTGGCCGAGTCAGCAGAATTGCCCCCACGTGAGAGTCATTGCCAGGGTTTAATTAAACAGAGATCGATCGTGGGGCTGAGGGGGAGCTGGGGGGGAGCACGTGCAGGTCTGGAATTGGCACTTTTGGGCTGGATTTATTTTTTTGATAGCCAGGAGTTATTGATATTTCACTGAAGGCTGCCCTGGCAGCGTGGCTCAGGGAGGGAGAGGGGCTCCCAGGCTTCCTCCCTTCCCTGCATCTCCCCGTGCATCCCAGGGATGGCTGGCAGGGAGCCTGGGAAGGGACTGGGTGCTGCAGGAAGGCTCTGGGAACCACAGAGGCTGCAAATGCACCTGCCTGGAGGTGTGAGCAGCAAATGTGCCCAGCAGCACCAGGAAACAGGAATCATCTCCCCAAAAGAGCCCAGGGTGCTCTGGGAAAAGGCTCTTGTAGGTGGAGGAGCCACCTCGAGTCACTCCTGAGGGATGGTGATGTGGATATTCCAGGAGAAATATTGACAGTTTGAAGGGTGGGATCTCCAGGCCAGCACTGGAGGAGCTTCAGAGAGCTCAGGTTTTCTGGGAATGTTGGGAACTGCAGGAGCAAAGCTGCTCTGGATGCTGCAACCCACCCCTGCCGATGGCTCTGAGGGGTTCCAGGGGGCACAGAGCTGGATCAGAGCTCCAAAGGGACCCTGAAATCCCACAGGGTCCTGTGGGAGAAGGCTTGGAGGGAAAACTGCCTGGCTCTGCCTCAGCTCCCTAATTCAGCTCCTAAGGAAGAGCTGCTGCCTGGGGGGGTGGAATTGCCTGTTCATGGCAGATTTGGGTCTGTCCTGAGGACCAGCTCTGTGTCCCTGTGTTTTTCCATGGCTCTGGGATGAAATGCCAAGCACCAGTCAATACTGGAGGAGAATTGCTGCTGGGAATCCAAAGCAGATCCTAAAAAAAGCACAAAATGGCCGGGCAGAGGTGGGAATGCTCAGCTGAAAACACCAACAGGAGCTGGGAATGTTTGCTCTGGGGACACTGAACCCTTCCTGTGGCCCTGCCATTCCCCACGGGAACAACGGGCACACAGACAGCACCAAAATATTTTGGGAGGCAAAGTGAAGATGTGCAGAGCAAGAGTGAGCTCCACATGCCCAGATCGATTGGAATTCAACCATCTTGGGAGCAGAGCAGGGAAGTTCCAGCTGCTGGAAATTACACACAGCTCCTTTCATTTCCACACATTTTTCCTGCCTAATTGGAGCGAGGTGAGAGCTCGGGAAGGAGCCGGGCACGATCCCTCCATGACTCATTCCTGAGGGAGGGAGGAAGGGAAGGAGGGACACAGGGACACTCCCTGGGGTACCAGTTGCACCAGTCTGCTCTCACTGAGCATTGCAGGAGGAACCCGTTATCTCCAGGCACCCACAGATGTCATTTGGATGAGAATGAGGTGAGAAAATTCCCATTTTTCCCGTTTCAGGTGTGGCTGTGCTGCTTTTCCACACCTCCCCCTCAGCAGCAGCATCCAGGCTGGGCTCCTGTAAATGTTAGCTAAGACTCAATGGAAAGGAAATCAAACCCCCAAACAAAACAAGAGGAATAATTCCTATTTCTGTGCCGCTTTCAGATCAGTCCCACAGCCCTGCCATCTCCCAGCTAATGACTGAAAATCCCTTTTCCTCGCAGCCTGGACACCAATCAATACTCCACAAGCAATTTCCAGGGCTCGTTAAAGCCCAAACATTCCCGTTGTTCCAGGGAGGTGGGTGGCACAGTGAGTCACAGAGAGCCCAGCAGGACGCTGCCTCTACCTGCTGCAAGCCAGGCTGGAGAGCAGGAACCATCCAGAAAAAGCTGGTTTCCCAGCCCAGGGATGAATCCTGCACCCCAGTAACCACTGGAGAGGCTTCAGGAGAGCAGCAGGTCCCAGAGCTCCTGGCATTGCCACCTTCCTGCTCTAGTAGAGCTCATCCTGATCCCAGGGGTTCCCAAAATGTGCTTTTCCATGGCCAGTGACTGCTCCTGGCAGGTTTGCTCTGCGTCTTGGATGTGGCCAGAAGGGCTCCAGCATCACTGACCCATCCAGCTGCCATCCCTGCAGGAACTCTGGCCCCTTCCTCACCCCTCCACCTGCAGAGCTGGGAGGAGACCCAGCAGGATGAGGCACCAGGCTGAGCAGGAGCCTGAATCTCCCAGCAGGGATGGTGCCTGGGCTTTTCCAGCAAGGAAGGCCCCCAGGAGCTCCTCAGGCTGCCCAAATTCATTTCTTTTCAAGTTGCTTTCCTTAATTACTCAGGGATACATCTGGAACCAGGAGTGCCACGAGCCTTTGAAGTTCAGAGAGACTGGAGCAGGTGCTGTAATCCCCTTACCCTAATCCTGATGTCCAAGATGCACTGGCTGCCCTTTCTCCTGGTCAAGGGTTAAAATCCAGAGTCTTTGTCTGCTTTCCTGGGATGAGATTTGGAATCCTGGTGTTTATGGAGACCTTGGCTTGTCTGGGGCTAATTTATATCTCCCTAAAATCTCGTGGGAGCATCCAGGAGGGCGGTGGGTGGTTTTCCAGCTGTTTCTGTGCCAGGAGGTTGAGAAACCTCGATCAATCCCTGGAAGTGGCCAGAGCAGGTCGGGGGCTGCATCCTGGGGCATGTGGAGTTACCAGGACCCTGTGGCTCTGGGAAAGGCTGGGAGAACATTCCAAAGGCTGGGGATTGCTGCCATCCTTCCAGGGAAAGAAGGAATTCCTCTTCCACAACCAATGGCAGCGATGGCATCACCCAAAGCAGAATGTCCTGGGCTGCAAGGTGTGCATTCTGTCCCCATCTGTCAGAGCTGGGGCAGTTCTCTGCTGTTCATGGGGCAGTTTTTTCTTTATCTCTGCCACAGCCAATCCTCCCTCCAGGAGATCTCTGCTGTCCATGGCCACTGAGTGTCCCTGCATGGCTGATCCAATTCCAGCATTCCATGGGGAGATGCTGCGCCCAGGGGAGGAGCCAAGCATTCCTACCTGGATCCAATCTGAGCCTGGAGCAGCACAGCAGCCTTTGCCCACTGCATTGCCAGAGGAGCAGCTTTCTGCTGCCCTGCATTGCCAGAGGGAGCCCAGGCCCATCTGCAGCAGCCCTGGAGCTGCAGAGGAAAACTCCCCCCTTGTGCAGGATCCCTGCTCCAGCAGCAGCACAGCTGGCACTGCAGGAGGGCTGAGCCCCCATGGGATGGGGCTGTGCCCCCCTGACACACAGGGGGCAGGGCATGGTCTGACTCTGGCAGGGGTTTGTTTTCTGTTTGCACTATTGCATTTGTATTTTTACTGTTCCTAGTAAAGAACTGTTATTCCTATTCCCATGTTTTTACCTAAGAGCCCCTTAATTTCAAAATTATAACAATTTAGAGGGAGGGGGTTTGCATTTTCCTTTTCAGGGGAGGCTCCTGCCTTCCTCAGCAGACACCTGGCTGTTCAAACCAAGACATAGAACAAGCAAAGAGCTGAGGGAAGCACTTGGAAAAGATGCAGGGATGGGGATTTGTCAGAGGGGTCTGGGGGCTTCTCTGAGGACAGGAACAAAATCAGGAATAATCAGGAAGCTCAAGATGGCCAAAGCAATGCTTTGTTCAGAGGAGGCAGCAAGGTTGGGATGGGCTGGAGCTGTTTAAGGAAAGCCTGGATGTGGCACTCACTGCCATGGTTTAGTTGAGAAGGTGCTGTGGGGTCAGAGCTTGGACTTGATGATCTCAAATATCTTTTCCAACCTGAATAATTCCATGGTTTTGTGATTGGAAAAAGCCTCAGGAGGTCTGGAGGCCTCGATCTGCTGCCACAGCACAGCTCAGCCCAAGGAAGTGCCGTTCCCAGCAATGTTTGCCATCAAGCTCCACCAGAAACACCTGGCTCTGCTGCAAGTTCCCTCCAATCTGGCAAGAGCTGCCAAAAGTCGAGGCTGGATCGGAGCTAAGTACTTCCATCAAATTCCATAATTGCAGGATGGTGAACGAGCTGGGAAATAAAGTCAATTGTGGAGCAACAGATGAAATATTCACTGCAAGAGAGGTGCTCGAGCTTTCACCGCTCACAAAATGTCTTCTCTCTTTTTTTCCCCCCTTTCTTTTCCTCAAATTAAATTCTCCTTGAAATCAATGTATTCCCATGGAAATTCTTTATTACAACAAAATGCCATTGAAATGCCATTTTCTGCTGGCAGTGCTCCATTGGTTTGTTATTGACACGCTTCAGTTGCTGCACTCGCAGCGGCCCCGGGCCAGCAAACAGCACCCCGGGCACCTTCCCCTCATCCTCCACTGGCATTTGTGCCCCCACAGCTCCAGGGGCTGGAAGCCAGCCTGGAGGGATTCCTCTGGAATGTCTTGATGCATCCTGAGTGCAGAAGACCCCCTCCAGATTCCTGAGCATTCTTGTGCTGCTTCATCCAGGACCATTCCCATGAGGAATCACGTCCTGTCCCAGGATCTTCCCACCTTGGACCCCAGGAGAGACACCAGGGCTCAATCCATCCCCTGAGTGCAGGAGAGGCTCCAGACCTGCTGAATTCCTTCTCCAGGCACAGGAATCCCTCATTTGACTCCCAGCTCCTGCTCCTCTAGCCATGGATTTGCATCTTCTGCCTTTGCATGGCAGCCATGAGATTTCCCAGGCTCTGGAGATCCCACAAGTGTGTCACCAGACTGGTTTATGGCCAGACTGGCTGGGTTTGTCCCAAAATTCCTGTGAGAATCACACTCTGGGCTCTGGAGCTTCCAGCTCCAGGCAGCTGCTTCCTGTGGTTTGAACCCAGCAAACCTGGATAAACATCCCAGCTCCTTTGAGGGGCATCTCACCACTCCCAGCTCCAGCAGGAAGCCACCACTGGAAGCCCTGGGATTGTTGTGCAGGGGGAAAACACCTCCAGTGAGGTCACTGTGTCCTGTCCTTGGCTGGGAGGAGCTGGGGCAGTGTGTGGGACAGAGAGTCCTGTTCCTTGGGGAAAGAGAATGGATTTAAGCCAGAAAATGGGAGACTTAGATGGGATATTGGGAAGGAGTTGCTCCTGGGAGGATGGCAGGCCCTGGCACAGGGTGCCCAGAGCAGCTGTGGCTGCCCCTGGATCCCTGGCAGTGCCCAAGGCCAGGTTGAAGCAGCCTGGGACAGTGGGAGGTGTCCCTGCCATGGCAGGGGTGGCACTGGATGGGCTTTAAGGTCTTTTCCAATCCAAACCCCTCCATGATTCCATAAAACACCTGATGGATAAATTATCCCTCAGAAGGGACCTCCACAGGCTGGTGGGAGCTTTGTGTTCCCAGTGTTCCCAGTGGCAGGACAAAAGGCAGCAGGCACACATGGAAATACAGGAATGTTCTCTCATGTGAGAAGATTATATTGGGAAGGGCATTGAACACTTGGAGTACACAGGTCGCCATGAGAGGCTGTGACGTTCCCATCCCTGGAGATTCCCAAACTCCACCTGGATGTGGGAAACCTGCCCTGGGTGACTCTGCCTGTGCAGGGGATCACCTCTGCCTCAGGTGATCTCCAGGGGTGTCCTCCAAGCTCAGCTGCTCTGGGGTTTGGGAATACTGAGCCCCTGTTTGTGGCTGCCCTCCCCAGGCCCCCGATTGGAGAAAAGCTTTTCCCAACTTCCCTGTGCTGGGAATTTACCTGGTACCATCCCAGTACTCCTTGTACAGAGCTGGAGGGAGTTTGGAGTGAAGGATCTGCTGTCCTGGGATATTGGAATAAGATCCAGGTGCCAAATATTGGAATATGATCGCAACATTACCAGATGGAACGCGCCTGGGCTCGTCTGGCCCTTGCTGCTTGACCAGAGGCGGCAACTGTGGTGTTTCACCTCAGAGACACCCCTGGCTAGCTGTGTGTTGCAGCTGGCACTTGGAACGAGTCCGGGCGAGCAGGAATTCAGTCTTTACCTCTGATGGAAAGGCTTTAGGCAAGGTGAAGAGGAAAAGGAGATGGATTCTGCCAGAGGGTTAATCCAGAGTTTTATTCCAGGGTCACACATCTCTGAATCTTGGTAACAGTTCCAACAGAATGGCGATCGCATGGTCTCAGTGTCCTTTTAAGCTCGGGGGGAGGGGGAGGAAAGGGGCAGGTGTGGCACCAACCAGGTGGGAGGGGGGGAGTCTCAGGGGACAATGCCACCTAGACAGGCCAATGACCCCAGGGCTGAGAGGCATCTTTTGAACTTTAGCCAATCACACGACGCCCTCGCTGGAATGTCAAGCTTGACAGACAGTGCTTAGCAGGAGGCAAGGGGAGGGGAAGGGAGAAGGTATTGCCACACCTGGGAAAGGACTGGGATAGCTAAAACAGGAAATTGCATCACACTGCAACACTGGGACAGCTGGGGCTGGCCTTGCACTCCCATCTGAGCAGGTGTTCCCTCTCCAGGTGTTTTCCTTGCTTTGCTGTGGAAGCATCCAAGGAAGTGGAACAAAACCTCTTCTTGCCCCTCAGATCCTTAAAGCAGAGCTCCCAGTTCCTTCCCAAATTAAGCTGATGTCCAATTTGGCAGTCAATTTAATCTCCTGAAATGCTCCTGAGAGGCTGCAGGACCCACCCTGCCATTTCCCCTCAGCCAGGTCTCCCCAGGAGTCAGGAACTGAGTTGTTCATTCCCTCAGGATTTATTCTGGAAATGCAATCCCTGTTTTCTGGGAAGTGCTGCCAGTGCTGAGCTGTCCCAGCCTTGGGATTCAGCTGCCATCCCTAAACCCTGCAGGAACCTGCCCAGGCTCCTCTGCCCACACCACAGCCACCAAGGCCTGGATCCAGCCCTAGGGGAATCATTCCCACCCAGGGATTCACTTCACCTCCTTAAAGTGATCCAAGCTCATTTTCCCTCCCCTTTTCCCATATTTCCCCCCAATTCTCTGCTGCTGCAGCTCTTTTCCTTGAAGTCTTGGAGTTTGTCCTCCAACAAACTGACCAACCTAAAGCCAATTAAAATCATCTCTTTTCCATGCAGATACACTCAGCTTCACTTTTACTTTCAGGCTTGGCAGTTCATTAATAACAGAGAAAAATATCCCACAACCAAGGAATCAGCAGCACTCAGCAAGGATCCCGGGATGGGGCAGGAAAAGGGAATAAAACCAGGCACTTTGGGCCACAGAAATGCAGCTTTCCCTGGCAGGCAGCTCAGCAAACTCTTTATTGGGCTCATTTCTCTCCTGATGGAATATCTGCAGTGGTTTTTTTGGATCCAGAGTGGTTTGTGATGAAGCAGCTCTGTTCATCACTTATGCCCAACCATTTCTGTGTGTTCTTATCCCACTGCTGGCCTCAGGAGCTGGGAATCCAGCTTCCCAGGATTTACAGCTTCCCAGGACTTACAGCTCCCTTTGTGCCTCTGTGGGCAGGAAAACGGGCTCAGGTCCTTACCTGAGGGCCAGGAACAAAAAGGAGCCCAAGGAAAAGATTCCAGTGGAGGATGACTGGTTTTTATTTAACACATTACTTTTTCAAATATAGGCTCCAGCTTACTTAAGGCAAAGTTCAAGTTAATATTGATATTTGAAGGAAGCAGCACTTTCATATTAATCAGCCACCTATTAAATGTCTGTTAGGAGACAAAGCTCGTGGGCTCTGGCTCCAGACACGTTTTTAAATGGTTCAGGCTCACTTTGATCCCTCTTAATGACAGGGAGCAATTAGAAAATGGGTTCAGAAACTCTTTTCACACACAGCTTGCATGGGTGAGGGGTTTTTTTGTAATGTTGTCAGATAATATCCCTATAACATTTCTGGGAAGTCAAAAAGGCCCCTCCTTGGTTCATCCAATGTCAGGGTTGCAGCAGCCTGGAGGTGACAAAAACGTGAGGGGCTACAGGGCAGCAAATCCTGAGGGTCCTCCCTCAGCCTGGGATGCAGGAATTGTCCAGCAGGAGCAGGGAAGGAGCTGGGGATGCTGCTCCCCACAGGACCTTGGGCATGGATTGCCATGGCAACCACATCCCAGGGCAGCAGGGATGGTGGGAAACCCACCTGACCCCAAAGCCAGCATGGAATGGGACCTGACACCACAGGCAGGGCAGGAAGGGTTTGTGACAGCTGAGCAATGCCATGGGTGACTCTCACAGTTAAAAGGCAAATATCCTGTGTGTGTGTCAGGAGAAGTTTTATAGATTGATAGTTGTGTTTTACCCCCTTGTGTTGTTCTCAGGGGTGCCCTGGGTTGGGGATATTTGGGAGGGTCACTCGTTACTGTGGCAGCACCTGACCCCCACTCAAGGTGTCAGGAAGGGATCTCCACCCCTGGGCAGGGAAGGAGGAGTTGATGGACAGAACTTTGGGGGGGCTAAAGGGTTAAAAGGTGAAACCTCCATTGTGTGGGTGAGCACATGGTGGGGAAATCCTGTGCTCCCAGCGCTGTAATATTTTCTCTATTCAGTCTGCTGTTGTGTTTTTGATAAGGTTTAATAAACCTTTTAAATTCTTGGAAGTGAGATGGTTTTTCTCACAAGGGGATCTCACATTCCTGCCCTGCTCCAGGCTGGACATCTGTGCAGGTTTTGGGGGGGATCAGATCTGTGGTGCTGGCTGGGGATCAGAGATGGGAAAATGTGATGGGAAAAAAGGGCTGGAGGAGCCCAAAGGGTGCAGAGCAGAGTGGGCAGCTCAGCTGAGGAGAAAGGTCCAGCAGAGGCTGTGGTTCCTCTGGGCAAACCCCAGATGTGCTGGAGCTGGACCCTGCTGCAGGTGCCTCAAGCTCCACGTGGGCCACAGAGGCACCTCTGTGGATCAAGGAGAGTCCAGGGTGAAAAATCTGTGAGACTTCTATGGGAGAACCCAGGCACCTGAAAAAAGTTCACCCCATTCAGCCCAGTCCACATCTCCCTGCTCCCCAGCAGGAGACAGGAACTGCCCCTCTTAGAGCACCTCATTTCCAGCCTCACCCTAAAAACAACCCAGAACAGGCTGGAACTACCCCAGGAAGCCACAGCATCCAATTTCCCCCTTTTCCCCCTCCCACACCTCCTGCCTGGCAGGAGGGCAGCAGGGCTGGTGGCAGCTCTTGGGGAGCAGCTGGAAAATGGGAAAACAGGAGGAGATTTTGTGGGGCCGATCACACGGAGCCCTTCTGTGTCTGTGCTGTTGAACCCTTCCCAATTTTCCCTCTTTGAAAAGGGGAATGTTTCATTCTGCTCCATCTTGGCATCTTTTTAGTCTCAGGTTTCCTGGCCTTGCTGGCTGGCTCATTAGGGAGCAGCTAACGAGCTTTCTCTGCCCACGGTGGATGGGTGCAAAATCCCTGACAAATCTCTTGTTTTTCCCAGTATTCCTCAAGGTCTGGGTTTAAATTGGTGTGAACAGAACAGAACAGATGAAGGATTTCAATACTAATAAAGTCTCTTTGTTGAGGAGGCGTCAGGGACACCTCACCTCCCCTCCGAGGGGGATTCCAGAGGTGAAAATGGTCCAGATCCTGCTGAGAAACCCTCACAAATCATGTGGAGAATGGACAGAATGCTCCTGCCATAAAAATCCATTAGGTGCAGCTATATCTGCTAAAAGTACAGGAATTAAAATCCTGGGAGTCCAAATTCCATCCACACCAAGGCACCTGAATGAGAAATTTGGATTGCAAAAATAGGGAGCGAGGTAAGAGCTCCCAATGTTCCTGTGCAGCCCCACGGCACAAAAGATGTTCCTTTCAGCTGGCCAAATTAGCAGAGTGAAGGGAAAATTACGGTTATTAAACCCCTCTTTTACCTGAAATGCAACCTTTTATTTAGATAACAAAGACATTTTTGGATATTATGGGCACTTTCAAGTGTAGCAGTTGGAACAGTGACATCAAGAGCACAATGCCAGCGTGAAAAATCAAAATATAGAAGCGACTCCGAGGTCCTCCATGCCCCTCCCAGTCAAATTAATTTAAAACCAGCTCTAATCAATCTGGACCTGACTCAGCTGCTTCTCCCAGGACTCTGTGATGGCACAGCTGGGCTGAGAGCTCCATGCTCAAATTCCATAGGCAGGAGAAGGAGATGGGTTGGAAAAATCCAACGTGGCATTTGTCAGTGGGGCCCTCTGGCCTCACCTGCTGCAGCAGCAAACGAGGCCCCTGCCAGGTGCAGATTTGCAAGCCCCAGTTTTTGTGTTCCCATCTAAAAAAAGGGGGGCTCTGGGAATGCTTTTGAAGCAATTTTGGTTCACAGCTGTTCTGATTTGTTTCTCTTTGGGTGGCAAGGACACAGGATTGCAGAATTCACAAACTCTTCCAGTGCCTTTGGAAAACCAGGATGTCTTGGTTTGAACAGACAGGTGTCTGCTGAGGAAGGCAGAAGCCTCCCTTGAAATGGAAAATGCAAACCCCCTCCCTACAAATTGTTATAATTTTGAAATTAAGGGGCTCTTAGGTAAAAACATGGAAATAGGAATAACAGTTCTTTACTAGGAACATTAAAAATACAAATGCAATAGTACAAACAGAAAACAAACCCCTGCCAGAGTCAGAGCATGCCCTGCCCCCTGTGTGTCAGGGGGTGGCACAGCCCCATCCCATGGGGGGCTCAGCCCTCCTGCAGTGCCAGCTGTGCTGCTGCTGGAGCAGGGATCCTGCACAAGGGGGAGTTTTCCTCTGCAGCTCCAGGGCTGCTGCAGATGGGCCTGGGCTCCCTCTGGCAATGCAGGGCAGCAGAAAGCTGCTCCTCTGGCAATGCAGTGGGCAAAGGCTGCTGTGCTGTGCCAGGCTCAGATTGGATCCAGGTAGGAATGCTTGGCTCCTCCCCTGGGCGCAGCATCTCCCCATGGGATGCTGGAATTGGATCAGCCCTGCAGGGACACTCAGTGGCCATGGACAGCAGAGATCTCCTGGAGGGAGGGTTGGCTGTGGGAGAGATAAAAAAAACTGCCCCATGGACAGCAGAGAACTGCCCCAGCTCTGACAGGTGATAACAGAATGCACACTCCCATTTCCAGCCTCAGGTAGGGGGAGACTGGAGGGGCTCCTGTGCTGAGGAAAATGGTGCAACCTTTTCAAAGTCTGCAAAATGAAGGGAAGCAACATCCAGCAATCCAGAAAGGTCCTTTTGTCCATGGGGTTTCCACCCCAAGGGCTGGCCAGGCTGTGTGTCCCAGATCCCACACCCCAGGCTGTTTGTGGGGTTTGCAGCCCTTCAGGACCAATGGGACACTGCAGGGAGCCCTCTGCACCTGCAAACCCAAACATTTCCTGCATTGATCCCCTCTGCTCCTTCCCAGGGTGGGAATTGTGGAAGGGGGCTCTGATGGATGTCACTGAGCTGGGGACACACCCTCACCAAGGGGTGAATTTGTATCTTAGCCTGAAGTTCTCACCTGAGTTTTTAAGAGAGGAGGAACCCAACCAGGAGGAATTCTCAGCTCAGCCTCCAAAAGGAGCCTCCCATATGCCCCAGACAAAAGGGATTTTTATGGATCCTGCTGCTCCTTGTGCTACTCAGAGATGTGCAAGTGACAGGAAACAGCCTCCAGCTGGGCCAGGGGAGGACATCAGCAGGAATTTCCCCATGGAAAGAGTGCTCAGGGATTGGGAGGAGCTGCCCAGGGGGGTTTGGAGTCCCCATCCCTGGAGGTGTCCCAGGAACACCCAGAGGTGGCACTCAGTGCTCTGGGCTGGGGACAAGGTGAGGAGGGGGCACAGCTTGGACTCTTTGATCCTGGAGGGCTTTTCCCACCTCGGTGATTCCATGATTTTTTGTGTGCACAACGTTGTCAGTGGCAGCAATCAAACATTCCAGGACGCTGCATCCTCAGGAAGGTCTGGCAGGGGCTGCACATCCATGGAATTATAAATTCCTTGCAGCAGACCCCTGGTCACCTGCAGAGGCACCAGGGCTAGCCCCAGGACTGAAGGTGCTCCTCTCCACATCAGAGGAGTCTGGAGAGTGATGGCTCCAGGCTGACATTGCCCATCTCCAGTGCAGGGAGGGACGAGGCTCTGCAGCTCAGCCTGTGCCCTGGATGGTTCTGGCTCAGGGGACAGGCACGTGCAGAGCACAGCCAGGGCACGGGGGGCTCCTGAGCTCTGCAGCCGTCCCACAAGGAGTTAGGAACACTAAAATCTCCCTGAGGGTTTTTTCCCTTCCATCTGAGCCCAGGCAGGACCAAGACCAGCATCACAAACCCCAAACTGGGAGCTGCACTTCAGAGAAGTGTCCTACAGGAAGGAAAGACAGGTTCTTGTCAGCAGCAGGGGGTTATCCCAGCACTGGTCCTGCAGGAATGGGGGACAGAACCCTCTGGGAATGTCTTTGACACCAAAAACACCCTGTGATGCTCTCAGTCAGCAGCAGCAGCAAGGGGAAGGTCTCCAGGTGACACCACCGCCCTCATCTCCTCATGCCCAGAGTTTTGCCTTTCACCAAAAGCTTTTGGGGAGCTGGAAGCGCCACTCTTGCCCCAGTGCCACTCCCTGGAGCTGTAGGAATGGGAATGACACCCCAAGGCTGTGCTGTGGGGCCCCTCCCGGTGGCACTGCTGGATGCAGGCCCTCGCTAAAGGAGGGAGGAGCTGTCCAGGAGGGAGGGAAGTGTCCCACGTGAAGGTGAGAGGGCTTTAAGCCCCGTTTAAAGCTGGGTAAGACCTTAAACCCTCGGTGTCACCCGAGGGCTTAAAGGCCTTAAGGCTGCAGTGAGTCCTGAGGCAGCAAAAGCAGCTTAAGCCTCCTTCACCCTCCCTGCTCCTTGAAGGGCAGTCCTGCAGCATCCCAAGGGCTCCTGCTTTAAAGGTCTCCCAAACCCAGGCTCTCAGAGAGTGGCACTTCCTTCCAGGCTGCTCCAGAGTCTCCTGCTCCATCCTGGCTGGGCTCAGTGCAGGAGATCTCTCCTTCCTTCCCCAGGTTTAAGACAAAAAGGTTTCTGGAGCTGGTTTTCCCCTTTTCTTTGGCTGGGAGGGTGAAGGATAAAGGCAGAGTGTTCTCCAGCTGGCACAGCCCCAGAAATCAGGGCTGGGCAAGGGCAGGAAGGGCAGGAGAGGCTGGCAGAGGACTGTGCCCTCTGCAAACATCCATGCCCTGATCCCCAAGGTTTCTCAGAGCCTACAAAGCCCCGTCCTGTGGCAGACCCTGTGAAGATACAGGCTGCACATCCCTGCTTTAAGCCCCTACAGCAACTGAAACTGGCTCTAATGTTAAGCCTTTGGAGTATTTTAAACTGCTTAGGCTGCTCAAAAGACCAGCTTAATCTTAAACTGCAGAGCAGCTGCTTAAACAGTTTAAGCTGCTCTCAAAGCTGGCAGGAACAGGGGCTCGAGCTGTGCTTAGCCCTGGGTGTTGACTGAAGCACGGGGCTGGCCCTGTCACACCCAAAGTGACACCAGAGCTGCTCTCCTGAACAGACCTTGCACAATCCAGGGGAAAAAAAGACTTTTTGTTGTCCCTTCTGAGCAGCTGCAGGTGTGCTCATCCTTCCCTCAGCTCCCCAGGGAGAGGGAGGGCTCCAGGCACAACGGCCCCAGCCAGGGAGGGCACCTGGGAATGGGCACCTGGTGCCTGTTTGGTCATTACAGCTGGAATTTTGCAGGGAAAAGAGCTCAGGAGTTGGATTATTAATGGGGCTCCCCTGCACAGCCCAGCAGGAGGGAAGGTTGGCACTTTTGTCTCCCTAAAATGAGGAATTGTTGTAATCTCCAGCTCCATCCCTGAGCAGGATGAAGCCACATCCAAACCTTCCCTGGCTCATCTCAGTCCTGTGGATCTCTCCCCCAACAGGCTCATTTTTTCTCACTCTCCCAGAGAAATCCCATCGTTTGGCTTGGGTTTATTAAATATACTCTGATTTTACAATGTCTTCGGTTTTTCTCTACTTACACCCATGAAGCAGCAAAAGACTTGTGCATTGCCTTGGGAAAAGGAGGGAGTACTCCCTGTCCAGATTTGAGAAAATGGGTAAATGTTGCCCAAAATACAAATTATATCATGCTCAGCTGATGCTTTGCCTCGTGGATGAGTTCAGTTCATACACTGGTGATGATTTGGGCCTTTCACATGAAATTCCCAGTTTTCACATCATCATGATATTAAAAAACACCAAAACCCAAAGAATTACCTTCCCAGTTGTGCCAAGCACTGATGGGAGGCTGTAAACCCCCACCTCATGCTGTAATTGCTCCCCTCTGGAATATTTAACATTTCTGTGCCTGGATGTGGCTGTTGATGGCAGAGACTGCGCAAGTTTCAGAGGGATTTGCACCTTTTCCTCCACGTGAGACTTTGACAACCTGAGAGGGCACGAGCTGTAACTATTTTGACAGATTTATCACTCAGGGAGCTGAAATGGAATGTGCCTGTTGGTTTGTTTCCCTAATGGATGTCATTCCAGGCCTGTTCCTCCTGCTGAGGCTGTGGCAGACCTGCAGGGTCTCTGTGCTCCTGGGGCATTATCCATTTCCTAATAATTCACTGGAATATCACCACAGGATCATGGAGTGGTCTGGGCTGGAAGGGACCTTAGGGTTCATTTAATTCCAAACCCCCTGCCATGGCAGGGACATTTTCCACTATCCCAGGTTGTTCCAAGCCCTGTCCAACCTGGCCTGGACACTGCCAGGGATCCAGGGGCAGCCACAGCTGCTCTGGGCACCCTGTGCCAGGGTCTCCCCACCCTCCCAGGGAACAATTCCTGCCCAATATCCCATCTAAATCTCTCCTTCTTCAGCTTAAAGCCATTCCCTGTGTCCTGCCCCTCTATCTCTTGTCTCCAGTCCCTCTCCAGCTCTCCTGGAGCCCCTTTAGGCCCTGGCAGGGGCTCTGAGCTCTCCCTGGAGCCTTCTCCTCTCCAGGTGAGCACCCCCAGCTCTCCCAGCCTGGCTCCAGCCCTGGGAACATCTCCTTGTCCTCTCTGGACTCACCCAGCAGCTCCACATTGTCCTTCCTGTGCTGGGCCATGCAGCAGCGCCCTGGGGTGGTGCTGGCTCCTCACACGGCGTCCCCAGACACGGGCAGGGTCACCAGGCCGCCACTGCTGAGGGGAATTGTCCCACCCAGCACAGGCCGTGAAATGCCACCAGGGCTGGGAATGACAGCGGGCAGGGGCTGTCCCTGGCAGCACCCAAAGCTGAGATGGGGAAATCTAAAACCAGGGCTGGGGATCGGCAGGGAGGCCTCAGGAAAGGCCCCGCTGTCCCTGGTGCTGCTGACAGCTCGCCCGGAGGCGATCCCGCGGTGCTGCCCTCCTGGCTCACACCATCCCTGCCTGCACACACAGCTCCTGCCTGCCAGGAATTCAGGAATTCTCTGCTCCAGGAGACCCTGCCTGCCAGACCCAGAGCCCCAGCACAGCCTCATCCCTCCCTGTCCCCCTCTGGGATCTCTCCCGGCTGTGCCAGCGACTCAGGAACTTGCTCCTGCTTTTCTGGCTCGGGAGTTGTTATCATTTCTTGATAAGCTGCCTTGGGAATTGTTATCATTTATTGATAAGCTGCCTTTTGCAAGCCTCGGGCCACTCTGGGGCTGAGCACAGGGAAGCAGCCCAGGCCTGGCTGCAGGAGCACGGGGGACAAAACGGGCCTGGCCAGGAAAGGCCATGGAGAGAGCAGCTGGGAGTGAGCCCTGGGAGAAACACGGCCACTCTCCTGGGAACATGTAAAAAGTTTAATAAAGGACAATAGGAGACAAGGAGCACAGAGCAAAGGTTATTACAGCCGGGTCCATCCTGCACTCAGCCAAGAGCACACCTTCACCTTTGGGGATATCCCTTAAATACCTTTTAATTACATCAGCCCTTTGCATGTTCATAAACAATTATGCATAGTCAACTTTTCCCCAAACTCATTTACATGTTACAAAAATTGTTTAAGCCTGGGTCCTTGGATCTGCCTTTTTAGACCATGAGGATTCCTTGGTTGTGACTTTAGTCCATTCTCATCTCCTCAAGTTTTGGGCCTTGGTCCACTGTGCCTTCAGCCAGTGAGTGCTGCTGGTTGGCAGATGCGTCCAGGTGTGCTCATCCTGTGTGCATTGGGTGTTATCCCATCCCAGCAGGCATTCAACACAGCACACTGATATCAACCGTTTCACTGAGCTTAATAAACAGAAATGAAAACTGTTTATTAAGTTTAATAACTGTTAATTTATATCTTTATAACAAAGTTACTTTAACAACACATATGTAAAATCCATTTTAATATTTGCAAAAAGCCAATAATATAATGTGTATCTATAGGAGCATGGAACTGCAGCAGAACTCCTGGATCAGGACCTGGATGTGTGTGGGAATGGCACACAGGGATGTGTGTGGGAATGGTACACAGGGATGTGTGGGAATGGCACACAGGGATGTGTGGGAATGGCACACACACACAGATGTGTGGGAATGGCACACACACGGATGTGTAGGAATGGCACACACACACAGATGTGTAGGAATGGCACACACACACAGGGATGTGTGGGAATGGCACACACAACTGTGGAATGGACACACAATGTGGGAATGGCACACAGGGAGTGTGTGGGAATGGCACACAACATGTAGGAATGGCACACACAGGGATGTGTGGGAATGGAAAAAATGGGAATGGATGTGTGGAATGGCACACACGGATGTGTGGGAATGGCACAACACACAGGGGTGTGTAGGAATGGCACACACACGGATGTGCAAGAATGGCACACACACAGATGTGTGGGAATGGCACACAGGAATGTGTGGGAATGGCACACAGGGATGTGTGGGAATGGCACACAGGGATGTGTGGGAATGGCACACACGGATGTGTAGGAATGGCACACACACAGATGTGGGAATGGCACACAGGAATGTGTGGGAATGGCACACAGGGATGTGTGGGAATGGCACACACGGATGTGTGGGAATGGCACACAGGGATGTGTGGGAATGGCACACACACAGGGATGTGTGGGAATGGCACACACCCAGATGTGTGGGAATGGCACACAGGGATGTGTATCAATGGCACACATTCCTGAGGCCAGCAGCAGGGCCCTTGGGAAGCACCCCAGGCTCCTCTCCCCCACTGCAGAGCATTATTCCAACCTCGTCCACACCATTCCCACTTCATTCCCACCATTCCCCACCCCCAGCCTGCCCAACCTGTGCTTTCCCTCGCTGGCCACTCACACCTGGAGTTAAGTCAGTACCAAAGGGTAAAGCAAGAAGTTCTCCTGACCAGGAGGGAATTCTTCCCTGTGAGGGCAGTGAGGCCATGAAGGAGCCAACAAAAAAGATGGAGAGACAATTGACAAGGGGTGGAGGGACAGGACACAGAGAATGGCTCCCACTGCCAGAGGGCAGGGATGGATGGAATTTTGGCCAGGAATTGTTTCCTGGCAGGGTGGACAGGCCCTGGCACAGGGTGCCCAGAGCAGCTGGGGCTGCCTCTGGATCCCTGGCAGTGCCCAAGGCCAGGTTGGACATTGGGGCTGGGAGCACCTGGGACAGTGGGAGGTGTCCCTGCCATGGCAGGGATGGGATGAGAGGATCTCTAAGGTCCTTCCAGCCCAGGCCATTCCATAAGTCCATGAGGAACAGGAGCTGGCTCTGTCACCCCTGAGTCCCCTCCCTGCCAGCAGCACGTCCTTGCCCGGGCCCAGCTCCGGCGTCTGAGCAGCACAGAGACAATGTCCTCCCCTAACTGGGTTAGAGGAGATTGGATTAGCAATTTCTGAGTTAGTAAAAGTCTAAGGATGGCAGATAAAACAAAGTGTGACAGCCTAAGCAGCCCCTGTCAGCGGGGATTGATCACAGCACTAATGGCCAGCGACAAGCACACATTAATAACACAATAACCCAGCTCGGGATATTGGCACTATCACAACCCTTTAACCTGGCAATAACTCATGGGGAAAATGCTCCCAATGGCAGAGCCAAAGTGGCTGTGCTGCTGCCTCCCCCTCCACCTGCCAGGCAGCTGCAGTTCCAGAGGGTCACCTGGCCGGGCAGGTGCCAGGTCCCACCCTGTGACCCCAGTGTCGCACCCCCAGACCCCAGTGTGCCATCCCCAGACCCCAATGCCCCATGCCCAGACCCCAGTGTGCCATCCTGTGACCCCAGTGTCCCACCCTGAGACCCCAGTGTCCAACCCTGTGACCCTAGTGTGCCATGCCCAGACCCCGGTGTCCCATCCTGTGACCCCAGGGTCCCATCCCCAGGCAGGGATTTACACCAGGAGGCCCCTTGGAGGTGTGGGCAAAGCTCAGGGAGGGACCAGGAGAGATGCAGGAATGATTCCAAAGTGGTGGCAGGGAAGAGCAGGGAATGGGGAACATCAGGAGTCAAGGAAGGTGGGACTTCAAGCTCAGAGCACTCAGTGAAGGCATCTGAGAGAAATGGGCAGCAGCTGATTGGGGGAAATTTGGGGATTTTTTTCAAGATATTCTGATTTAAGTCATGCAAACCATTCCCAGTTTGCCTGGAAGCCTCCTGCTTCTACTCCAAGCTATGGTGGGAAAGGAGACACTGGGGAAATAACAAAAAAAAAAACGCAATCAGGACTGTTTAGAAAATAAAAAACTGAATTAGGGACTGAATTTTTTGAGAAATGTACCTTAAAATTTGGGGACGGGTGAAAAAATTAAAGGCTATGTCAAGGCAGAGAGCAGCCCCTGGTTTCCAAAGGCTTTTCCAGAGGCTGCTCAGTGTCACCGAGCACAGAGGGGAGGAGAGATGGAGAAATATCCCTGCTGTTTCTCCACCCCGAGCAGGAGCAGCCTCTGCTCTGGCTCCCTCCCAGCACTTCCATCTCTTGGCTGAGCTCATCAGAGCAACGCTGAGAGCAACCAATTCCAGGGATTCAAAGGGCAGCAAATCCCGAGTGAGAGCAGGGCTGCGGCACCGGGATCTGCAGAGGAGCCTTCCCTTCCCTTCCCTTCCCTTCCCTTCCCTTCCCTTCCCTTCCCTTCCCTTCCCTTCCCTTCCCTTCCCTTCCCTTCCCTTCCCTTCCCTTCCCTTCCCTTCCCTTCCCTTCCCTTCCCTTCCCTTCCCTTCCCTTCCCTTCCCTTCCCTTCCCTGGCTGGATTTGCCAGCCCTCCGAGCCCCATTCAGGTGGAATTCCCGGGAGATGCTGTTGGTGGAATTCCGGGGAGATGCTGTTGCTGCCGCAGTTTGGCCGGGTCAGAGATCCCAGTCAGGGGTCTGGGATGCCCGTGGCTGGTGACAGCCATGCCCTGAGCCTCCTCCATGCCAGCCCTTCCAGCAGACCCAGCTGTTTGGGTTTGGCTCAGACGCTGCTGGCAGTGTGCTGTGTGCCAGCCCTGGAGCAGGAGGTGCTGGGCAAGGAGAGGGGCCTGTGCCTCAGTGCAGGGATCAGTGTCCTGCCCTGTTCCCAATGTCCCCTGCATCCCCTCATCCATCCCTTCCAGCAAAAAGGGGGATTAACCCACTCTGCTGTGCCAAAAGAAATTCAATTTAAGGGCACAGAACCCCCCAGCTGTTATGAAGTGCATTAATTGCAGCATGGATTGCTCTGCTGCACCTCCCAATCCATGGCTGAGGTGCTGCTCTGACCTTTCTTTGGAGTGGTGATCACTTGTTGCCCAAAACATCAAGTCAGGGACTATCAAGAGGAAAATTTGGGAGGCTGGGGGTGTTATTTAGGGATGCAGGGATGTAGCAGAATCCCAGAAAAATACAGCCCCTCCTCAGCACAGCTCCCTTCAGGAGAGAGGCAAATCCCTTCTTTCCAAAGGGGCTCCTGCCACCTGTCCCCCTCTCTTTGGGGCAGAAGGCAGACCCTAAAACAAATATTAAAAAAAAATAAAAATAAAGGTGAAAATGCAATGCAGCTTTGCAGGACCCGCTGACTAATAATTTTGGGAGCTGAGGGAGCTGATCACAGCCAGCCTGGCCTGCAGATCAGCCCCCTGAAAGGTTTGCTGCCAAACGGGCACTGGGGCTGGGATGAGGACATCCCCACGATGCCATCACCCAGCACAGCTGCCCCAGGCAGGGCTTTGCTGCAGCACTGCATGGAGGGCTGTGCAGCACCAGTGCAAAAGGGAGGGCTCAGCTTGTAGGGCTTAATTAGAATAATGAAGCTGTGAGTGTAATAGGAGGAGGGTGGGGAAGCTGCGGCTGTAATTGGCAGGGCTCGGGAAGCGGAGCTGGCGGCTGGCAGCCATATGGAAGCAGCAAAGTGAGGGGAGTGAGTGACAGCCCGAACCTGTGGCGCTCTCATTAATTCCAACAGCAGAGCCGTGATGGATGTGGCAGCTCCCTGCTGCTCCGGCGCCTCGTTCCAGAGAGCTGCTGCCGCTCCTGCTGCAGCCAGGGCCGGCAACAGAGCAGGGAGAGGAGGGAAAGGAGGAATAGGAAAAGGTTGTGTGGCCAGATAGGTGTGTGTTCTTATCCATGTCATCCAGGGTCAGTTCAGGCTTTCACTCCAGAGTCGCATTTTCCATGCAGGATTTGCTCCCTGTTGGAGTCAGAAGTGTTTCAGAGCCCCCAGGGCCTGGCTCTGGCCCTGCTGGTACCCTTGGCTGTTTTTCCAGACTCCAGGCAAAGTGGCAGGGCCAGGCTGTGCCCTTGGTTCCTCTGCCAAGGATTGGCTTCTCGGTCCCCCTCCTCCTCACCCAGTGGCCCCCACCAGTATCCCCATCCCAGGCTGGCATTGGTGCGTCCAAGGTGTGGGATCGACAGAACCACCAGGAGTTTGTGCTGCAATCCCAAATCTGAGCAGGAGAGACTGTCCCTCTCTCCCGCCTTCCAGGATCCACGCTGGGAGCTGATCCACAGCTCACATCCCTTCCTTGTTCTATCCCAAAGCGTCTGCCAGGACTCCATGGGATTTACAGCATTCCCAGGGCTCCATGCAGAGCCAACTGACCCCCTTTATCTTGACCTTCTGCAGGGCTTCCACCTTTCCTTTGCTCCAGCCACATCCAAACAGAGCCAGGCCATGAGGGATTCCAGCCAGAGGCAGCTCCCTCACGGCTAAGGCGTGGATAATGGCCATTCCCACATTCCATGTGCTCCTTGGAGCAGGGGCACCATGCCTGTGCTCAGGGAGAGGTGACTGCAGGATCCACCTGTGGCAGGAAGCTGTGGGAGCAGGGAGCACGGCTGGGAAGGGTTTGGATCCCATTTCTGAGCACCATTCCCAGGGAAGGGACTGGGGAGTGTTGGCTGGAGAATCACCACCCAGGCATGGGCAAGGATGGGTAGAGACAAACCCTGTGTAATTCCTGCTCTGGCTGGCCCAGGAATTTGGAATCTTTTCCATTGGAACAGCCGGTTGTAGTTCTCCAGGAGCCAGGTTTAATGATCTGAATGTCCTTTTCCCTCTCTGGAGGGAAGGAAAAAGATCTGGGCAGCTTCAGCTCAGAGCTGTGCCTCAGTGGGGCTGTGGGCACAGCATCCAAGTAGTTTTCCCTCATGGAGAGTTGTGGCTGTGGGAAGTTGTGGGACAGGCTGGGAGGGCCCTGCCTGTGTCACCATGAGCTGCTGGTTCACAGAATTCACAGAATTCACAGAATCACCAGGTTGGAAGAGACCTCCAAGATCATCGAGTCCAACCCAGCCCCAACAGCTCAACTCAACCCTGGCACCCAGTGCCACATCCAGGCTTTGTTAAACACACCCAGGGATGGGGACTGCACCACCTCCCTGGGCAGCCATTCCAGAACTTTATCACCCTTTCTGTGAAAAACTTTTTCCTAATATCCAACCTGAATTTCCCTTGGTGCAGCTGGAGGCTGTGTGCTCTGGTTGTGTCAGTGCTGCTGGAGAAAGAGCCCAGCCCCAGCTGAGCACAGGCACCTTTCAGGAGCTGTGCAGAGTGATGAGGGCCGCCCTGAGTCTCCTTTTCTCCAGGCTGAGCACCCCCAGCTCCCTCAGGGGCTCCTCACAAGGTTCCCCAGCACTGCCTGAATCCAGATTTTCCTCCCTCCCTCCCCCTGAGGGAAGCAGCTTCCCATGAAGGAACGGGGGATGAGGTGCCAGGATGAGAACTCATTTGGGTGAGGCCATCAAGCCTCATTTGTTGTGCCCCGTTGCCTTTGTGAAAGAGAGTGCAAAATGAAGGATTGGGTGTGTGCAGAGAGCAAAGCTCCAGCTGTCCCCTCTCCACTCATTCCCAGTGGGGAGAAGCTGAGCTGATGCCTCACTCCAGGCTGGCTCCCACACACTGCAAAGCTAATGGAGAAAAATAGGGAGTCTCCTTCTCTGGGCAGCTCCACTGAAAGCTCCACCAATTTGAAGCAAGAAAAGCAACATGGAGAAGGGAAAATTTGATTTTATTGCAGAGTTCCAGGCGCAGGGTTCCTCCAGCAGGAAAACAAGGAACAGTCAGAGCAGCCAGGAGCTTTGTAGCCTGTACAGTCATTTTTCAGTGGGATTCATGCTGGAGCCCATCAGGTAGAGGATCCCAGAATAACAAATCTCCCTTGCAGCCTCCACGGTGAGGAGGAGGTTTCTCAGCACCTGGTGCCTTCCACAGTACAGCTCTTCCCGGAGTGGGACGAGGCTTTTGCTCCTCAGCATGCTGAGATTTGCTCCATGATCCTCCTCAGTGTCCCTCAGGAGAGCCCAGAGGAGGGGCCAGGCTGACTTTGCTGTCACTGCATGTGAAGGGGGGCCACAAAGCCACAGCAAGGCACTCACATTCCCCCTGAGTTTGGGCGAGCATCAATCTCCAGCAGTTTGTTCCTCAATAATTGGTGACCTGTCAGAACCCAGGACATTCCTCTGGCTGCCCTGGAGGACTTGAGACCCTGGCAAGGGGCTCAGAGACCTTGGCAGGGAGTCAAAGACACCTGTGCCTTTGATTTTAGCCCATGGAAACAATTACCAACTTTGTGTGAGGAGTTACAAGCCACAAGAGTTTGAGTAGAGTGATAGTGAATTTGTCACAGGGTGAAAAAGTAGAATTTTGAGGTTTTAGAATGGGGGTTCAAGAGGCAAGATGGAGGAATCTGGGCGTGTCCTGTCCTTCTTTTCTTCTTCTTCTTCTTGTCCTCCATCTTCTGCTGGGATGGTGACACTTTTGGATTGGTTTAGTCTCAGGATCTTTTGCTGGTCACCGTGACCCTGAGATTGATAAAAGTCTCTTTTCCCAGCCTGGTGCTTGAAGAAGGAGTCAGAGCTCTTCATTTCTCGGTCTCAAGGTTGTTTATTGTTTCTTATCTATAAAAAATTTTCCCCTGCCCTGCCGAGGTCCATCCAGCAGGACAGTTCCAGGCACTCTGCCTGCCCCCAGGGCAGTGTTATCTCTTTATACTAAAAACTACGTGTACAAGGTTTACAATTCCTTCCCAATATCTATCACCTGTGTTAGACAGTGAGCTTCTACTCTAAACCAATCTGTAAGTGCCACCATCACAGCAGAAGATGGAGGCCAAGAAGAAGAAGGAGAAAGGTTGGACATGCCCAGATCCTTCCATCTTGCCTCCTGAACCCCCATACCAAAAACCCCAAAATCTACTTTTTCCACCCCATGATAACTTCACTATTATTCTACCTAAACTGTCATGGCTTGCTGAACTTCATCCAAGGTCGGTAACTTGCTCCAAGGGGTCATAATCAAAACCACAGGGGCATTTTGGGCTCTGTGCCAGGGTCTCTGAGCCCTCTGGCAGGGGTCTTGGCTGTCCTGGGCAGCCAGAGGGATGTGCTGGGTTCCCACAGTTTAGAGTAGAGACAGACTGTCTAACATAGGTGATAGGTATTGGAAAATTATTGTAAATAAAGTACACAGAGTTTTTAGTATAAAAAGCTAACACCACCCCAAGGGTGGTCAGTGTGCCACAACCCGACCTGCTGGACAGATCTCAGCAGGTCAGAGAAAGAATGGAACAGATAAGAGCAAATAAACAACCTTGAAAAGCAGAACCGATGAGTCTTGGCTTCTTCTTTGGTCATGGGGCTGGGAGAAAAGGATTTTCTAACATCTCAGGGGTCATCACAGGCACAGGATCCCGACAGTGACCCAGCAGCTGCTGCCAGCTCTGAGCTGGGACAGCCCAGCTGCCCTCGGGCCGTGCCCATGCAGCTGTGTCAGGCCAGCACCCACCCTGCCCCTCTGGGATCTGTCCCTGGAGTGAGGGATGTGCCATGTCCAGCCCGGCCTCAGTGACCCCTGGGGGTCTGGGCAGGGCCACAAGCCCCCAGCTGGCCCTGCTGCAACCTGTGGGAGGCCAGGCTGGCCCTTTGGTGGCCCCAGGCTGGCCCCAAAGGCCATGCACAAGCCTGGCTCATCCAGAACCCTTAGATCCCTCTGGGAGCTGCAGGTTGGAGGTGCAGGAGGTGCTGGAGCCCCAGCTGAGGGAAAGCATGGCACAAATCCCAGGGCTGAGCAGCTCCAGCAGAAAGCAGCTCTGATCCTGGACAGGAGCTTTGCTTTGGAAGAGCAGCAAAGAAATTAATTAGAAGGATGTGCCAGCAGTCAAACACAGCAACCCTGTCAGCTTTTCCCACACATTTCCCTTCCTAAAGGTGTTTCCAGGGGCTGAAATGCGGAATTAAGCTGGCTGCAAGGCTGGGGTGCTGTTTCCAAGGCTCTGTCTCTGCAGCTCTGCAGAGCCAACCTGTCTTTGAGCTGCTGGAGCTGAGCAGATGAGAGGAGTGCTGCTGCCTCACTCTCTGGAGCTTCACAGGTCCTGCATGGGTGGTAGACAGCAGAAGGCAGCATTTGTTGAGTAGTCAGGAGGAGAGAAATGACTCCATGATGGCCTCTGATTTGTCCTCTGTGGCCAACCCAGCGTTTCCAAGGCTCCCAAGCGAGCAGCAGAGGGGTGGGAGTGGGGGTGTGCAGGGAAAGGCTGCCTGGGGATGCTGGGATGCTCTGAGCTCCCTCTGTGGGGTGGAGGGGACCTGAGCACTCGTGGGCAGGGGCAAAGAGCCCATCACTCCTGGTGGCCACCAGAATAATGAGACAGAACACTGTGGGGTGTCCCCAGCATCCCAGGTGCTGACAAACCCCACGGCCTGGGGGTCTGTCCCATGTGGCTGCAGGCTGGGAATGTGCCTAAGGGTGGGAGGGAACAGCCACAGGCTGGGCCAGGGCAGGCTCAGGGTGGGCACCAGCAGGAATTACCCCATGGAAAGGGGGCTCAGGGATTGGGGGTTTGGAGTGCCCATCCCTGGAGGTGTCCAGGATAGGGCTAGAGGTGGCACTGAGTGCTCTGGGCTGGGGACAAGGTGGGGACTTGATGATTCTGGAAATGTTTTCCAGCCTCAGTGATCCTGGATCCTGTGACTCTCTAAGGGATATCCGTGATCAGATATGGTGGCCAAGCTCAGCCCCCTCTGTTTGGGGGTGGGGATGGGCAGGGGGAGGCAGCAGCACCTCCAAACCCTCACTGGAGCTGCTGCTGAGCTGAGCTGGGGATTTGACTCCTCCCTCACCTTTTCTACCCTGCCTTGCCACGAAATGGATGGAGAAGCAGCTCCTGAGCTGCAGCTGGGAGCTGCCTCCAGCAGAACAGAGCAGCTCCTGAAGTGCTGCTGGAATTCCCGGGTGGATTCCCTGCTCCCATCCCTGTGCGTCCACTGAATGAAACCCTTCCCTGCAATCCCTGCCCCTGGCTCCTGCTCCAAAGTGTTCCATGCCAGAGGTGGCACTGGGGACAGTGGCAGAGCACACACACCCTGCAGCAGGGCCAGGCAGGGGAGCAGCACCTGCACAGGGAATTCAGCCTGCACAGGGGTGGGATACAGGAACAGGGCTGGCATGGCTGAAGCACCCGGGGATCCTATCCACGGTGCTAGAAAGTTCTGGATTCATGGGAATCCTTCACAAGGACACCTTCCTCTGCCAAAATGTTGTCACCTGACCAATGTGACCAGGGGACAGCCTGCATTTCCTGAGCAGTACTGGCACAGCAGGATCATTTTCCATTTTCTGCTGTGCTGCTGAACATCCTCCTCCTCCTCCCCACCACTTCTGCCCAGAATGGTGCCATTTATCCTGCTCTGAGGGCTTCCACGCCCAGGTGTTCAGAGCTGATGGTGCCTTTGCTGCAGCATAGCTGACAAAAGCTCTGAGAAGGGTCATGCTGGGCTCCAGAGCTGGATCAGAGTTTGCAGGGTGGGCCAGGCCAAGAAATCTCCATCCTACTAAACCCAGGCAGGACAGCCATCACCACCTGCCTGAGCCTCTCCCAGCATTTCCTCCAGGCTCAGCATCCCAGATGCTCTGATCATCTCTTCTGCAGGGTTTTTTTTCACTTTAAAGCTTTCCTCTCCTCAGTCTGGGGCTTTGTGAACCTCCCTGGCTGTGCTGGCTAACTCTGTGCTCCCAGCACTGCCTGCCTGGCCCTGCTTGCTGGGTGGATTAATGCCGGGCTGAATTTGGGAACTGGGACACTGCTGGATGGTCCCTCTGGGGCTTCATGATGTTCCTGATTCCGACCTGGGAATGTTTTGACTGCAAACAAGCCAGGTGATGTGGATCTGCTTCTTAATCACATCAGACTCCTCAGGTTTCCGAGGCGAGCGCTCCTAAGTTCAAAATTCCTGTCTGAAACACATGCTGCTGCATCTTTGTGTGGAAAACATTCCTGTTGGCAGGCTCTGCAGGAGTGCTTGGAGAGAACAAATATCAAAGTGTGACAAGCAGGGCTGATTACAAATAGCAGGAACATTTGCAGAGCACTGCAGAGCAAGGCCCACGCAGGAGGCTCCTCGGCAGCAGAGCCCAGCTGCTCCCCAGGGATTGTCCAGCTCCTGGAGCTCTGTCCATGAGCTGGCTCTCCAAGGCAGGGGAATTCAGGGTGGCAGGAAGAGATGGGGCTGAAATATTCAGTAAATATTAGTGGGGAAGCAGAATTTGGGTCTCTCTGCAGCCTCACAGAGGGATGGGTGTGCTGGAGTGGTGCTGGTGCTGCCTTTGGAGAGCTGGAACAGGTTCAGCAACCTTTCCCCATCAGGGCTGCAGAACCTGCTCCAGGACTGCAATTCCCACCTCAAAACACCACAGTTTGTTCCTACAACAAAACAACCCCACCTTTGGTCGTGCTTCTGGCCACAGTTGCGTGCTGAGGTTTGATATCTCTGCACGGAGGGTTTGCATCCACGACAGGGTATTTGTGAGGATCCTGGACTTCCTTACATCATTTCCAGGATGGTTTTATGGCAAGGGTGAGGTAATGCAAAGAATTTCTCCCTGGATGTCAGGGATTCAGTGGTGGTGCATTCCCAGCACCCCAGCCTGCTGGCAGTTCTCAGATATCAAATAAATGTTCATGGACAATTTTCAGGGTCTGCATTGTGCCATCTGTCAGAGCAGCACTGGGAGGTTTTAATTATGGTTTACACTCTGTCTTCAAGCACCTGGATTCGTTTTTTCCTCCTGTCAATTATTGATGGGGATTTGCTAAAAAGTGCCTTAATTCCACTTTGTGCACTTCCCTGCAGCAGCTGGGCCAGGAACAGAGATGGGAAGAGGTCAAAGTGTGCAGGACGTGAGGACACTTCTTGCTCAGCCAGTTCCCAGTGTGGGAGCCAATTCCATGAGCATTCCCAGGTTTATCTCTGGAATAATTTTCTGAGGGACTTATTTGGGTAAATGATTTGTGAGGGAAAAGGGTTCAGAGCAGCTTCCCAAGGAGGAGGGAGATCTGGATGGGAAATCCTGCCCCTGTGTCCCTGTGCTCAGGTGATTTCCCACGTGCAGAGCTGCCCCAGCCCTGGCCCAGCACAGGCAGGAGCTGGAGCTGCTGCAGCCAGGCCAGAGGAGGCTCCAGGATGAGCAGAGGGATGGAGCAGCTCTGCTGGCAGGAAAGGCTGGCACAGCTGCCATTGTTCACCTGCACAGGAGAAGCTTTGCGGGGAGCTCAGGGAGGCCTTGCAGGGCCTGAAGGAGCCCCAGGAAAGCTGGAGAGAGACAATTGACAGGGGGATGGAGGGATATGGCAGGGATGGCTCCCCTGGCAGCGGGTGCCAAGCACGGGGCGCCCCGGAGGCATGGGGATGGATGGGATTACTGGCAGGGGCAGGGCTGGAATTGTTCTTTCCATGGCTGGGGTATTGTGGAGGAGATGCTGCTGGGTGGGCAGGCCGCCCATGGCACGGGGCATGAACAGCCCTGTGCCTTTCCCCTTCTCTCCAGGTGGGAAGGACTCAGAGCAGGGGGGGCTGCCAGACAGCAATAAAAGTTGGAAATCACCTGGAGGGACTCCTGACCCAAACACCCAAGGATGTGGATGCTGGATCAAGTCTTTTCCAGTGGGACATGGAATAAGATGCCCAGAGCGGGGGGGGGCCCCCCTCCGTGGCTGGGCCTGGGCCGGGAGGGGGGGGGGCCTGGGACAGTGGAAGGTGTCCCTGCCATGGCAGGGGGTGCAATGGGATGGGCTTTAAGGACACTTCCAATCCAAACCATTCCAGAGATGCCTCCTGAGCTGGTGACTGCTGTCCCCAGTCTGCGCTGGTTGGAGGAGCACAGAAATCTCAGAGTGAGGTGGCAGGGCTCACATAGAACCTCCTCCCTGCACCTTCCAGCAACTCCTCCAACCCCAAAAGGCAGCTCTGGAATGCAGCATTCCATGCCCAGCACCCTGCAGGGCTCCCAGAGTGAAGGTGTGGCCTCCAACACTCCCAGAAAAATCCAATCTCTCTGATTTTCCAAAGCAGCCACTCGGTTCTCTCCAATCAATGCGCGGCCATGAAACAATGAGGGCACAGCCCCAAAAGGGGTGGGAGCAGCGAGCTGCCAGCTCTTCGTGCATCCACGAGCCCGCAGTTTCTAGGAGGAATCACTTGCCAATACATATGGTGTTGTGTGGATGGGAAATGTCACGGAACATAACGTCCTGATATGTTTAAAAATAAATCGCTGGGACGGCTGAAAAAATAAATGACTGAAGGGAGGGGATTGTGGTGGCTTCTGCTGGGGATTAATTTTGTTGTGTGGTTTGGGGAGAGCTCGATTCAGGTGTCAAAGCTGGTGTTGGTTTGATAAACTGGGGGGTTTGGCTCTGTCTCCGAGGAGTGCTGGGGAACGAGGTCAGTTTCTTAATTAATTTATGCAAATTGCTGCTTCCTTCTCCTCTGTCTGAATATTAGTGACACCTGTCTTATCTCCTCACAGCTAATTGCAGGCAACAAATGGGGAAGCACGGGCAGGACTTTGGGAACGGCACCAGCAGGAGCGATGGAACTTCCACAGTCAACCCAGAAAGCTGCAAAATGATCATAACGATTATTGATCATGATTGACACATTCTGTAAAGCATTGATCAGAGCCATTCCTGGGCTCCCACCCCATGCATGGAGCAGGAATATCCTCACAGGAGCCTGGAGAATCAGGATGAGCTCCTGGCTGGATGTCACACTTGGAACATCCACCCCAAATCCCCTTCCTGGGCTTCCTCCATGTCCCTCCACCTCTCCCTCCCTGCTCTGTATGATCCTCCCAAATGCAGAATTTGCCTTCCAAGGGAGCTGGATCCTTAAGGTCTCTCCCAAGCCAAACAATTCCATGGTTGGTGATCCCCAGGGCAGCTTCCCTGAGCCTCCCAGAGTGGTGGGAGCTGTCCCTGCCCGCTGGGATTGCACTGGATGCCTTTAAAGGTTCCTCCCAACCAAATCCTGCTGGGGTTTTTCCATAGAACTGGGCTGTAAATGAATGGATTCTTCATAATAATAATTCAAAAATAGTGCAAATTCCTGCCCCAGAGGAATGGGAATAGGTAAAATGGGCTGGGAAAAGACTGCAGTTACTGCAGTGGGAATGGTGCACCCCAAAGTTTCTCCTATCCTTCTCCCCTCCCTTATTTATGGGTTATTTGGGGAAGAGAAATCTTCAAGATTAAAAAAAAAAATCCTCCCTGCATTCATTTTGTTATTAACATTCCAGGTAGATTTATTAGATTTTATTTTTTAAGGAATTTCCCCTGGTTTTGATGAAAGCACAAGGAAAAAACCAAAGCTGGGATAGCAGGAAAAAATCCCAGCAGAGGGAAGGGAGATGAAGAATGTTGGTGCAGCTGCATCAAGGCACCAGCTTGGTCTGAATGCCAATATTTGGGGTTTTCTGATCAATTCATCACCCAGACAGGACAAACTGGACCAGCTCAAGCTGGGCCCATGCACATATCCCAGGAAAATCCTGTCTTTCTGGTGGAGGATGCTCCATAACCAGTCAGCATATGGCAAATGCCTATTTCCAGGATAATTTATCACAAATTCCTTTGGATCTTTTGTTTCTTTGGTGAATGATTAAAAAATACAGGTTTCATTTAATTTAAAAAAAAACTATTATTTGGGCCCAAAATTGAAGGGTTCTACATGAAAAAAAACACATGTCCAGATTTTAAAACAGTTCTAGGTTGCTTGTGTGAGTTTTTGTGGTGGTTTTTTCTGAAGAAATCCTGTTTTGTTCAAAACTCCAAAGCCCTCCAGCATTATATCCAAGAGGTTCTTCATGTTTTATTCCCTTCTTTTTTCATATTTTTTTAGGAGAACTATTTGAAAATTTGGCTGGGGTGAAAAAAGCAGAATCACAGGAGCCCTGCCTGGCATAAAAGTTCCTTTTCCTGGCAAAATCCAGCCTGGATATGATGAAGGCACAGCCCCTTTGGGGAGCAGCCTCATCCCAGCAGGAGAGCTGCAGGTGGGACTGCAGGCTGGGCTGTTCCCACTCCTGGGGCACAGCAGGATTCCTGCCTTTCCATGGCTTTTCATCAGTGCTGGAAACACAGGCACTTTTCCCTAGGAAAATATCCAGGGTTTTTCCGAGTCGTGCTCCCGCCTCCCTCCTCTCCAGCCCTGGGGTTCCCTCCTCTCCCACCCTTCTCCTGCTTCCCCCCAAAGTCCAGCCTGGCTGGGTTTCCCTCCAACCTCCCTGCCCGGGGCTGCTCTTGGGACTCCTGAGGAGATTTCCCACCAGGCACCCACCAAACATAAATTCAAGTGTCCATGTGGGCTGCAGAGGGATGTGGGGGCATGGGAATGGGGATGGGGATGGGGATGGGGATGGGGATGGGGATGGGGATGGGGATGGGGATGGGATGGGGATGGGGATGGGGATGGGGATGGGAATGGGGATGGGGATGGGGATGGGGATGGGGATGGGATGGGGATGGGGATGGGAATGGCAATGAGGAGAAGGATGAGGATGAGGATGAGGATGAGGATGAGGATGAGGATGAGGATGAGGATGAGGATGAGGATGAGGAGGGGATGGGGATGAGGATGAGAAGGAGGATGAGGAGGGGGATGAGGATGAGGATGAGGATGAGGATGAGGATGAGGATGAGGATGAGGATGAGGATGAGGATGAGGATGAGGATGAGGATGAGGATGAGGATGAGGAGGGGGGACACGGGATGCAGCTTAGGGAGGTGTCCTTGGCACTTTGGGCTCCATGATGGCTGCAGAGCCCCCAGTGTCACTGTCCCCACTGTCAGTTTGGGGACAGGGCTGTCCTGAGGGCCAGCAGTGCCCGGTGCTGCGTGCAGCTGCTCCCACAGGTGGGTGCAGCGCTGCTGGACGTGTCCTGGTGTCCAGCTGCAGCTCCAGCAGCCAGCATCCCGTTTGTCTCCTCCATCCCAACATCCCCCGTGCCCAGGGCTTTTGCTCAGGCTCTGACCTCCAGCCAGGGCACAGCCACCTGCGGGCCCCTGCACTGGACTGCATCTCGCAGGTGTCCGGAGCAGCCTCTGGCACTGCCCAAGCGCCGGAGCCAAGCGGCTTCTCCCGAAATAACTCCCAGAGCGGCGCCGCTGGCGGATCCTCCCTCCTGGGATGTGTGGAGGGGCTCAGCACCTCAAGCTCGGCAGGGAATTCGGTGCTCGAGCGAAGTGTGAGACTGTGGGAAGCGTCTGGAGCGGCGACGGCTCCGCTGTGCCAGCCTGGCAGCAGCTGCCACCGCCCGTATGGCTCTGCCCACATGCACCCCCTCTGCAGTGCCTCCCGAATGTGCAATATCAACATTGCGGGAGCAGAGGATTTCTGCATGTCATTATCCCAAGGTTTATTTGAATAAAAGGCTGGCGGGGGGAGGCAGAGCCGGCTCCGTGGAGCGGCTCCGGCGGAGTCTCGCAGCTCGGCTCGGAGATGCCGATAGACAGCGGGAGCACAGACACAGCCAGGGCTGTGTTTGCTTTGCCGAGTGCTGCTAAAACATGTTGCCATCGAGATTCCCAAGCCCCACGTTTCTAAAATATTCATTGCCACAGCCCAGATTCCCTCCCAAGGAGCAGAAATCCAGGCAGAGACGAGAATCTATCTGGCATCCCCTTGTGGCTTTGCTTCTCCCTGCTGCGATGGGAGAGCGAGGAGCACAAGCACGGCACAGCCCAGGTCTGCCCGGATTGCTGCCAGGCCTCGGCGGACACCAGAGTGTCCTCACATAGTTATACCCTCAATATCTGCACCATGGAGTCTGGGATGAGGAACCAGTCATGAGGAACCCAGAAAAGGGGGATAAGGAATCAGTGACGAGGGATCCACAACAAGAGAATCACTCATGAGGGATCCATAACAAGGAGATAAGAATCAGTGATGAGTGATCCATAACAAGGGGTAAGGAATCAGTGATGAGGGATCCATAACAAGGGATAAGGAATCAGTGATGATGGACACATAACAAGGGATAAGGAATCAGTGATGAGGGATCCTTAATAGGGGGGCTATAAGGAACTGCCACACAAGCTGCAATCAAGAACAGCCAGCAGTGTGGGCAGAGCCCCTTAGTGACACTTCAGAGTCATCTGGGCACCTTCAGTGTCCAGGGGCAGGATGGACATGCAGGAGAAGCTCTCCAGCATGGCCCTGCTGCTCCTGAGGTCAGGAATTCCATCCCCTGCATGCTCTGCTGCCCTTTGGGATCCAGTGCCCCACTGCTGTCACATGGAGATGTCACCATCATGGTGGCTTTAAGTAAGAAAAATGCACACTCTCTCTCCTGACCTAGTGGAGTTTTACTGTCCCTGAGATTCCCAAAGGTCCTGGTCACAAAAGCTACATTTTGGAGCGACTCCATGTGTAGAGCATTGCCCCAGGCAGCAGCAGCTGCTCCAAAATGACCTGCTTTGGGGGCAGGGGTCCCGTTTCAAAGGGCCAGGGAATGTTCATGGACCAGTTCAGCCGCAGCCCCATGAAAAGGCTGAGCTCAGGAGGTGCCCCAGGGCTCCAAACTGCGCCTCCAAATTGCCAAGTGCAGATGTTCTTCCCACCCAGCTCTCCCAGCACCCTGCAGCCCAAACCGTCGCGTTTGTGGGTCAGATTTCATTAAGGAGGGTCGGATGCTTGGAAGACATTGAACGTTTGTCTCTGGTTATTGTCCGGGTGATTTACATAATGGATTAGCACAGATTAGCCCGGCACTGGGAGAGGCACCGGCTCGCTTTGCATGCTCCACAGGCGAAGGATTCCGGCTGGAAATGGGATGCTCTAATAACAGGGATAATTGCTGCTTTATGGACTATAAGTGCTGCCGTGTCAGGGGCTCTCCGCCTCGACAGTGAGGCCATTGTACAAATTTAAATCCCCCGGTCACCCCACAGCTCGCAGTGACAGCGAGAGGCCCCACAGTGACTTCCACAGGGACACTGAACACCTGCACCACGAGATACCAGCGGCAAATTAATTGATCCAACCCCTTAAAGCTGCTTTCACGGGATCCCCCGGTGCTGATATTCCCTCTTTCCCACCCCCCAGAGCGATGCTGGAGCAGGGGAAACTGAGGCAGGAGCAGTTTCTCTTTGCACGAGGTGGAGGGTGGGGTTCTCTTATCACACCTCAATCTCAGTGCTTTTATCTTTGATTCCCTGAGGGTAAATTCAGGGCTCGACAATTAATTTCTGCTGGGTGTTTTGCACTGCTCAGGAGCCAGCCAAGCCCATACTGTGAATATTACAAAGCTTTTTAGAACAGGAGAGCTTGGCAATTGCGACAGCACTTTTGAATCATTCATAATTTTGCACAGGGGCAACTTCTGTAGGTGTCTCGTTTCCTCTATGTTCATAATGTTTTAGGACTAAAAATAACAAGGAATTGCTGTTCAAAATGTGAACGAGGAATTAGAATTGCCAAGGAACTCGGGAGTCAAACTGTACTGGAGGACATCAGAGCCTCCCCACAGCCGCAGCTCCAAACCCAATTAATCCCGGGTTAGGCGCAGGAAAACGTGGCTGGGAAGATTGGAGCCAGCTTCCACCTCCCAGCCAAGCAATATGCAGATGAGTGAGGAGAAGGAGATTTGGGGGAAAATTGGTTGGAGCTCCTTTGTGTCCCCAAAAACACTGCAGTGCCTGGGTTTAATCCCTCTCACATTCTCGGGAGCAAAGCGCTGACTTGGGACAGCAGAGCTGCACTGCTGCTCCTCACTGGAGCCTCCTGCCTCCTGCTTCTCATGTGAGGAAGCTCCCATGGCTTGGGGCAAAATCCTGGAGAGGTTTAAACATCTCCTGTGGGTATTGGATCCCTTCCTGCACAGGGGCTTTGCCGGAGCTGCCCAGGACATTCAGTGGTGACACTCATGGAGCTGGGATGGGGCTGCTGGACAAGCAGGGCACAGGCAGGAGCTGGAGCTGCTGCAGCCAGGCCAGAGGAGGCTCCAGGATGAGCAGAGGGATGGAGCAGCTCTGCTGGCAGGAAAGGCTGGCACAGCTGCCATTGTTCACCTGCACAGGAGAAGCTTTGGGGGCACCTCAGGGTGGCCTTGCAGGGCCTGAAGGAGCCCCAGGAAAGCTGGAGAGAGACAATTGCCAAGGGATGGAGGGACAGGACACAGGGAATGGCTCCCACTGCCAGAGGGCAGGGATGGATGGGATATTGGGAATGAGGAATTGTTCCCTGGCAGGGTGGGCAGGCCCTGGCACAGGGTGCCCAGAGCAGCTGGGGCTGCCCCTGGATCCCTGGCAGTGCCCAAGGCCAGGCTGGACACTTGGGGCAGTGGGAGGTGTCCCTGCCATGGCAGGGGATTGGAATGGGATGAGGTTTAAGCTCCCTTTCAATCCAAACCATTCTGGGATTCTCTGATCAGGATTGCTCTGGGCTGGGCTGAGCCAGAGCTGCCCTCAGACCCCTCACACTGTCCTGGCTGGCTCTCAGGGAGCAGCTGACCCTCCCAGCTGGTGGAGTTGTTGTCCTAAAGCAAAGGCCCCCCCCTCTGGCCCCCTTGGGTTTGGGATCCCCTCAGATTCCTTTCCAAGAGGTCACTGCTTAGATCCTTCCCTGCCTTAGATCCTTCCCTGCCTTTCCCAAGCCTTGCCCAGCCCCCCCAAGCCCTCCTCCCTGGCAGGGGTCTGCTCCAGCCTCTTGCCTGATGATTTCTGTGCTGAGCTCTCCTCTGAGCCGAGGGGATGAGGAGAATTCACGTCCTGGAAGTTTCAGCCTCTTCTTTCGGAATTAATTTTGCAAGCTCCTCCTTGGCCCGGGCTCTCTGTGGGCTCAGGCAGAACAGGGCCAGCGAGAGGGGAAAGTCATGTTGCTGGTTAAATCTCCAAAGCAAAAATAATCCATTTTAATGAAGGTTCACAATCTGCAATGAATGTGAAACAATGTTGTCAGCTAAGCTGTTGCATTATTCACTTTTATTTGTACAAGGTCCTTCCATTAATATTTGACTACAAGAGAATGCAATTAAAAATTTTCTACTTGAATAAACCTCTCACCACGGTGTTGGTTAAAGGATAAAACCCTTTTAGGGTGGTGGAGAGGGGAATTTAGCACACTGGCACGTGGGTCACACACCCACTCTCATCCTCCTGCACCCCAGGTTTTGTTCCCTGCTCTCATTTTCTGCCGTGCCTTCCCTTCCATCCCTGCCCCACATCGGCTCCTCTGGGCTCCCCTGCTCCCTTCCCTGGCATTTGGAGGATCCCAACGCAATCATTTCCTTCAGAGCAGAGCCAAGGCAGGCAGGGCAGGGAGGGGGGATGTGCAGGCAGGTGGGCAGCACCCCCAATCCACAATTCCCCGAATTTTCGGGCTGAGGCAGAGCCCCATTTTCCAGGGAAGGAGTGGGGCTTTGCCTTCGTGTCCAGGGGTGTTTGCTGGCAGGGAGAGATGATTTATTATTTAAATTTTGGCATGCATGGCTGGGCACTGAATTAGTTGTAATCTCCCAGGATGGGAGGAAAAAACCTTCTAGGATCAGGGAAGAGAGTTCAGACATGAGCTCAGCTCGTCACAAAAGAGAAGATGTTGGGGACAAGGGACACAAGGATGATATGCAAAGCATGGAGTCACATATAGAAGGATTAGGCACTAATTCCCTTTCCAGAGCATCCAGGAACAAGGAGCCTGTAGTGAAAATAAAGCCACAGAGTTGAAGTGGGCACTGGAGGTTGAAATATGGCCAGGTTTGAATGGATTGGTGGCAGGGAAGAGGACAATCCATGAGCTTGGAACTGTAGGGCCTTCGGGAGATCCCTCCCTGCTCCCAGGCCCCTTCAGGGAGCTGGGAAGGGCCACCAGGAGATGGACATTCCATCCTGTGCTGCTCCACCTCCTAGAGAGTCCAACACTCCCTAGGAAAAGCACAAGGGAAAGTTTGGGAGCCTGGAGGGCAGAACTGGATGGGATAGAGGGAGAAAATGTGTGTGGATATGTGGAAAAGGAGCCTCTGGCCTCAAAAAAGAAGTCTAGGAGAGGTTTAGAGCTTCTTTTGGAGCAGAAATTTGGGGGCTGAGAAAGCCAGCCTTGGGGGCAGGGGGATGGCCAGAGAACATAGGAGTGTCTCCAGGAGCAGGGAAATAACCTTGGAGAGTGACTTCTAGAGGAAAAGGACCCCCAGGAGAGTTTCCACCTCCCCAGGGACCTCCACACAAGCAGAAGAGAAACCAGAGAGGATTTTGGGGAAGAAATGCTCTGGCTCAGCTGATCCAGGTCCAGCATCCTGTCGATCACCTTTGGTTTTTTGGGAGAAGATCTGCCAGGGCACACAGTGGGCAGAGATCCAACCCCATCCCATGGCATAACCTGGCTGATCCCTGTGGGAATTCCATACCCTCACCCTTAAACCCCACCCAGGAACATTTGCACACCTACATCCCTTTAATGGTTGGATTTGCTGATCTTAAAGGTCTTTTCCACCCTAAACAATCGGGATCTGTCTCCTTTCAGGACCAAGCAGGACCTGCTGCTGTGCCATAAATCCAGAAAAGCTGCCAGCACTGTCCTCCTCTTCCTGGGATGAACGTTTTCCCATTTCTGGGACAGCCACAGCTCCTCAGGAGATCTCCTCACCCAGGATCATCGCTGAGGCTGGAGCAGCCCATCCACAGAGATCCCAGGGAACATAAAAACCAACCAGCAGCAACTGCAGGGAGGATTCAGGCAATGTTCTGTGCAGGATTCTGCTCTTCCCTTCTCTCCTGCTGGGCTCTTCCCTGGCTGCTTGAGGGGAAGGTGGCAGCGACATCCAGAGCTCCAGAGAAGCCCCTGGCACCATCTCCGGGCTCTCCTGAGGGGCCCTGGCTGCACCCCTGCAGATTCCACACCCCACAGCTGCCACTGCAAGGGGAGATCAGCTCATCCAATCTTCAGGAATCTGCCCATGGAATGCTCAGCAGCACACCTCAGGCAAGGCCTGGGAGTGCACAGAGAGGGATCTTCAGACCTTCAATTCACTACGCTTCAACTCTTCCCAGATAAAATAAGGATTAGGAAGCCCATTCATCTTCGGGAGCGCTGTGGAAAATCAGCCCATTATTTGTGTCCCATTAATGCTCTCTGGGCCAGGGAGATGAATAATTCCATCCCCAGCAGCAGATTTGTACAGTGAGGAGTAGAGAAGACAAGGGCCCATCCCAAACGATCAGGCTGGAGCGGGATGTGAGGGATGGTTCATGGAATGTGTGCCAGGACTCCAGCCCAGGCCAGGCTCTCCCAGGAGGAATGGAGTGCAAATCACAATCCCAAAGGATTCCCAGAGTATCATGGACTGGGTTGGGTCAGAATGGTCCTTAAAAGTCACCCAGTGCCACCCCTTGCCATGGCAGGGACACCTCCCACCATCCCAGGCTTCTCCAAGCCCCAGTGTCCAGCCTGGCCTTGGGCACTGCCAGGGATCCAGGGGCAGCCCCAGCTGCTCTGGGCACCCTGTGCCAGGGCCTGCCCACCCTGCCAGGGAACAATTCCTCATTCCCAATATCCCATCCATCCCTGCCCTCTGGCAGTGGGAGCCATTCCCGGTGTCCTGTCCCTCCGTCCCTTGTCCCCAGTCCCTCTCCAGCTCTCCTGGAGCCCCTTCAGGCCCTGGCAGGGGCTCTGAGCTCTCCCTGGAGCCCTCTCCTCTCCAGGTAAGCACCCCAGCTCTCCCAGCCTGGCTCCAGGGCAGAGGGGCTGGGAAAGGGGCTCGGCCTGGAGAAAAGGAGGCTCAGGGGGAACCTTCTCCAGGAGGGAAGAGCCAGGTTGGAGTCGGGCTCTGCTCCCAGGGAACAAGGGACAAGACAAGAGGAAATGCCTACAAGCTCTGCTAGGGCAGGCTCAGGGTGGGCACAGCAGGAATTTCCCCATGGAAAGGGGGCTCAGGGATTGGCAGGGGCTGCCCAGGGGGGTTTGGAGTGCCCATCCCTGGAGGTGTCCCAGGAAGGGCTGGAGGTGGCACTGAGAGCTCTGGGCTGGGGACAAGGTGGGGATTGGGCACAGCTTGGACTGGATGATGCTAGAGGGCTTTCCTAGCCTCAATGGTTCTGGAATTCTGTGAAATACTTTCATCCAAACCCCTCTCCTCAGTACAGACCCACCCTTTGAGCACAGACCGATGTGAGGAAATCTCAGAGCCTGGAGAATTCCAAGCAGCTGGAAAAGGCCGTGGCTGGGCAGGAGCTGGACGGCCGCTCCTCCCGTGATGGATGAGGCTCCTGTCCCGCCCCCAGAGCTGCTGGGGAAGCCTGAAGGTGCTAAAATCTGCTTACTGAACGATCCGGGAGTGCTGCACTGCTGCTCAGGGAGATTTATCCCCCATCTGTGCTTGTTTTCCTTCCACCGGCACACCTAATAAATATCCCCTTTTAAACCAAAGCACCTCCATTTACAAACCTGTTAGCAGAGCTCTGGCATTTCCCAAGGATTTTGCCTCCAACATCCCCGCCTGGAAGGCCACGTGTTAATCCCCAGAACTCGCTGGGATTTCTCGGGCTGGAGCTCCCTCGAGTTTTCTCCTCTGTTAAAAAACAGATAATCCAAAATCTTCCAGATGCCCACGCAGGTGAGAGCCAATAATCCTGGGAATTTGAGAGAGCGATTACAAACTGAAATTCCTGTTTTAGACGAGCACATCAAGGCTCAGAAACCTTTGCTGTGCCTGTAGGGAAGCAGGAAAAAAAAATTTAAAAAATTTTAAAAATCACCAAATCCCAAAGCCCTGCGAGGCAGTAAGTAAAGTTTGGCAACTTCCAAATGCATTCCCTGTTGTTCCAAGCTGTTCCCTGTGGCTCCCCAGAGGGCTGGTCCATAAAGGATAACAACCTTTGCCTGCTGGGAGCTATTAGCTTAAATGGGAGCGGGCTGCTGCAGCATTTGAGGCTGATTAGAATGGTGTCATTGGATTTGTATGCACTGGGATCCATGCAGATGGATTTCACAAAAATTCCGAGAAATTACATCCAGGAAAGGGAGTTAAAGGGATGTCTCAATGCGTGGCAAGGCTCGCTCGGCTGACTGAAATTGCAAATAGACGAGCAGGAAAAAGAAAAAGAAAACCACAAGGAAGTGAAAATGAAGCTGGGGAATTTAGGAGCAGAATTCCAGGCTCTGGAATGGGCAGATGGATTAGGGATCAAAATGGCCACATAGCTCTTCCTCATTTTTGCATTAAATTCAAATGATTTTCATTAGATGTGTGAGCACATTAAGTCGTTGCTGTGTTACACACGGAATTACACAAAATTCGGGATGTGTGGTTACCCTCCATGTGGGTGTCACCCCTGGACTAAAACTTCTCCCATCCCAGCATTTCCAGGCATTCCCAGGCCACACTTGGAGCCAGGAAACCTCATCAGCTCAGGCAGCAACCCCCGAATTTCCACATCCCGGGAACAAGCAGGGAATTTGTCGCTGGATAAAGCCCCTGACCCAGAAAAGCATCGTCCTCTTACAACTCATTTGTCTCTCTTTGACTTGCAAATCTCAGGAATTTTCCACCCCAATCGACTCAGCTCTCACCTCCCCCTGAGAGGGCAAAGCAGTTCCTGCAGCATCTTCTGCTCGAAGGTGTTTTGTTTCTCTCAATGCTTTAGTGGCTCCTTTTGGGGGTTTTCTCACCCCTGGAGGTGCTGGAACGTTCCCAGACACAGGGAATGAAGCTGGGCTTCCCCAGCCACCCCGGTGATGCCACCAAGGGTCACTCAGCCAACCCAGAGTGCCCAGCACGGCACAGTCGGAGCTTTCCAGCAGCTTCTTGGTTCCCAGAGCCATTGATGAGCTTTCACTTCATTAAAACAATCGCTAATAAGTGTGGCATTCTTCAGGCAGGCTCAGAGTCTGCTCCCTGTGCCCAAAGCCATGGCCCTGGCCTGGTGGGGATGGACCAGGGATGCTGGAATAAGGGAAAGGACAAGCAAGAGTCTTTAATGTGCCTGAAACAGCCTGATGAGCGTGGCCATCTTCATCCCGTCATGTTCATCTTCATCCCATCCTTGGGAAGAGCTGGGATACAGAGGGGCACTGCAAACATCCCACTAATTCCACTGCCAAGGCAACATTCCTTGATTTTCCAGCCCCACTCAGGCCCACTTCCCCAGCTCCAAAAGGCTTAACCCTTCCTTCCCTTCTCCAAACCCCTCCTGCTTGGATAAACAGCACCTCAATCCCCAATAATCCTTTTTTAACATTTAACAAAATCTTTCTCTCCTTCTTAAGGCTTAAGGAGAACAAAAAAAAAAAAAAACAAAAAAAAAGAAAAATCACTTTCCCTATTTAGCAACATTCTTGTGATGTTTATTGGAACGGGCTGAAAGAGCTGAGGTTTGAAAATTAGGATCTGGCAAGGAAACAGTGTCCTCAGGGGCCAGAGAACAAACCTCTCTGGGAGGAAAGTGATGGGACCAGCCTTTAAAGGCTGGAAAATTGCAAACCAATGTGCTCAGCAGTATTTTCCTTTATGCAGTTCTTTTATTCTTAAGATGAAAATTGCTCGGGACAAAGGCATCGGTCTCATACCTGGGACAGTGTGCTCCTTCCTCTCCTCTTCCCTGTGAAAATGTGTGCTGCTTTGATGAGCAGCGATGTTCAGCACGAAGCAAATGCCAACGTGACCATTTTTAATGCAAATTCGCTGCCATCTCTCCCCTCTCCTCTGGTGCTGCCTGGGAATGTGTGACAGTGCCTTGGCAGGGCTGTCACTCGGGAGGAAAAGGGGCCTGCGGTGCTTCTCCAGGATGAGAAAGTGCCTTGTTGGGTTTCCAGCCTCTGATCCCACCTGGACACGACAGCAAAAGCTTTTTCCAGCCCTCCCTGGGGCTCGCTGCTCAGGCACTGTGAGGTTTCAATGAGTGGGCAAAGCTGGTGCTGGTGGCATCACTGGGAGGGTGCTCCTGTGGGCAGGGCTAGCAAAGTACCCCTTGCACAGAGGTGTCCCCAGTGCCCCTTGCTCAGGTAGGGGTGGGCAAAGGTGTCCCCAGTGTCCCTTGTTTGGGTAGGGATGGACAAAAGTGTCCCCAGTGTCCCTTGCACAGGTAGGGATGGACAGAGGTGTCCCCAGTGCCCCTTGTTTGGGTGGGCAGGGGTGTACAGAGGTGTCGCCAGTGTTCCTTTCTTGGGTAGGGATGGACAAAGGTGTCCCCAATGCCCCTTGCACAGGAGTGGCAGAGTTCCCGTGTCCCTGGGACATTTTTGTGGAATGGGTGGAGGTATGCCCCGTTCTTGGGAAGGGGTGTCCCCAGTGCCCATTTCTTGGGTAGGGATGGACAAAGGTGTCCCTGGTGCCCCTCAAACAGGTAGGGGTGGGCAGAGGTGTCCCCAGTGCCCCTTGTTTGGGTGGGCAGGGGGCCCAGTTCTTAGGATGGACAAAGTGTCCAGCCCCTACATAGGGTGGCAGAGGTGTCAGCTTTTGGGTATGTGTAGGGTCCCAGTGCCCCATTCTTGGGCAGGGGTGTCTCTTTCTTGGGTAGGGATGGACAGAGGTGTCCCCAGTGTCCCTTGCTCAGGTAGGGGTGGACAGAGATGTCCCCAGTCTCCTTTGTCTGGGTAGGGCTGGACAGAGGTGCCCAGGTGTCCCTTTCTTGGGCAGGGGTGGACAAAGATGTCCCCAGTGCGTCCTTGCTTGCATACGGATGGGCAGAGATGTCCCCAGTGCCCCTTCCTTGGGTAGGGATGGACAGAGAGGTCCCCAGTGCGTCCTTGCTTGCATACGGATGGGCAGAGATGTCCCCAGTGCCCCCTTGCTTATGTAGGAGCAGGCAAAGGTGTCCCCGTGCCCCTGGTTTGTGTCGGGCGCGCCCCGAGGCACGTCCCGCACCTCAGTCTGTCCTCCCAAGCCCGCACAGGGTTAAACCCACTCTGCTCTGCTCTGCTCCGGCCGGGGCTGGGAACTGCTCGGGAGCCGCGGCCCTTCCCCCGTCCCTGCTCCGGGGGGACCCGGCCGGGCCGTTCCCAGCCCTCCTTCCCACACATTCCCGCCCGGGCCGGGCAGGCCGGAGGTTCCCACAGCCCGCGGGGGAGCGCGGGAAGTGCAGGCCCGGGCCGGCCCTGGGAGCCACAGCTCGGCACAGCCCCTGCTGGACACCTTTGTCCATCCCTACCCAAACAAGGGACACTGGGGACACCTTTGCCCACTCCTACCTGCGCAAGGGGCACTGGGGACACCTCTGTGCAAGGGGTACTTTGCTAGCCCGGCCCACAGGAGCACCCTCCCAGTGATGGCGCCACAGATTCCCCACAGAATCCCGGGGATGCTGTGCCCGCTGCTGGGGGGTGTTCGCTGGGCTCCCAGGGCCAGGGAAGAGATGAGAATCTTTCACAGAGTATGGTTGTTAATTGCTGCCCCAAGATGTGCAGGATGTTTTTGTTTCGGCCCACGCATCTGAAGAACAAGTCAGAGCTCTTCAGTTTTCGGTCTTGAAGATGTTTATTGTATCTTATCTATAAAATTTTCTTTCTGCCCAGCTGAGATCTGCTCAGCAGGGCAGCCACAGGCACTCTGACTGCCCCTGAGGCGGTGTTGTCCTTTTATGCTACAAACTATGTATAACATATTTACACTTAATTCCCAATACCTATCACCTGTGTTAGACAGTGAACTTCTACTCTAAACCAATCCCAAAGTACCAACATCACAGCAGAAAATGGAGACCAAGGAGAAGAAGAAGAAAGGCTGGACACGCCCAAGTTCCTCCATCTTGTCCCCAAAACCCCCATACCAAAAATCCTAAAATCTACTTTTTCACCCTGTGATAATTTTATTATTATACTATTTAAACTTCTGTGACTTTCATGTTCTCATACAAAGCTGGTATTTGCTCCATGGGTCAAAATCAAATCCCCAGGTGCTCTGGGCTGTGTGCCAGGGTCTCTGAGCCCCCGGTAGGCTCCTCGGCAACTCTGGACACCCAGAGGGATATACTGAGTTCCAACAAATCTTGACACCCTGTTTCAGAAGGCTGATTTATTATTTTATTATATATATTATATTAAAAGAAAATGATCTATTAAAACTACACTAAAGAAAGAAAAGGAGACATCAGAAGGCTAGCAAAGAATGATAATAAAATCTTGTGACTGACCAGTGTGGGAACTCAGTGCATCCCTCTGGGTGTCCAGAATTGCCAGGACCCCTGCCAGGGGGCTCAGAGACCCTGGCACAAAGCCCAGAGCACCTGTGGGTTTGATTATGGCCCGTGGAGCAAATTACCAGCTTTGTATGAAGACCTGAAAGCCACCAAAGTCTAAGTAGTGTAATAATAAAACTATCATCGGGTGAAAAAGTAGATTTTGGGGTTTTTAGAGTAGAGGTTTTGGGGACAAGATGGAGAGACTTGGGCGTGTCCAGCCTTTCTTCTTCTTCTTCTCTACCTCCATCTTCTGCTGTGATGCTGGCACTTTTGGATTGGTTTAGAGTAGAAGCTCACTGTCTAACATAGGTGATAGGAATTGGAAAGTAATTGTAAACATGTTATACGTAGTTTGTAGTATAAAGAGATAACACCGCCCTGGGGGCAGGCAGAGTGCCTCTGTCTGTCCTGCTGGATGGACCTCGGCTGGACAGGAGAAAAATTTTTATAGATAAGATACAATAAACAACTCTGAGACTGATAACTGAAGAACTCCGACTCATTCTTCGAACATGCAGGCTGAAACAGAGACTTTTCACGTGTCTCGGGGCTGCAGTAAACTGCAACCTTCAAGAACCAGAGTCCCAACACAGCTGGACCTGTGATTGGTCATCAAGTAGAAACAACTCACACATGGCCCAATCAAAGATGCACCTGTTGCATTCCACAGCAGCAGATAATTATTGTTTACATTTCATTTCTGAAGCCTCTCAGCTTCTCAGGAGAAAAAATCCTGACAAAGGATTTTTCAGAAAATATGTCTGTGACACGCTGCCGCACCCTGGGCACACCCACGGCTCCCCCCGTGTGTAAATGCACACAGAGGAGAGTGTCCCTGTGCCTTTTCCATGGAATTCCATGGAATTCCTGCGCTGCTGGGACGCTGCTTGCGCACTTTGTGACAGGGGCACTGCCCGGGTGCACAGCACCTCTCCTGATCACTGCTCTGGAAAAATCAAATCATGGAATCCTGGGATCACCCAATTATGGAATGCAATGGAAGGGGCGTTAAAGCTCATCTCTGTCCACCTCATGCCATGGCAGGGGCACTTTCCACTATCCCAGGGTGCTCCAAGCCCTGTCCAGCCTGGCCTGGGACACTTCCAGGGACCCAGGGGCAGCCACAGCTGCTCTGGGCACCCTGTGCCAGTGTCACAGCCTGGTCACTGCCAGGTCGCTGTTCCTGACACCCTGTGCCAGTATCACAGCCTGGTCACAGCCAGGTCACTGTTCCTGACACCCTGTGCCAGTATCACAGCCTGGTCACAGCCAGGTCACTGTTCCTGACACCCTGTGCCAGTGTCACAGCCTGGTCACTGCCAGGTCGCTGTTCCTGTGCCCATAAAGACACCTGAACACCAGCTGTGGTCTGTGTCACCCCTTCCATGGGTGACACCACCCCTACAGGAGCTGGAGGAGCCCAGGAGCTCCTGCCCCAGCCTTTGGGGCCCCAGACCATTTTCTGCAAGTCCTTCTCCAGGCCTGTCCCTTCCTGCTGCCTGGGGTGACTCCTGTACCACAGAAATGCCCATCCTGGCTGCAGCTGCAGAGGGAACACTGGGCATGAGGGTTGAGCCAGTGATGGGTCACCATTCCCAAAGCCTGGGAGGATTAATGAATTCTTACTCATTAATTAGCCCTGTCTGGGCAGCACATGTGCTACAGCAGGCATGGAGGAAAGGCCATTTCCTGCAGGTGCCCTTACAGCTGGGCTTTGCTGTGCACACGACATTCCCGAGGCAGGGAAGAGGAGGATGGAGAGAAAAGAGCCTGGGGACAGCATCCAGTGGTGTCCCAACCAGGAGAGTCCTGCCTGTGGCATCAGGAGACCCCACCTCAGACCAGGGCCACCCAAGCCGATTTTCCCACCTGAGGCACACCAGAAGATGGGAGGAGAGCTCCAGGAACCATTCCTGATGCCCGGGGATGATGGGGAGGCCACGGGAAGCTGCTGGGAGAGGCAGCAGGCAGGAGCAGCCCAGCTGTAATCCCACACCCTTGGCTATTTAACGCTGCTTATTGCAGCCCTCAATTCTCCCTCTCCCTGCAAGACAAATGTGATCAGTGCTCCGTGAGCCTGCCCAGCCCTCCCCAGCCCCGCTGCAGCCAGCAGGGAGTTTTGCTGGGGGGCAGGATAAGATTGTGCAGATATAATAACTCCATTCATCACCGGCGAGCGGGGCCGGGCGAGCGGCACTTTGTAAATGGCTCGGGAAGTTTGGCAGCTCAGATGCCACCAATCTCCCTGACAGGCAATACCAGGGTGCCCTGGAGCCCCGGGGCAGCACAGCCAGGGCAGCCAGAGCTACGGGCACTGTGCCAGCAGGGACTCTGCTGCCCATGGGGAGAGGATGGAGGGGAAGGCTCTCCCTGCCTTGAGAATCCCAGGACAATGCTCAGAGCAGCAGGAGAACAAGTCTGGAGGGGCTCATTCCCCAGGAATGAGGGGTGGTCTGAGGCCAGAGCTCCCACAGCTCTCACAGGACCCATCCTCAGCCTCCCACAGACTCTGGGAGATTTGCACTTAAAATCACAAAATCACAGAAAACCTTGGGGCAGCTCTGAAGGCAGATCTCAGCATTTCAGGGGTGCAGAGCCACTGGATCCCAGAATGGTTTGGGTTGGAAGAGAACCTTGAACTCATCCAATTCCAACCCCCTGCCATGGCAGGGACACCTCCCACTGTCCCAGGTGCTCCCAGCCCCATCCAGCCTGGCCTTGGGCACTGCCAGGGATCCAGGGGCAGCCACAGCTGCTCTGGGCACCCTGTGCCAGGGTCTGCCCACCCTCACAGGGAACAATTCCTCATTCCCAATATCCCATCCATCCCTGTCCCCTGGCAGTGGGAGCCATTCCCTGTGTCCTGTCCCTCCATCCCTTGGAAATAATTTCTCTCCACCTTCCTTGTAGTTCTCCCTCAGACACTTGGACCCTGGGGATGTGTTGCCTATGGAAAACGTGGATATCCAAGGATTCGGTGCTTTCCCAGCTCACTCACACACACAAACACAGCACTGGTCAGTGCATCTCTCCTGTCCCCTCCTGACTCACAGAAATATCTTCCATCAGCCAAACTGTAAAAGGTATTATGGATATTTTTAAAAGAAAAGGTGCTCCAGCTGCATCCCACATTCCTCCTCGTGTCCTTCAACCCCTGGGAAGTGCAACCCTGCTGCTGCCACAGGGCTTGGATTCAGAAGCTTTATTAACCCAAATTCCCTGCCCTGATTCCTTCTGCTGATCCAGGACGTGCTGATTTCCATGCCCACCCTACAACCTCCTGCATCCCCCCCTGAAAATTCCAGCTTTGCAGAGACACCATGAGGGACAGGGCTGTTAAACACTGCAGAGATTGTCCATTCCCAACTCAATTTTTTGGCCTACATCCATTTTTAGGGTTTTGGATTCCTTTTCCCAGTGTTTAATTATCAACTTGGTACAGAAGGAACATTGAACCCCACTAGTTTTGCTCCTATCTGTGTTTTTCATTAGAAGCCTGGCATCTGTGGATGAAAACCCAAGGAAGACTTTGTCTTTCCTGACACAAAACAGCCTTCCCAGAGCTTAATAGAAATTTGAGTGAGGCTTTTGCTGCCAAGGATGCAAAAAAAATTGATTTTGTGTGTTCAAATTCACGCCTTATATTTTGCAAAATATTTTCCAAGGGTGAAATTTCCCGTGCTTGCTTTCAGCAGAGTTTGCAGGAATGTGTTGAGCTGCTTCTCCATAGAACAGTGATTACCGATGTTCATTTTCAGGATTAAAATAAGAACAACAAACAAACGATTCTTGTCATTCCACAAAGAATTAGGAAACTGTTGCAGCTTCCTACACACACACACAGAGTGTGAGGATTTCTCCACAAAATCCTTGGCACACCGAGGCTGGGTTAAAGGCAAAATAAATAAATAAGTGTATGACACAAATAATTATCCAAATGCCTCGGAGCAGCCCATATTTCAGCAGAGTAATGAAGGCAGGTACTCATTGTGCTCTGTCAAACCAAACAACTCACTTTTAGTATTCCTGCAGTGCTTTCTTCCAGGTAAGCACTATATTTACTTCTAGAATGCTATGGAGGCACTATATCTACTTCTATATTCCCCCTGCTTTTTATATTTGAAGGGAATGGCATTACAGGTGCATTAAATATGGGAATGCAGGAGCATTACTTGGAATATTCAAGGTTCTCCTCATGCTGGGAGCACAGGGTGAAGATCTCCTGCCCGAGGGAGGGCACTCAGGCAGGAAAATCCAAGGGTTTGGATCAGCTCTCCCGCCTGAACATGTGGGAAGAGTCAGAGGGAGAAGAGGAGAGATTTTCAGGCACAGGAGAAGGAACTGGGTAAGTTCTTACAAATCCTGAGTGGTCACAGATCCCAGAGTGGGTCAGAATCCCTGAGAGGGCCCCAGGGCTCCCCGGTGTCCCCTCCGTGCTCCAGCAGGGCCATGGCAGAGCTCAGGGCACAGCAGGGTGTGCTCACAGCTCTGCCATGTCCCCAGGCAGGGACACTGCACAGCCTCTGCCCCATCTGCTCAGGGCTGGCACTGCCCAGGGCAGCAGCTCTGCCTCCTGGGCAGGGGCAGCTCCTGGGCTCAGGCCCTGCCCGTGGCTCTGGGGCCATGGCTGGGCCTGGAGCAGAGCCTGGGGCTGCCCTGAGCCTGCGCACAGGGACAGACTGGGGGACACAGGGACACACAGACAGGGACAGACTGGGGGACACACGGACACACAGACAGGGACAGACTGGGGGACACACGGACAGACTGGGGGATACACGGACAGACTGGGGGACACACGGACACACAGACAGGGACAGACTGGGGGACACAGGGACAGACTAGGGGACACACAGACAGACAGGGACAGCCTGGGGGACACACGGACAGACTGGGGGACACACAGACAGACAGACAGGGACAGACTGGGGGGCACAGGGACAGACTGGGGGACACAGGGACAGATCGGGACTGGGGGACTCAGGGACACGCAGGGACAGCCAGGGCTGAGGCCCCTCTCTCTCCCTGGGGCTCCTCTCCAGGCTGAGCAGCCCCAGCTCCCTCAGCCTTTCCTGGGCACTGAGATGCTCCAGGCCCTTGCTCAGCTCCAGGAGCTCCTGGCCCTGCTGTGCTGAGCATCCAGAGCTGGACACAGCAGCCAGAGGTGTCCCCAGGGCTGGGCACAGGGGCAGGATCCCTCCCTGTCCTGCTGGGAATGCTCTTCCTCAGGCACTCCAGGATCCCATTGTCCTCCTTGGCCAGAATTTATTATTTCTGATGTTTTCCTTGCCTGGAATAGGAGGGAACTGCTCATCCTATGCTCCTTCTGAGTAAAACCTTCCATGCCAGGAAGTGCTGGATATCTTTCTCTATCCCAGATGGATCTGGAGTGCAAATGTCCTGGACAAAGGATCAGGGAAGAAATCTCCTGAGACAGAAGGTGACCAGCTGAAGGGGAGCAGTATAAGGACAGAGCACATGGGGCTGGTTTGGACTGGGCAGACTGGGAGGAAGAGCTCCAGAGCAGGCAGGACAAGAGCTGAGCTCTGGGAAATCCATATGGGAATGGTCACAGGACTGTGCAGAGGAAGCACATAACAGCAACTCCATAAATGATGGAAAACACCATAAATCAGAACACCAACCTAAAACCCCCCATCCTGTGAGCATCCCTGGAAAGCAGCAATGCACAGCAGGACTCAGGGTCATCAGAGCAAAATTCAAGGGCGTTTGGCAGAGAAACTTCATTTTTAAGAAAATTGTTGTTGCTGTAAGGAGTGTCCTGTGTGCATTGATTGTTTGGAAAATGAGCCCTTTCCCACAGGCTGTGGTCTATTCCTGCTGGGAACTGCATTCTCATCCCTGTCCTTCAGCCCTGGGGCAGCCCATGAGCATGGGGACAAAGGGAAGAGTCCGAGGGGGTTGTGATCCCCAGGACAGCCTGGGCTGACTCCATTTGTCCTTTGCAATTATTTTTCCTCTCTTCTCTTCCAGTGCAGCTTAACTGGAGGTGTGGATGAGGAGACAGAGCAGGTCAACACCTCACATGGAGATCCAGGCCTCCAGTGGCATCCTCAGCAGCAGGAACAAGCCCTTTTCCTAAAAAATCCAGCCAGGACAACAGGCACCAGCTGGAAGCAGCCTCTGATGGAGAGGATGCAAATGTGAGAGGCTGCACTGCCGTTCTCTGCCAATGACCTAATGAAGCACAAGAAGGTTTGTGAGCATGGCTGTGGAACAGACATTTACATAATGTTTGTCTGCAGCTCGGCTGCTACGCTGGGATGGCTCTGCAGGAAGGACAGGCTGTCCTCCTGGAGGTGGCACTGAAAAATGTGCTTCCCTCCGAGGCTGGGGGACAGCATTTGTATTCCTTGTTCCCAGGGAAATCGGCAGCCTGGGGAGACACTGCTCAGGTGCTTGTGCCTCGGGCCAGCAGGGAGGGGGCAGGAGGCAGCCAGCACCTTCCCAGGCACATTCCAGCCTGGAATGAGTGGGATCACCGTGCCAGGGTGTCTCAGATTGAAAGATGTACCTGGGTGTGTGTTCTGTCCCCATCTGTCAGAGCTGGGGCAGTTCTCTGCTGTCCATGGGGCAGTTTTTTCTTTATCTCTGCCACAGCCAACCCTCCCTGCAGGAGATCTCTGCTGTCCATGGCCACTGAGTGTCCCTGCAGGGCTGATCCAATTCCAGCATCCCATGGGGAGATGCTGCGCCCAAGGGAGGAGTCAAGCATTCCTACCTGGATCCAATCTGAGCCTGGCACAGCACAGCAGCCTTTGCCCACTGCATTGCCAGAGGAGCAGCTTTCTGCTGCCCTGCATTGCCAGAGGGAGCCCAGGCCCATCTGCAGCAGCCCTGGAGCTGCAGAGGAAAACTCCCCCCTTGTGCAGGATCCCTGCTCCAGCAGCAGCACAGCTGGCACTGCAGGAGGGCTGAGCCCCCATGGCATGGGGCTGTGCCACCCCCTGACACACAGGGGGCAGGGCATGGTCTGACTCTGGCAGGGGTTTGTCTTCTGTTTGCACTATTGCATTTGTATTTTTAATTTTCCTAATAAGCAACTGTTATTCCTGCTCCCATATCTTTGCCTGAGATCCCCTTAATTTCAAAATGATAACAATTCATAGGGAGGGGGTTTGCATTTTCCATTTCAGGGGAGGCTCCTGCCTTCCTCAGTTCACACCTGGCTGTTCAAACCCAGACACAGGGGAGCAGTCAGGGGGCACGGGGTGGCAATCAGGAGCCACCAGCCCAGGGAGGTAAATGGGGACAGGTAGCTCAGGTGCCTTGGAGAATGAAATGGGTGTTTCCAGGCTATCCCTGTACAGGGCAGGAAAGGTATTTTCCAGCTGGGTGTTGGGAGCAGGGAGACAGGCAGGAGGTGTCAGGGAAGTGTTGGAGCACCTGCAAAGCTTGCACAGGTCACCAAGGATGGCCAAGCTTGGGACAATGTGGGTTTTGTAGGAAATGATCTTTTGATCCAGTTTGACTTAATAAAACTGGAGAGAAGCAGCCAGAATGTCACAGTTTGATTGAGGAGTGTAACAGAGAGAGTTAATTACTGATTGCAACCTGAGGCTCAAAAACCAGCCAGGAATCAGGGTTTGAAATGCTGCTCTCACCAGCAAAGCGTGGGAAAAGCCATGGGAATGCCACCAGCCCCATCCTTGGGAAAGGGGCACATCCATCCCTGAGCTCCACGGGGCTGGAGCCGTGCCCAGTCCCCACTCCCATCTGCTGGACCTGCAGGGGGGCTCAGATTGACAAAACTTCAGCTTCCCCATGGATTGGAGCCACAGAAATCCAGGAGCTGAGAGAGGACACCAAAATGGACTCTGATGTTAATTTTTCAAAGACTTCTATACTTAGAAGTCTCTTGTTGGCCCTCAAAGTGGACCTGTTACTCTGTGCTCTTCAGATGATTTATTAATTACAGGCAGAGTTACGGCAGAGCTGCAGCTCCCCCAGTCCTGGTGATTTGTGTGAGACTGGGAAAAAAAAAACTTCGTCCTTTGCAGAAATAAACCCCACATGCCCAGGCAAAAAAAAATAAAAAATGGAATGTCATCCTTAAAAACTACACCCAAACGCACACAAATATCTATTCAGATATATATATTTATATATTTATTTATTTATATATAGCTTTTGGTGATGTGTCTCATGCTTCAGGACTGCAGCTATTTTTATGCTTTTCATAAATGACCATGGAAGAGCATTTCAAATGAAGCTCAAAGAATAACATCCTTTTGTTCCCAGGAACAGATACAGCCAGAATGGACTTGGATGAGAAATAAAATCAGACTTTGAGAGGAGGAGCCAGAGCGAAGTTACCTGAATAGCTGCAGACTCAGAACTTCTCATCTCCCTGTCACTACATGAGAGATGTCTTGGGTTTGGAGAAAGCTCTGGGTTCCATCTTAGGAGGGACACAAAGAACAATATAAAATCTCCTTCAAATTCCCAAAAGAAGCATTTAATGTTCTTTTGGAAGTGGTTTAATGCTGTGAAGGCCTCTGGAGATGTGTTAATTATGGACAACCCAATTCTGGCCTCATGGATGCTCAGCCATGGAAGATATTTCAGGTACAGCAAGGCAGACACATTCCAACCCTAATAAATAGGTGGATCCTTTATTAAACTTAAAGATAGAGCCAGGATTGGAGGGAAAAGGTTATATTGGTTTGTACTGAATAAATCAAACAGCAGAGCTCAACTTTATTTCTGCAGAAGAGAAGGTTCAGAAAATCCCAGGCAGGTTTGTGTTGGAAGGAACCTCAAAGCTCATCCAGTGCCACCCCTGCCATGGCAGGGACACCTCCCACTGCCCCAATGTCCAGCCTGGCCTTGGGCACTGCCAGGGATCCAGGGGCAGCCCCAGCTGCTCTGGGCACCCTGTGCCAGGGCCTGCCCACCCTGCCAGGGAACAATTCCTCATTCCCAATATCCCATCCAGCCCTGCCCCCTGGCAGTGGGAGCCATTCCCTGTGTCCTGTCCCTCCATCCCCTGTCAATTGTCTCTCTCCAGCTTTCCTGGGGCTCCTTCAGGCCCTGCAAGGCCACCCTGAGCTCCCCCCAAAGCTTCTCCTGTGCAGGTGAACAATGGCAGCTGTGCCAGCCTTTCCTGCCAGCAGAGCTGCTCCATCCCTCTGCTCATCCTGGAGCCTCCTCTGGCCTGGCTGCAGCAGCTCCAGCTCCTGCAGTGGGATGAACACAGGGATTGTGTTCATACATTCAGGATCCTCTTAGGTGGGAATGTGAGCATCAAACAGGCTGAAAAAAGGAAAAAGTCAGGATATGGAATTTTTTGGGGTGGTTGTCCCACATTATTAACCCCCCAGTGGGGTCTGTACTCCCCGACTCCCCTTCCCTGCTCCATGTGCTGCTCCTGCAGCCTCAGGGCTCCTCTGCACATGTCTGGGCTCAGGACCTGCTGCTCCAGCTTCATCTGAAGAAACCGCTCCAGATAATGCATCTTTATTTGTTTTGGAGGAATTAGATTTAAATTCCCCCAGAAATTCAATGAAACTCCTTTGTAATAGACAGCACGAAGCCCGCGAGCCCACGCTCCGCGTGCCTTCGGAGCAGAACATCCATCTTTGCAGCACTCAGGTAATTCCAAACTGAGGGGAAGTTTTTGGGAGAGGGATGCCTGGATTAGAGCCAGGTCTTGAACCAAGAAGGACACAGCCTGACCTGTGGCTCCTAAATAAGGCTTTAGAAAATACAGGATTTAGAAAATCCTCACCGAGAAAGCTGCAGAATCCAAAAGGTTTCAATGTGAGATCCGAAGTTAGGATCTGAAATTCCTTTTCAAGAACATCAGCAGGAGGAGGACCAAATAAAAGCTGTCACTGTTATTTTTCTTGTTGTCATTATATGGTTACAAGTGAAAGCAGAATGGGGCTTTTGCATCAGAGGATATAATACAGTCTGTAGGTGTTGGGGAAGAAAAAGAAAGGAAGCAGCACGAGGGGAGGAGGGGAGGACGAGGGGAAAGTTACATAAAACTGCAAAGATTAAGCCATTTTGGGCAAGAAGGTTCTCAGGAAACTGAAAAGCCAAGAAGGTCAGAAGGTTTGAGCTGCTGTGCTTGGGGGTGTCCACATGGGGCTGTCCTGGTGTGGGAATCCTCACAGAGCCAGAGGCATCGTGTCCAGTGAGGGCTGAATTTCTGACTTTCCCAGGGGGTGAGGAAGAAGATTAATTTCTATTTCCTACAGGGGGTGAGGAAGAGGATAAATTTCTATTTCCTACAGGGGATGAGGAAGAGGATGAATTTCTATTTCCTACAGGGGATAATGAAGAGGATGAATTTCTATTTCCTTCGGGGGATGAGGAAGAAGATGAATTTCTATTTCCTTCAGGGGATGAGGAAGAGGATGATTTTCTGACTTCCTACAAAGAATGAGGAAGAGTATGAATTTCTGACTTTGTACAGAGAATGAGGAAGAGTATGAATTTCTATTTCCTACAGGGGATGAGGAAGAGGATGAATTTCTGTCTTCGTATAGGGAATGATGAAGAGGATGAATTTCTGTCTTCCTACAGGGGATGAGGAAGAGGATGAATTTCTGTTTTCCTACAGGGGATGAGGAAGAGGATGAATTTCTGACTTCCTAGAAGGGATGATGAAGAGGATGAGATCCCCTCAGCTGCCTCCAGGAGCTCCACAGCCACTGGATCCAGCACAGGCTTTCCAATGCAGCCCCAAATCCAAAGGGAAATGGGAGGTCTCCCTTCCCTCCGGGGAAAATTTCTTGCTGATTCCATCCCCACTGCCAGCTGGAATGTGGTACAAATCCTGCTGGCCCTGTGATGTCCCTCAGCAGGAATTCCTGCTCTGGGGACACCAGGCCATGGGACAAGTGTCCCTCTCAGGCAGGACAGGGTCAGGGTGCTCAGCCAGGGCCTGGCATTAAGGCAGCAGCAGAGATAAAAACCTGAGTAAAACCACAAAAGTGCAGAGCGTGGCTGAGCCGTGGGGCAGAAGAGAAAAGCACCACACAAGAAATTGATTCCATTAAAAAGTAATCTCAAATTTAATAAAAGTTATGATTTGATTATAGCCGTAGAACCGCAGGGCAGGGGAGGGAGCGCGGGGAGAGCTGGGGGGAGGCACCGGGGAGGGGAGAGCAGCTCTCAGGGCTGGCTCAGCCTCCTGAAGGGCTCTCCCAGCCTGCCTGGGCATGCTGGCTGCTGCCTGCTACTGCCTGGCCACCTCCCGGCCACCTCCCGGCCTGTCCTCTCCAAGCCCCTGCACTCCTCAGTCCCCACTCTGGGATCAGGCTTGGGGGGCACAGCAGCGGGGCAGGATGGAGAGGATCACGAGGGAGCTCCTCCAAATAACACCAGCATTTATGAAATCAATGCCTCAACGTGCCTGCACGGATGCAGGGAAGTCCTGCATCATGCCAGGAAATGCTGCTGCTTTTCCAAAGGCTGTGGCACGGGCAAAGCCACTGCTCTGCTCCAGCCTGGCTTCTCCAGCAGGGCACAGCAGCCCCACATCCCCCTGGGGATGAGTCCCACCTCCCCTCCAGGCTCAGAGGGCTGGAGCAGGACAGACCCCAGGGGGATCTGCCCACCCCAGCAGCAGCAGATGCTGAGCTGAGCCCTGGGGCTGTTGGCAGAGCCCAAATGTTGGAGGAGCTGCCAAGGCTGAGCCCTTCAGTGGCCAGAGCTGTGACACCTCTGCTGCCTTTGAAAGCTCTCCTTGCTCGGTCCAGGAGCGTCCCCTTCCTCCAGCTGGGACACAATTTCTGGTCACAGTCTGGCTGGAGCCTCCCTGGAGGCACAGGGTGGGAGGGTGACACCAGCAAAAGGCTGATGGGGATGTGGGGAGGGGCTGGTCCCAGCCTGGTGTTGATCCAGACCCCACATTCTCCTAGGGAATTGTCTTAGGCTGGGGGTGTGCATTCTATCACCATTTGTTAGGGGTGGGGCAGTTCTCTGCTGTCCATGGGGCAGTTTTTTCTTTATCTCTGCCACAGCCAACCCTCCCTGCAGGAGATCTCTGCTGTCCATGGCCACTGAGTGTCCCTGCAGGGCTGATCCAATTCCAGCATCCCATGGGGAGATGCTGCGCCCAGGGGAGGAGCCAAGCATTCCTACCTGGATCCAATCTGAGCCTGGAACAGCACAGCAGCCTTTGCCCCCTGCATTGCCAGAGGAGCAGCTTTCTGCTGCCCTGCATTGCCAGAGGGAGCCCAGGCCCATCTGCAGCAGCCCTGGAGCTGCAGAGGAAAACTCCCCCCTTGTGCAGGATCCCTGCTCCAGCAGCAGCACAGCTGGCACTGCAGGAGGGCTGAGCCCCCATGGGATGGGGCTGTGCCACCCCCTGACACACAGGGGACAGGGCATGGTCTGACTCTGGCAGGGGTTTGTTTTCTGTTTGCACTATTGCATTTGTATTTTTAATGTTCCTAATAAAGAACTGTTACTCCTGCTCCCATCTCTTTGCCCGAGAGCCCCTTAATTTCAAAATGATAACAATTCATAGGGAGGGGGTTTGCATTTTCCATTTCAGGGGAGGCTCCTGCCTTCCTCAGCACACACCTGGCTGTTCAAACCAAGACAGGAATTCAAGTGGTTCCCCTCATTTTTGCTGGGAGAGGGATGGGAGTGGCCTGGCAGGCACAGGAGGAGCAGGCTGGGGAGATGGTTTTGCCACTTGAGCCCAAGCTGTGGTGAACGAGAACTTGCTGGTTCCCAAGACAGCTTTCCTTGCCTGATTAATCAAAAACCAACCCCCCTAGCTCTGCTGTGCAAAATAGAGAAATAAACCCAGATTATTTGCCTTGTTGGAGTAATGCAAAGTCTCTACATTAAAAAAAAAATGAATGAACTGGTCTGTGAGTGCCATCATACTGAGACCTCTGCTTGTCCCCTCTCCAGTTCCTCTGTTCTCATGGAAAAATTTGGCAGCTGGATGGCCACCAGTGCCTCCACAGCAAATGCACATGAAGGTTCTCTGCATTTATACAATATTGCTCTAGGTAAAGATAGTTCTTTAAATGCAGGTGACAGGCAGTGGCTGTGAGTGCAGACACCTCTGGAAAGGAGGGAAGAGAAATTAATTAATCCAGCCCCAATTATCTGAGCTTTACCTTTTAATCTGAGCTATTACATTATTTGAAAGTCTAGTTAGGGAAGTAAAGAACAAAAGAAGAAAACAGCCAAGTGTTAGGACTCAAAGAAATCTGATAATAGGAATTAAAAGGGATCTAATGCTGGTGTAAAGCCTGCTGCTAAATGGGAATGATAAAATTGATGGAAGTGTTGCTGAAAAGTTAAATATGTTCCAAAAATATTTCTGCTTAGTAATTAAAAGAAGCCAAAAGGACAGAATATTGCAAGTTTAAGGAGTTAAGGAGTTATTTTTCATTCTAAACTGTAACTGTGGTAGCTATTAAATTGTATTATTGAGGCAAATGCATTTAAATTAGAGATGCTGTGCACTGGGCTTTGGAGAAACTCCTGGGGAACTTGGGGCTTAATGACACATCCTGTGAAAATGTGGAATACTGGGAAAGCTTCAGTGAGAGGGGAACACAGGGCTGAGACACAGACCAGAACCACGTTGCTGAAGTGAGTTTGCTCCACACTGTTCCTCCATAAAATAGCAGGACAGCTGCTAAAAAGATAGAGCTGATAATTAATTGAGAACATTATTAGAGCAGTTTATTACAGCCACTCAGCATGATTTTCTGAGTGTTCCTGGTGAATTATTGAGGATCGGGCAGGATAACCCTGAGAGGGACTTTCCTGGGTGCCTCCCTGGATCTGGAGGATGGAAGATGGAGCTGGAGGATGGAAACAGCAACTCCCAAACAGGAATTAATCCAGGGCTTCAGAGGAGCACCCTGGAGCTTCACAAGCCACAGAAAATCCTCCAAGGTGCTTCACAGCTCTTAATTCCAAGTCCAAAATATCAAAGACTTCAAAAACAAGGAGAGGGAGATTGTGAATGTGCCAGTGCTGTGGGCTTCTGCAACAGGAGGGTCTTGGCCTGATAAAAACATCCAGGAGGCCTTTGAGCGTGCAAATCCATGTCATAAGGAAGGTGGGAAATAGAAAGGCATCCCTATGATCCTTGATTTAAGGAAAATCTCCTTCTTGATCCCAAATCTGGTGATCAGGTCAAGATGCATCTTCCCAAACCTAATCTGCCTTTACCTGCAGCTGCTTGTTGGTGTTACAGAAGGAAAAAAAACCAACCCCAAACCCCCAGTAATACATCCAGTGGCAGAAATAGGAATTCTTCCTGATCCTTGAGCCCTCAGGATTATATAGAGCCTACTATGGAATAATAAATACATGTCCTTGTGTCCACTTTAGATAGACCCAGATGTCCCCTCAAGCCCTCATATTCAATCCAGAGGTTCAGAGGAACATCCAGGAGCTTCACAAGCCACAGATAATCCTCCAAGGCACTTTAAAGCTCTTCATTCCAACTCTAAAATACCAAATTCTACAAAACCCAGTGAGTCAGAGGAAGAAAGGAGAGGCTGTGAATGTGTCACTGCTGTGGGCTCTGCAGCAGGAGGGTATCAGCCCAGGCACAGCATGCAGGTGACAATTCCTCACTGTTTCCTGTCTGGAGGAGAACAAGGGCTGGCGTGGGATGCCCTGAGGTGTCTGCAGTGAGGGGTCGTGGATTTGGGGGTGCCTGTCCTGGGGAAGGGCTGGGCAGCTCTGCCAGCCCCACCTGCAGCCACGGCGCCCTGTGAGGGAGCTGGGCTGGCTCAGATGGAATCAGGGCTGCTTTCAGCAGGAAACCAGACACAGGGACTTGAAAAGCTTCGTGCTCTGTGCTGGGAGAGGAGCAGCTGCTTCCTCCTCCTGTTTCCCTCCCTCCCTGATCTGCTGCTCTGAGTGCTCTGACTCAGCCTGTGAGGGGAAGGTGGAGCTGGCTGTGAGCTCCAGCACGGTAATCACAGAATATCCTGAGCTGGAAGGGATCCACAAGGATCAGGATCCAGCTCCTGACACCCCAGCAATCTCCCCTGTGCATCCAAAGGCTCCTGGAGCTCTGGCAGCCTCAGGGCTGTGCCCATTCCCTGGGCAGCCTGGGCAGTGCCAGCACCCTCTGGGGAGAGAAACTTCTCCCAAAATCCAGCCTGGCCCAGCTCCAGCCATTCCCGGGTATCAAATGCTGGGAGCCTCCCACGTAGGGAAAAATTGGCATCTGACTCCATTGATTCAGAATGCTGAATAATTGCTTCATTAAACTATACTAGATTACATTAATACTATACTATATTAAAGAGATACTATACTACAAAAAATACTAAAGAAAAACTCGTGACTGTCTGAGAGAGCCAGGACACAGCTTTAAGCCAATTAACCAAGGAAATAAAACAATCCTCAGCAGAATCTAATCGCCAAATCATTTCAGGTAAATAATCTTCCTAACACGTTCCACATGTGCAAAAACAACAGGAGCAGCAAGTAAAGATAAAAATGGTTTCACTTCTTCTCTCTGTGCTTTTCCAGGAAACATCCTGTGAGAGAGAATTATCTCTCTCTGTCCAGACAATGTGAATGCCACACCTGGGCGCTGTCCCTGTCCCAGAGCAGAGCTGGGAGCTGTCCCTGCTCTCCCCTCACGAGGAGCTGGGACTGCCCTGCCTGCCCTCAGCCTCCTCCTCTCCAGCTGAACAAACCAACTGCCCTCAGCTGCTCTATGGAGGGGCTTGACAGCCGGCCTGCAGTTAATAGAATAAATAACAATTGATGATTTTCAAGTGTATCCATAGCAAGGAAGAAGACAAGGCTGTCAGCATGGAAACAGATTAAAAAAGATACATGAAAATTTTTGTAAGCTAGACTAGTGCATAAGCAGATGTGTACAGGTGCCTTATTAAATTCCTGTAAAACTTTTGCCAATTATATTGATGCTAATTGCTTTGCACCAATGAATATAAGAAGTTATTGTGATGCAATTAATGACTTAAGATCACGCTTTGTTAAGAGTATATAAGGTGGAGAACACACAGAATAAAAACTTTTTCTTCTTGGACCCCGACCACGTGTGTGTGTGTGTGTCACATCTGACCTAACAGCAGCACTGCTCCTCACAAGGCCCTTCCCCACCTTCACAGCCTCGTGAGGACACTCCCTGATGGTTTTTCTTACACCATGGTGCCCAAACTGCCAACAATATTCCAGGGGAGGCCCCCCAGCCCAGAGCAGAGCGGGACAGTCCCACCCTGGCCTGATCCCCCAGACACAGCTGAGATTTCATTCTGGGTTTGGTGTGTGGGGAAGGCCAGAAACCAAACTGGCCATGGGGTATCATTGTCACTGTTAGAAAGGAAGGGATGGGACTATTTTCAAGTTAAGAATGATTTATTGTTTAGATAAACATCAATCTCAGAGGCCATGAGATTTTAGAGGAGCAAGCAGTCAGCCATAGCTCAAGAGCAGTCACAAGTTTTTTCATTACAAGGTAATATATAACTTTCTAAACCAACAGACAGTTGCCATAGGATTTATTTTGTTTTTCTAACTTATCACCTTTGCTTACTTCGACTGCACTGTGGATACTTTTATCTAATGGGCTTCTAACTCACATCCACACATATGGTTCTATTATAACTTTTAAACTCTTAACTTACTCTCTACAGCTATACCCTTACATTATAAACCCTTCACCATTTTATCAATGCAGTTTCTCCCTTACTTAAGGCACATTCTCACCTACAACTGTAGAAACATAAGTTTATGATTTTTTTTTGCTTAATATCTGTGTATTGTATTTTTACATCAATCCAAACTTCTTCTAAGGCTGTAGATCGGATCTTTCAGTGTCTGTGGAAGGTTTTTTGTTTTTCTGGTTACTGGGGTCTGCTGAGCCCTCCACACACAGAGCCAGCTCCTGGAGCCCTCAGGGATGCTGTCAGAGCAGCACAGCTCCTTCCAAACCTGTGGGACTGGGGGGTTCTGGAATCATGGAACTGTTACTGAGACAGCTCCCAGTCCTCCCCCTTCTCATCAAGGTTTGCTTTTTTAAAATGTGTTGTTTTTCTCAGCTACACCAGGCACAAGAGTTCTCAGCTTTGTGCAGTGGGTCCTTAGGAGGCTTTTAAGGCAATCCTCATCCAGATGGATTTGCACTTTCTCCTTCTGCTTGGAGCTGAGTCACTGGAGCTGCAGACTGTGGTCAGCACAGACGTTTGCATCGGTGATTCTGTTTCTATCTGTGAAGCTGATGCCTGCTTTAGAGTTGGGGATGGCACTTTTTAAGTGAAGACCATAATAATTGGGAATTCTGGGATTAGCTGAGCCCTGGCAGCCCCAGAGCTCAGAGATGAGCAGGACAGAGAGGTCTCAGCTCACGGATGTGGCTGCTCCAGGAATTGAGCTCCATGTTCCTACTGGCCAGAATTAGGTTAGGCCCAAGGTTGTCCTCAGAAAATCACAGGAATTTTCTAGAGAAGGAACAGTCCCTGCAGGATCACTCTGTGCTGATGGCTCCTGAGAGATCTGGAGCAGCTCTACTGTTAGAAAAGGCTGGGAGAATTGGGAATGTTCAGCTGGAGAGGAGAAGCTTTGGGGTCACCTCACTGTGGCCTTGGAGTACATAAAGGGGCCAACAAGAAAAATTGAGAGGGAATATTTACAAGGGATGGAGGGGCAGGACACAGGGAATGGCTCCCACTGCCAGGGGCAGGGATGGATGGGATATTGGGAATGAGGAATTGTTCCCTGGCAGGGTGGGCAGGCCCTGGCACAGGGTGCCCAGAGCAGCTGGGGCTGCCCCTGGATCCCTGGCAGTGCCCAAGGCCAGGCTGGAGCAGCCTGGGACAGTGGGAGGTGTCCCTGCCATGGCAGGGGTGGAATGGGATCAGCTTTAATCTCCCTTCCAACCCAACCCATTCTGGGATTCCATGATCTTTTTGCAGGATTTGTTTACAGGTCATCCAGCTGTAAACCGGAGCAGCTCCTCCCCATGCTGCAACCCTTTGATTCTGTGTGTTCCACACAGGTTTGGGGACTCCTATTTCCCATCTCTTCTCCTCATCTCTTTCAGGCAATAAACATTATGGGTTACTGGGCTGGGGCACTCAGGATGGGTGAGGAGTTGAAATTTAGAAGCGCAGGAGCTGTGAGTTGAAAATGCCTTTAGCAAGAGACAATTAAACCTTGGAATGTTCCCAAAATGCAGAGAGGAGGAGGGGCTGCACACAGGAGGTTTGAAATGCTGAAGGACCAGGGTACCAGGACATCCCATCTCTTCTCCCAGCCCCAAATTCTGCAGGTTGTGAGCAGCAGTGCCACACTTCAGCATTACTGAACTGAGGCTGCTTCCAGGGAATGTGGGACTGGCAGAGAACATTTTCCTGGCCCTGCACCTGTGACGGTGGTCACAAGGGTTTTTGGGATGAAGGAAGAGACGAGATGGGCTCCATGATCAGAAAGCTTGAGTTATTATTTTATGATATATACATATACTATACTATACTAAAAAAGAAAAAGAAAGGAGAGTTTCCAGAAGCTGCTAAGCTAAGCTAAGAAAAATAAAGAATGAATAACAAACCATCTCTCTCAGACTGTGTCCGAGAGATCTCAGTTCTGGATTGGTCACCAACTCCAAACATCCAAACTGGGCCAATCCAGGCAGACCTGTTACATTCCACAGCAGCAGATAACCTATTGTTTATGTCTGGTTGCTGAACTTCTCAGCTTCAGCAGGAAAATCCTAAGAGAGGATTTTTCATAAAAGAAATGTCTGTGACATTGCACCCTTATCCCAGCAGCTTTTGTGCCCAGATGGAGCTGCCCTGGCCCTCAGGACACAGAGTTTACTCCACCCACCCCTGTCTGTGCAATGCTCTGTGCAGGAGAAGGGTTTTTATACAAAATGCGTTGCCAGGCTCTTTGGAGGGGGCGGAATGTGAGTTTTTCTCCCTATTTTCCAGTATCTTTGGAGTCCTGGGGAAATGTGATGTTTTATCAGGCCCTGATTTTGCTGCTGAAGCAAAATCCTGGCTGCCACTCACTTCTGTGCGGGGCTGTCACAACACTGCTTTGGACCTGACTTTTTTTTATTCATTATTGATCATGGGAAATTGTTTCCAGAAGAGGGATGTAATTTATTTATCACCGAGGCTTCCAGTGGAATGTGATTTGTGCTGGAGTCCTGTTCCCTGAATTGTGCTCTGGCAAACATGATAAGGCTCGGGAAGTAGGACAGCTTTGATGCTGAGGAGTCACTCTTACCATCCCAAACACTGCTGGGGAAGGGCTGCACCTCCCTGCTGTGCCTCATTCCTGCTGAGCCCGAGGCTCCTCTGGAAGCCTCCGCTCCCCCTCTGCCTTTGGGGGCAGCTGGGGGGGCCTGGAGCACCCCAGACCCTCTGTTATCACATCCCATCAATATTATCCCCCTTGAGAAGCTCATGGGAAGTGGTTTAGGCAGAATAAACTTTTTTATGGCAGGAAGTGAGCGAATGGAATCAACTCTGTCATAAAGGTTATTTGCTAGCCAATAAATAGATATTTTTAAGGGCAGAGTCTGGTGTTATTCCATCTGTCAGAGCTATCCCTGACTTTAGGATTCAATATTTTTATATGGCAGTGTGTTTATCCTCGCCATGAAGTGAGGGTTGAGGGGGAATCTGGGATTTGAGTAGCCCCAGCTGAGCAATATTCACTGGCATCCACTGCTCTGAGGTATCCACAGGAGCCTATTCCAGCTGCAGGCAGAGTATGACCTCCACAGATGATGTGAAGAAAGGGGAAAAATCCTAGAACTGCTCTTATAATCTGTAATAATCTCAGCCTGGCATTGATCCTGCACTTTTTTTACCCAGGGCAATGCCATCCTTTAATTTCTTCTGTTCTCCCTCCACTTCTGATTTCATTCTTCCCCCCCATTAAAGTCAGGAGTGTCCTCCTGCACTCCTGCTGCTGTTGTCCCCAGGATTTTAGTGGGAACATTTGAAAAATAAATAGCAGCCAAGGAGCACATTCCCTTTTATTACAGCTGTTCTGTCTGCATATGCAATGGTGAATTAACTCCATTTCCACAAGACTCTTGATTTTTATGTAGCAGTGGAGAGGAACTCAGGCCATAAAACTTGTTTGATCCTGTCCCCATTCATGTTCTTAAATATCTCAGGACACCCCAGTGGAGCCAAGAGAGGAGCTGCTCCTCTCTTTTTGTGCAGCTCTCTTTCAGTGTGTTTCCATCTTGTTTAATTTCCTTTAAAAGCCAGAAAATCTCCCCCAATCTGTTTCTTTGCCTCTTTCTGAGCCTGCCTGTTATTGTTGGGGAGTTCTAGCATGACACTGCCTCAATATAGGCAATTTTCTCCTGCAAACACGTTATCATCACTGCTCCAATCCATTTATTGCTTGAGAACCTCTGGGGCAGTGCCTGCTCTGCTCCACTGAGCACCACAGATAGACCCTGGCTGCTCCTAAAGCTCTCAAATTGGTGCCCTGCTCCACTGGCTGGGGCATTTCGGCCAAACCTGTGCCTGCTAAAGAAACATTTTCCTCTTCCTGGAGCTTTTGTGTCCTGATCCTGCTGTATCCCTGGGTTTATGGTCGTGGATGTGCAGGCTCGAGCTCGGCGCCTCGTTTATTGAGTTACTTTTATGGCAGCAGCTTCTATCCTTCTGTCTTAATCTCATTTTATGTCTTTTTTTTTCCCCCTCTCCCAGCCTTCACGGCTGTAACTATCTCTGATATTTAAATGCCCACATACATGATCAGTAGATCTTTGGAGTAATATTTTTATTTAGTTAATGCCAGGCCTGGCTCCCCTTCCGAGGAAATCTCACACTCACATCACACGAGCTCTTCTGCAGTGGCCACAATAGCAATAAATAGGTTTATTGCTCTTGTCAGAGACATATGTTTCAAGGCCAGCAGGGCCTTTATGATTATTTGGTTGGAGATTATGGATTGCTCAGAGCAGAACTCAAAGCACTGAGTCAAAATTAATAACGTGGAGGGCTCTTTGCGTGATCCGCATGCCTCACTCGGGGACACACGGCCCTGATGGAGGTGGCACTTGAGCCTGGCTTGGCTGCACTCCTGGGAGCAGCCAGCTCCCTCCTCCGAGCCCACAGAGCCTTCCCAAAGCTCCCAGAGTGGTGGGGACGAGCAGCCACGTGCTCACAGTTTTCTTTGCACCGTGGAAATGTCAGGGATAATTTGCAGTTTGTGTTCCTGCAGCAGCAGGACCTGGGCAGGACGGGGGCTGCCAGCAAGCTGGCAAAGTCTCCCAAGCATTCCCCGAGTCTCTGCTTCCTTCTGGTCCTGCAGACTCGATATTTTTGCTGGGAACTGCTGTTCCCAGAGATGCCATCTCCAAATGACACAGCTCCCCCAAAAGCTCATTGCTCAGGGGGTCTTTAAAGCCTCTCTGCTGCACTTAGCCCCGCTGAGCTGTGCTGCTGATTATGATGCTCTGCAAAGAGTTGTTTCACAACTATGATTTTCCAATTACTTAAATCACCTGGAACTGAGGAATAAACCAGAACTCCCTGTTATTTCTCTCCTTTTTTTCTGCTCGTTTCGAGGGGAGTTTTTGGTCCTGTTTTGCTCCCTGCAGAGAGCACTGCCTGATTCCTGGGGGCTACCTGGATGCAGGTGTGCATCCCACCCCCTCTCCATCACAGGTGGGCTCCAATTGAAATTCAGGACATTCCTGCAGGAATCCAGGTGTCTGGAGGGCTGTTGCAATGGTCCACAGGGCACAAGGACACATCAGGAAGCTGAATTTCAGAGCCCTCATCTCCAGCTCAAACAGAGCTGGATTTCTCCTGTGGGGAGAGGGGGATGTTCCACCTGCCAGACCCATTTTTGGGGGGAGGTCACAGCCAGAGGTTTAGACAAGTGACCCAAAAGACTAAAAAAGTGACCCACAGGGGCACCTCTGCCTGCTCCAGGCTGCTGGGACACAGCTCCAGAGCTGTCCAGAGCTTTGGGATGCATTTCCCCAGACTTCCACCATTCTGAATAGACCCACCCTAAATATTAGATGGAAAACACACCAAGAGAGATGGAAAGGGAGCAGATGGGACAGAAGGGAATGTTCCAAAGGGCTATTAACAGCTCTTCCCATGCCCTGCACGCAGATCTTTATTCCAGACTTGCTTTAGGCAAGTGATGAATGGATTTTGGGATTGCAGCAGCCACTTCTCACCCCAGATCTTCCCACTCCCTCCCAGGCCTGGCTCCTCAGTCCCTGTCCCTTGCTGTGAGATCTCTGACAGGTTTGCAGGTTCCAGCCCCAGCATCCCAACCCTGATCCCCAGCATCCCATCCTGTCCCCTCCAGCTCCTGCTGCCTGGAGCAGGGATTTGCCCTCTCTCCTGATCCAAACCTCTTTCAGGAAAGGGAGACAGCTGGGAATGTGTCTTTTCCACACGAGGTGCTTCCCACAGGTCCTGGTGACAGCAGAGGGTGGGTGGGTGTGCAGTGGATAAATTCCCATGACAACTATAAATTGTCTTTAGTGGATGGGGAGAGAAAATTGGATACAGATTTAATACAAAACCACTCAAATGTGCTTGGGAAAGGGAGCCTGGTTATCCAGATTCCATAACTCCCAGCCCTTTCACAGGATACACTCATTAAAGGCAGCTGGAAGTTGGAATTACCTATCCAGAGCAGTTCACCAGATTGTTGCTTCCGTGAGAACAATATGTTATAAACCACATACCAGGGAAGTTGTTTTAATTAACCAATTATCTATTCCTAGTTTCTCGTAGCTCTCTTTATCTCTGTTCTTTAGCTACAGTACAATATGGAAATGAAGGCAAATGAAAGCACTTTATTAGGCAAAACAGAATGAACCAGGAAAATAAGAACTTACAATGAATAAAGCACAGGCCACCCAAACATGCCTGGAACATGTGAAATGGGGGAGTTTAACTGTGGTTGTTGAAACACGGATATAAGGAATTAAATCAGTTAATCCACGTTATCCTGCAGCTCCACAGGCAGGCTGAGCTGTACCTCAGGGCTGGAGGAGCCTCTGGCAGGGTTCAGATGCCCCACCATCACCCCAGGGATTTGTTTCTGGCTGCAGCATTCCAGCTGCGCCTGCCCTGTCCCTCATCCCCTGGGTGTGGGAGCAGCACTGAGGACTCAGGGCTCCATCCCAGTGCCCTCTGAGCCTCATCCCAGCGGGATCAACCTCCTTCCAGTGGGATCCATCAAGTCCTGCAGAACACACCTCAGGGGAGGCTCCATCCCAGACCCATGGGACTGGAGAATCCCTCAACTCTGCACTCCACACTTCCTGAAATAACCCTGGGGGCACTTAGGGAGCAAATCCCACCCTCTGCTCAGGCAGTTCCTCGTTCCCTGCATGAGCTTTTTACCAGCAAGCTCCCAGGCCGTGCCTGACAGAGCCCCCACACCCAGGATTGAAGATTTGCCTCTCTCCAGGGCTTTTTTCCTGGTGTGGGATCCTTGTGGGATAACCAGCACCTCTCATCCAGGCCGTGGTGGCTCAGCATGGTCCCAGCACCACCCCTGCGACCACAGGCTGGGGCTTTTTGTGCCAGCAGGGTTTTGTCACTGAGAACAGACTGCTGAACGACCATTACCAGGGAAATGCAGGCAGACTGAGGGTGGGGTGGCTCCAGGCTGTTCTCCACCTCAGAATTGCTCCCACCCCGCAGCAACTCCTCTCCTTGTAAATCCAGGACAGCCCCAAGTCCCTCACAAGCTTTTCACTCAGGTAGGAGCTTCCAGAGGAGAATTTGCACACCAAGAGGCATCTTGTCACTGGGTAAAGGAGACACAATGATCAGCTCTGTGTGGGGCTTATCACCTGGAGCCAGCAGGGGAGGGAGAGCTCCAGCTGCAGCTGCAGTGGCAGGGACTGCTTCCCAAGATAAACCAGGAGTGCATTCAAGTATTTTCTCTCCAAGTGATAGGAAAGTCACGTTGTTGTTACTCCACACCTTCCGAGGCCACTCCCTGAACAGGGCTGCAGAGGAAGTGAACGGGATGCTGGTTGTGGATGTGATTTAGGGATGGGTGGCTGCTCCCCCAGCTCTCCCTGGGATGTTTGGTGCTCCAAGGAGAGGAGAGCAGGACAGGGGATGTGGGTTTAGCCAGCCCAATCTGGGAGGTGCCTGTGGCTCCTGGCACTCACTGATCAGAGGGGTTAAAACGAGGAGATTCCCACCTGGAAGTGCCTCCTGCTCGTCCCCAGGCAGGAACAAAGCCCCGGCTGCATTTTGGCAAAGGAGGAGCCCCCTCAGCTTGGGTGAGACAGCTCCAGCCGTCTCTGACCTCTAATTAACTGTGCAGCTGAAGTTCTGCTGGAATGCTGTTAATTGAGGCCCTGGCCATTAATGATTGCTGGGAGGGGCCATGTCCATGCCCTGCTGAGTGGAGCCAGCCCGGGCTGTCCTCAGCCACCCTTCCCTTCCCTGCCGTGCCCACACATTGTCCTGCCCTGGATTCTCCATTTCAAAGCCATAACAAGGTCCCTGAGGATTTTCTTTCTTCCTGTCTGCAGGGAGCAGGAGCTGTGGCTGCCCCTTCCCCGTGCCTGTCACACCCCGGTTGTTCCACAGGGCTGGAATGGGAGCGTTTCTGTGAGCCAAGGATTCACTGTTGGTCTGATTGGAGCCTCAACAGTCTAATCAAATGTAACAAACTGTTATTATCCCAGCTCCAATAACACCAGGGCTAGGAATTAATATGTGTGAAAAACGCCAATCACTTGTTTTCAAAATTTTAAAAGTTTAATAGTAATAAAAATGGTTATAAAAATAGTAATACAATCAGAGTAATAATAATTTGGACAATCAGGATTTAGGACAATATGAGACAATAAAGACAAAGAGTTACGGACGTCCGGGTACCTTTTTCCAGGCAGCATCGGCCCAGGAAAAAGGACACTCCTCTAACAAAAGGAGTAATCCTTAAGAGCAACAGCCTGTTGCATATTCATACACTTCATACATGATGCATAAATTCCTATTCAAACACAGGATTTTTGTCTGGTCATTGTCAACTTCTCCTTTCTAACACCCATGGCGCCTTCGAGGCGGGAAGCAGTTTGTTTCTTCTGATAGGAAAGCAATAAATTCTTCTCTTCTGAAAGATTTAGGTGTCCTGTGGCTGTTATCTCGCTGTGAGTCCTTTCTTTTAAATAAAGCATCTTATATAGCATAGTTTCTATGTTAACAATTTTTTATAACCTAAAACTATACAGTACTTAAGAGAATTAATACAGCATTACTTGCTAACACAACACATATAATATTCATTTTAATATTTGCGAAAAGCCAATCATAAAATACATGCATTTCTCACAATATGGAAAAGGATCATCAATATCAGAGCCATAAAATCCCTGGGACCTGTCTCACCCTTGTGCTGATGCCAATCCTCGAGCAGAAAACACCTCTGGGTGTCCCAAGGGTCAATGGCAGCTCCCAAACGTCACCAGGGCGGCTGCAAGGGGCCCTTCCCTGGGTCACCACCAACCCCCAGGGACAAACGATTGGGAAGGGCTGGTTGGGATGGAGTTGGATTTGGAAAAGAGCTTGGAGCAACCTGGGATAGTGGAAGGTGTCCCTAGCCATGGAACTGGATGAACTTGAAGGTCCCTCCCAACCCAAACCACTCTGGGATTACCCTTTTCTGAATATCCAACACTGCTTTGGATGGTCTTCCTTATGCTAATAATAATATAATATAATATTTTATTTCTGTTTAACATTTTATTGCTTCCATTTAATAGGTTATATATTAAAATTAATACCAGTACTTTATTTTCCTGCACTTTTATGGGTTCTCCAACACTAGAGCCAGCTACTTTTTAGAAGATTTTTTTTTCCTATCAAAGTGCTATTTTGTCAAAAATTAAGCCTTAACCTGGCGTAGGCTCCTCAAATGCTGCAAGAATTTAATCAAGGAAAGCCACAATGACAATTTTGCTTTCAAAATAACCTTTCCTCTCATAACTTTTTATTCGTGGCCAACAATGACACAAGGACTTTTTTAATAGTGAAATTACTTTAGCATGATTTGTTGCAGGTGGTTTAATCCAGTCATCATTGCAGCTTTGAAATGTGGCGGGTACTGATGTCTGAAAGGTGTGAGGACATGGTGGGAACTGCCTTTTGTCTGAAGTTCTTCTGCCTTTGGGCTTTGAGTTTGCTGATGCTCCACAGGGACCGAGCTCGAGCGATTTGCGATAATTGTGAAATCTGAAAGGGCTCCCTGACGCCTCTGCTCTTCCCCTCCTGCTCCAAATGGCTGCAGGAGGGATTAGCTCTGCTCTGGAATTGTCCCCGGCTCCCTGATTTTAGTGCTGGAAAATTACAGAGTCTGGTGCTCCTCAGACTGGGGGCTGGGATTACAGAACTCCCGAAATTGGTGCAGACAGCCCCGTGTGCAGCTCCCTCCGAGCAGAGAGGGGACAGCTTGTTTTGATAACATATTGCAAGTGTTCACATTACCCAAGCAGCTGCAAACTGCCCTCCGTTTTAGGGAAAAATAATGGACTTTTTTCCTGGGAGAAGTGCATGTTTATATCTGCAGGCAGTAATTAGAGGCTGGTGAGTCAAGGCACTGCAGCAGGAACGGGGAACAAACCAAACCTGTGGGGAAAAGGAGCTGAAAACTGCTCGAGTGCTTGTTCTGGGATAAATTTAACCTTCCTGAAACTGATCCAGGTGGAGCTTTTCCCATTTTGGAGAGGCACCACAGGGTTGGCTTTGGCCATGGGCTGTCCTCCGTGACTTTCCCAGCCGGAGCAGCTGGATGAGGGATCCTGGTGGGCAGCAGCTCCTGTGGGATGGCATTTCCTTGTCCCTGAAAAAGGGACCCCTCCAGCCCCTCTCAGAGCTCTCAGGAAGGGCTGGGTCGTGTCCAAGGGCCTTTGGAAAGTGGGAGACTCCTGGGATGGAGACTCTGAGACCTTGTTGGGTGGATCCCATCTCCCTGTTCTCTCCCACAGCAGTTCCAGGTCCGAGGCTGCCCTCAGGCTGTTCCAGGCATTCCCATCCTTCCCTCCTCTCCTTAATATTCCCAAGTTTCACACCAACTTTTAATAGCTGATCCAAAGGGGCTGGCAGGAGGCTCCAGAAGGAGCAGCCAGGCTTGACCAGCACTATTAAATAGTGATTTTATCCATGTTCACACAGGTGCAGGAGGAGGGAACGGGGAGTACATAACAGAAATCGGATTTTTTCTCGAGTTTACACGAGTTTGAGATTAAAGAAGTTTGTGGAAGCTGGTAGGATAAATGAGATGGGAGCTGCTGAGAGATAACAGGGAGGATTAGTGGGAGCTGAACAATAATGGAGAACAGGTCTGGGGTGGGAATTGTCACCCTGGAAGTTGGGGGGACCTTGGCTCCAAAAGGGCACACCTGACACTGGGACTGGGGAAAGACCAGTCTAGAAATGATCTCTTTTCTCCATGAGCAGTGATGGCCACTGTGTTTTGCATATCAGTGTGATGGTAACAACCACTGCTCCACTCTGCCGCTGGAAATTCCCTTTAATTTCCCTCAGAGGTGTGGAGTGATCCAGCCAAATCTTGCATAGTAAATTTATGGAGAAATCCAGGAGAGAACATTAATTCTGCATTTCTCCTCTTCATCAGATCACTGCCCTTTAAGCACCCTCATAAACTCATCCTGCTCTTGCATTTCTTTGCAACATCTACAGAGAGAGGCACTTACACCAAACTATTTCCTTTTCCTGAGCACTTCCCCGCTGCTCTGTGATCATCTGCACATTAAAAAAGGGTTTGTCCCCTTCTCTCTTTGTATTTCACCTTCACACTTGGAAGGGATTTCTCCAGTCCTCTCTTTGCTCCAGAATATTCTTGTTTGGGGCAGAGTTCTCACCAATCCTGCCAAGGTGCAGCCCCTTGGCTGTTCCCATCCTTCTCCTGCTGCCCCCAGACCACACAAATCACTCGAGGTTGTCTCTTAACAGCCTCAGCTCATTTGGGGCTGATTAAATGCAGCTCTGAAGAGCTGCACGGCTCTTCTCCAGGAAAATGTGCCTTTCCCAAAGTGTTTTCCCCCTGACTGTAAGATCTGTGACAAGCAGAGCCATTTGCTGAGGAACCCGAGGATGTGCCACAGACCCCCCCGATGCCTCGGGGCTTGCTCGTGGCCTTCAGCACAGGGACCTACTTATCTGGTGCTGTAGCTGCTTTTAAAAGCACTAAAACACACCAGGAAAATGCAGAGTGCTTGTGTGGACAATTAATTTGTGCTGTACAGTGCCTAAGAGTTGTTCTGAGTGCTGGCAGAGTGACTCAGAGCTGGGCTGGGTGGTGACAACCCTGTCACTGCTGTGATGGAGCAGCTCACCAGGCTTTGATCCTGCCCAGGTTTCTCTCCTTGGCAGGTTGGGTTGTTTTGGATCCAGTGTGTCCAAAGAGCTCAGCACAGCTCAGAGCCAGGCTGCGGCTGGAGCCAGGTCCTGCTGGTCAGTGGATGGCCCGAGGGGCTGTGGCCATCCAGGGAAATCAGCTGAGAGCAGGTGACAGTGGCACTGCTTCTCCACCCCACCACCCTCCCCAGGAAGCTGCCTGCTCATGGTTCACCTGCCCTGTGTTCCCCAGGGCTCTACACTCTGTAATTCCCAGAATTCACAGTCCTGCAAGGACCTGTTCCCATGATTCAGGTTTGGGAGTCATCTCCACAAGGATAAAAGCAGCCCTGTGGCTTCACCTCTCTGTGCTCCTGTGGTGGAGCCTCTCACTGCCAGCCCTCAGTCTGCCTGGGATGTGGCCACAGAGGGGACAGGACACAGAGGGGACAGGACAAGGTCCCTGGCAGGCGCTGAACACAGAGACTCTCAGCTGGGGCAGTTTTCAGTGCAAGCTGGAAGATTGGATTTATCCAGAGGGCTGGTTTGGGCATCCAAGACCTGTGTGACCAGAGAGTCACCACTGGCTCCTGTCCCAGATTCCCCTTTGGCAGAGGATTTCCCTCTCCTGAAGGGCTGGGAGGGCAGAAAGCCCCACTGACAATCAGCAGTGGGGTTTGTAGGAGCACCACAGTCCCAGGGCCATGCCCAGATGCCAAACCTGGAGTTTTCCAACTCTGCCAGGGCGTGACCTCCACAGGGGCTGCAGGGGACCCCTCAGACCTGTCCATGTCTGCAATTAAGGCGGATTCCGCCCTCCTGGGGCCCCACAGGCACGGCACCACCTCCTGCCTGGCCTGGCACTGTGTGTGTCTGCAGGCTGCCCTGGGAGCTGCAGGACTGGAGCTGTTTTGGGTGCTGTGCCTTGACACATTCCCGCAGGGAGCCTCCCCCAGCACCCCTGCACAGAGAGCTGAGGCAGAGGAGCTGTTCATGAGCCAGGATCCCAGAGCAGCGAGGGTGGCTCAGCTCCCTGCAGGGACAGCTCCAGCTTTGCTCTCCTGTCCTGCCTTGTTTTCAGTGAAACTTCCCGGAGCCCTGGAAAACGCCCAATTAGAGGCTGATAGGTGATTGATTCCTGGGCGAAGGGGCCTTTCCTCCTTGCCTGGAAGGTCTGGCAGGTATTATTTAAAGAGCTAATGAATGTTAATGGGCACATTATTTGCAAATTTTGAAGTGGAATATTAGATCAGGGCTCCTGTGTGTCATGGTAATCAGCTTTCCTTCGCCCGCTCTGGCTCGGGGGGGGAAACACCCTGCAGTTGCTTTGTTGTGTGCTTTTCAGATTAATATCCTTTTTCCAGTCGAGCAGCTTTTCTCGGGGTGGTGGAGCCGGAGAAGCAGATGGTTCCCATGCTGCTGTTTGATGGCTGACCCGGGGCTTGTCCTGCTCAGCACCGCCCTGCCGCGAGCACCGAGCTCCTCCCTGCCTCAGCCTGTGCTGAGACCAGGAAAGGTGTCTGGGAGGAGGCAGGGCTGGGCTGGAGCCTGCACGGCAGCATCCTGGGATGGAGAGCAGCATCCGAGATGCTCAGAGCCCCCCAGCATCCTCCTCGGGATGGGCACTGAGGGGCAGCTCACTGCTGCTGCTTGTCTAGGTTTGGAAAGACAGGAGTCTGCTAAGGAAGGCAGGAGCCTCCCCTGAAATGGAGAATGTAAACCCTCCCCACCCCTCCGAATTGCTATAATTTTAAATTAAGGGGCTCTCAGGCAAAGATATGGGAGCAGGAAATAACAGTTCTTTAATAGGGAAGAAATAAAAAGAATAAAATAAACAATGCAGTCCACTGGAACAACACGGACAGAGTCAGAACCCAACCTGACACCCTGTGGGTCAGGGTGTTGGTGGCAGTCCGATTGAAAATGTGGCTGCAGTCCTCTGAAGTATCAGGTGTGGTTCTGTTGGAGCAAGGGGGTTCTGTAGAGAAGGATGTATTCTTCCTCTGAAGATCCAGGAGGAAAAGGCAGCTGCTGTTCCTCTGGGGAATCTCGTGGAGAAAAAGCTGAGTTGCAATTTCAAAATCTCAGGTTATATCTGGGTAGCAATGCTTAGCTCCTCCCTCTGGGCGGAGCATCTCCCAATGGGATGTTATAGTTCTTATCAGCCATGCAGTGACATTCAATAGTCTGTTATCAGCAATGTCCCCTCCCGGGGGAGGTGTGAATGTGGTCACTCACAGAGAGAGATAAGGCAAACTGCCCACTTGACAAGGTAATCAGCCATACAGATGGTAATGGAAAACATCTTGCATGCAATCTTCAACACTGCTCCAGGCTGCCTCTTCTCCAGTGCTCCCCAAATTTCACTTGGCTGCTTCCTCCTGCTCTTCCGCCCATGGTGATGCCCTGTGCAGGCTGGCCTAGAACAGAGGCAGGACAGAGTTAAAGAATAAAATAGGGATTTATTAAAAGGCCTCAATGGATCCACCTTGGGCACGCAAGATGAACAAAAATGGTCACAAAATGCATGACTGGTCACAGGGTCTCACACTTTTATGTTTTGGTCCATTTGCATATTGGAGCTAATTGTCCAATTCCAGCTTTAAATTATGCAGTCCCATTCTTGTTTTTCTCTCTTCAGTTCGTGTTGTTCCTGCTCTTGGGCTGAGATTTGGATCATTTGTCCTTGGTCCCCAGCTGGAGAAGGAATTGTTTTGTCTCCCTGCTCTGTGCACAGAGCTCACCATCCCCTAATGTGAAGCCCAGACCCACACACTAAAGCAGCACAGAATGTGAAAATATAAAAGCTAAAACCTGAGGCATCCATGTACTCCTCCATATCCTCACATCCAGGCCAGCCCAGACCCTGGCCAGGCTGGTGGCCCACATGCCCTGGATAACTGGCTGCTCCTGGATGCTGAAGGCAAGGTTTGAGTTGTGTTCCACAAGAACTCACTGAAAGGTTCATGCCCAACCTTCCTGGACACATCTGGATCAGGGAGCACAGCCTCTGCCAGCTGTGACCCCAGATGCCTGGCACACATCTGCACAGCACACACGTGGTGTCCCTCAGGTGGCCAAACGAAAGGAAAGATGAAATCCCAGAGGTTTTTCCAAATGTTTTTGCTGGAGCCTTTCCTGAGCATCAGACAGGGAAGTGAAGCTGCTGCACAGAGAGCAGCAGAGCCCTGCTCTGGCTCAGGAGGTGCTGTGTGTCCTCCTGGGGCCCAAAGTGAGCCACAAAATGGGGACTTGGGAGGCTGGGAGACCTGTGGGTGACAGGAGGTTTGGGTGACAGTGGATTCAGGTGTTCCCCCCGGTGGGATTCAGGTGTTCCACCTGCCGAGTGCTGCTCCCAGGCAGGGGATCCCAGTGGGAACAGCAGCACCAGGAACTGTGTGGGAAAATTCCCCCAGGTGCAGCACAGGTGAGGGATGGGGGGAAGGCTCTATTCTGCCAAAATAAACGAGCAAATTGATGATGAAAAAAGATCCATCACCTACTTCTGTGTTTCCAGTCTCCTTCTGGGTGAATCCAGCAGATTTGTGCCTCGCAAGGGGAAGATTCCTGCTCTGTCACACACCTGCTCTGCTGCTCCAGACTCCTGAGCATCCACCCATCCTCCTCAGCTCCTTGGTGCCAACCTACTTTGTATTAACAGCAATTCAAATGTTAACAGCTGCTGTCCATGTTCGTCAAAAAGCAGCTTAATACAAATATATGATTATTGTATGAGCATTGTATAAAAGATACTTGTGTGTGTCTTAAGCTAAAACAACAATATACACTTTTATCCAATCCTGATACGTTTATAAATATATTTAAATGGGTATAAATATTTATAAATAGTTTCTGTAATCTCCTGTAATTAGGCTCTAAGCTCTGTGACAGACAGCATCTGTTTGATCTGCGGGTGCTCTCCGTGTGTGTGTGGCAGGTCTCTCCAACAACAGCGCTGGAGTCAGGAGATGCCTCTGAAGGGAGCTGGCTCCTTCCCCTGGGGGGGAAACCCAGACCTGGAGCAGCTTCAGGTGCAGGGAGAGCAGAGCCCAGCTGGGAGTGTGCAGCCAGAGGGGCATGGAAGGATGAGCAGCCCAGGGCTGATGCTGGAAATGCTCTGTGAGTTATTGGCAGCTGGAAGCTGGGCTGGGAGGAAGGAGCAGCCAGCGAGGACGTGGTGGGTGGGAAAAGTATCATAAACCCTTTTTTATTTCTCCTCATAACTCTCTTTATTTCCTCTCTGTTTGACTGTCGCTTTGAGCTATCTTTGTTCCAGAAGGAGAGGAAGTAAGCTAACACAGAGTCAAACAAAACGGGCCCTTTTTGCTCTAAAAGCCTTTTGGGAGTGCTCCCGACACAGAGGAAATGGGGTGGATTTTCTCAGGGCTATGGCAGCAGCTGATGAGCTTGGTGGCAGCAGGACAGGACAGTCCATGGTCACACAAAGCCACCAGGAGCTCCCACGGGTGGGACTGAGGTCCCAGAGCAGCTGCTGGGCCAGCTGGAGGCCTGTCTGGGCTGCTCCAGGCTCGTCCTTTTCCAGCTCAGGACAGACTGACGTGGCTCAGGCGGCTCCTGGGTATCCCTGAATTCCCCATGGCACAGGGGGATCCTCAGACCAGCCCACATAGGGACCCCACAGGGGTCTGGCAGGACAGAGGGCACCATCCCTTGTGCCAAGGGCTGCTGGGTGTGTTTGGTGCCAGAAACAGAAACTGGGCACTGCAGAAGCTCTATGGGGACAGCCTCCTTGGCTGGAGAAGGGTTTTTGGGGTGATGCATGGGTCGTGCTCTGGGGAGATGCTGCTCAGGGGGCTCCAGTGAGATGGGGAGGAGGAGGAGGGGGAGAGGCAGAGTTTGCCTGCTCCAGTGGTGGATCCTGATCCAGTTGAGCTGCTGATGTGCCAGGCTGTGTCCCTGGCACTGCAGAGATGTCCTGGCTCCCATGGGCACCGCTCTGTGCCCCCACTGCCCGCTCTGGGGCTGGTGCATGTGTCCCCTGCCCTTTGTCCAACCAGCCTGTGGAGGTTTTAGTTTGAAACTGGGTACAAACACTAATTTTGTGTAGTGGTTTATGTTTGTTAATTTGATATTTTACTGTTTGAGATTTTTTGGTTAATTCTGAGATTTTTTTGGTTAATGTATTAATGTACTTACTTCTTGATGTGAGATAGGAAGATAGGATTAGGAGAAAGGTGAAGTAGATTTTTCAAACCATGACACAGCCCCACTGTGTTCCTGCTTCAGGTGTGTGAGAAGAGCCTGTTCTGCCTGTAGGACTGGGGGGAAAACCCTGCTGGAGGAGATGGAGGCATCTCTGCTTCCTGCAGGCTGAGGGAGAGGACGTGGAGAGCCACGGAGAGAGGTTTGGCTGTGTGGGATGGAGACAATTGCTGGGAACGGCAGGGAAAGGGAAAGTGGAGCAGAGCAGAACAAAGGCAGACTGAAGCAGGAGCCTGGGGCTGTGTAAGGAGTGGGAGAGCATCCAGCAGAGCTGGACTGGCTGTGCCAAAATCCTGGGAATTGTTCTGACTCCACTCTGGCTCTCCGTGCTGAGCCCTGCTCCTGAGCTGGGCACTGTGCTGCTCTGTGGCAGATGATTGTCATTCCCAATTTCTGTGTTTAAAAATGCAGGAGAACAGAGTGAAAGAAAAATAATCAAATTGCCAAGTGCAAAGTTGCAGAGTGATCTTTGCTTTGCAGCTTTGACTTGGGCCCCGGCTGTGTATCTTTAATCTTCCAGAAGTCTTTAATCAGAAGAAAATCTGGCTTATCCCTAAAGCCCGGGGTCTGAGCCTGTGCAGTGCAAACAGACTCCTCAGAGCCTCCAGGAGGGGATGGAGCAGACACACGAGGGGATGTGGCTGTGGCTGCCCCCTGATCCCAGCAGGGCAGTGCCCAGCAGCTCCACAGGCAGGGCAGGAGAGGAGATGCTCGAGGCAAGAACGGGGCGGGGGGCGGGAAATGAAACTGTGACAGCTGTGAATGAATAAACAGGCTGGGGGTTTAACAGGGAAACAGGGGAACGTTGGGGAATGTTGTCTGCACTCACCTGGAGTGAAACCTGCTGGGTTTGGTAAGCCTGGATTTATCACAGAAGTACAGCTGGGAAGGGACATTAAAGCTCATCCCATTCCACCCCTGCCATGGGCAGGGACACGTCCCACTGTCCCAGGGTGATCCAGCCTGGCCTTGGACACTTCCAGGGATCCAGGGGCAGCCCCAGCTGCTCTGGGCAAGCAGAGAAACCCCCCTGATTTAGGGGTGATGCTGAGGATTTGGGATTTTGTAGAAATAGGGCAATGACATCCTACCAGTTTACAACAGATGATAAAGAACCAAGAGGAAATAGGAGAATGCAGTGGAACCTGAGCTGCTCCTGGGACAGGAACAAAGCCAGCCCTGCCTTTCCTTTAGAGCTCAGGGCATCTACCTTGAACTTCAGATTGTTTTGGCTTGGACAAGGCTTTTCCCACTGCCTTTAAGGAGAGCAGACTCACTTTCCAAATGTTTGCAGGCAGACCCAGCCAGGGTGGGGGGCTGCTCCTGGGTCTCCCTTTCCTGCCCTCCTGCCTTGCTGAGTGCTCCTGGCAGTTTCCAGCTGTGCTAAAAACCTCAGTGGAAATGATGGGATTGGGAACAATCCTGCTCCCAGCCTAAAACCTGCCAGAGGGGAGGGTGCTGGATTGTCACCACCTTCCTCGGGGTGGTCACACATTTTTAATAATTCCTTGCTCAGCACCTCTAAATGGCTCCTTCCTGTGCCACATCCTTTGGGCTCTGGGGTGAATTCCAGGTGCTCCTTGGAATATTTTCAATTTCCCCATTTTGCTCCCCCACCTCCTCAAAGGCTGCTGAATTTGGGATGGCAAATGTTGGAATAACTTCCTTCTTTGGGAAGAGTTCTGGGGCATGAGGGAGGCTGGGAGCTCTCCTTAAACTTTGTCATTATCAGTGTAAACTTCCCATTGCTAAAATGAGTTCTTTGGTGTTGTTTTCTCCTGCAGATTTGTTTGGCAGCACACACAAAGCCAGGTAAAGCTGGATGTGTCCATTCTCAGGAGCAGCAATCCCAGCTGGAGTGGGAAATTGTCCAGGGAAAGGGGGATCCTGCATGTCCCTTTGGGCCAGGGTGGGATCTAGTGAGGTTTTATCCCAGCTTCTGAGTTTTCTGTGGAAACCAGAGGGACAAGGCCCCAACCCATGAGAGCCAGGACAGAAAGCAGCAGTGGGGCAAGTGCAGGGGCGGGCTGGGTATTAATTAATGCAATTAATAATTAATGAACAATTAATATTGGAAAATAACTCACTCTGTGAATTTAAATTCAAAACCAAAGCAAAAGGTTGAGGCCACACCAGCACCCACCTGCCCAGGTGACCCTTAACCATAAAAGTCATCAAGAATCTGGGGCCCAGGGGGTGCAAACCAGCCCAGAACTGGGGAGAATTCCAAAAACTCCGTGGAAAAATGGATAGAGAGAACCCAGGAGAGAATTCCTCCTTGGGACAGCCAGGAGAAGCAGTGCCAGATTTCATCCTGAGCAGGCCACAGGGGTGATTTTAAATGCTGTTATTGAAGGGCTGCTCTGTAAAAGTGTCTCAATGTACTTAAACTCAGTAACATTGTAGGAATTTAAAAATAAACCCACAAAAGTTCATCACAACTTCATTTCAAAAAGGCTCTCCACATAAAAGGGGAGAGGCTTGTTAAAAAGAAATTAAAAGCAGCCACCAGAAGGGTGACATTTTTCCAGGGGACACAGACATTGTTTAAAGATCTTCTATTAGAGGATGAGAGCAAACCTATACAATTATCAAAAGAGACCTTAAAAGGGCAAAAAATTAGCAGTTCTCATTAAAGAGCAGACCAAAGGAGGCTGTCAGAGGTAAAACAGTATCCTTCAAAAAGTGGAAGTCATGTTCAAAGGAGAAAAATGAGAAAAGGAGTATGAGAAGACAAAGCTGTGACAGCAGAGACAAACCATTTTTTTTGACGAGTTATAAAAACCTAATATGAAACCTTTATAAATCTAAAACTAAACCTTAATAAATCTTGTTAATATATAATATTAATACATATTTAATATATAAATATATTTCAGGAATACATATATTCTATATATACTATTATGAATAATTAATAAACCCTTTTTGCCAGCCCCCTCAGCAGCTGTGGAACCCCTGCAGTGGAGGGTCCATCCCAAAATCAGCAGCCTTTGAGGAGGTGGGGGAGGAAAATGGGGAAACTGAAAATATTCCAAGGCGCACCTGGAATTCACCCCAGAGCCCAAAGGATGTGGCACAGGAAGGAGCCATTTAGTGGTGCTGAGCAAGGAATTATTAAAAATAAGGCGGTTCTGGAGGAGCTGCAGGTGGGAAATGCAGGGATGCTTCCAGCAGCAATCCAGGGATGGCCCAGCCCAGCTCTAAGCTCAGGGAAATCTAACAGAGGCCTCAGGAGCACAGGAATAAATCTGGAATGCTGGGGAAGAGTCACTGCAGCCAGGGTTCTTCTCCATGAATTTCCAGAGCAGGGGTGCATGTGGGAAAAGCTTTGGGAAGGTCCTCAACAGAGACTCTTCTAGAAGTCAAAAGTGCAGTGTGGAAGTGTGGTGTTAAAGAGAAAATTCTGCTCTGCCTCATAACTGTGCAAGAAACACAATTCAGGAATAAATCTGCAAAGTGCCAGGAGAAGCACCCAGGGACCTGTGGTGGAGCAGCACCTCCAGGTCAGGAGAAGGAAAGGAAAGCAGTTCAACCATGGAGCTGCTGATAATTCTTCAATATTCTGAGTTCCTGGTGCAAAGCCATGGCAGGAGCTCCCAGCAGGAAGGAAACGAGGAGCAAAATGTGCCAGATGCTGTGGGAGGGTGAAAGAGTCCTGTGGGAAGGGCTGGGACTGCCCAGCCTGGAGCAGAGAGGGGAGTGTGGAGACCTCAGAGCCCCTGCCAGTGTCTGGATGGGTTAAAGGGAAACTGGAGAAGGATTTCTGTCAGGAACTGGAGAGCCAGGACAAGGAGAATGGGTTAAAACTTAAAGAGGGGAAATTTAGATGGGATATTGGCAATGAGGAATTGTTCCCTGGCAGGGTGGGAGGCCCTGGCACAGGGTGCCCAGAGCAGCTGGGGCTGCCCCTGGATCCCTGGCAGTGCCCAAGGCCAGGCTGGACACTGGGGCTGGGAGCACCTGGGACAGTGGGAGGTGTCCCTGCCATGGGGGTGGAATGAAATCATCTTTGAGGTCCTTTCCACCCCAAACCATCCTGGGATTCTGGGATTTGAGCTGAACCAGTCACAAGCCTTAACCAAGCTATAACTGCTCAGGAAATGGGATTTTTTTCCTTGCATGCCCACATTGCAGATACAGTTAGGGGAGAAAAAATCGCCTCAGTGATCTGTGATAGCCTAAAAGTAAATTGAGTGTGGAAATTTTTCGGGGGAAAAATGTTAAACAAAACAGAAGAGATCAATCTGTCATTGCACAGATCAATATTTCACCTGCTACTTAACTACTGTTTGCAGATCTGTTCCCTCCACTGGAGGAGAAAAAAAAAGACAGGGAAAAAAAAACCCTAGGAAGGAGGAAAGATGGAGAGAGAAGTGGGGAAGATAAGGGTTGAGGAATGTCTCTGCAGGCAGAGAGATTTTGTGGACTGAGACTCTTCACTCTGAGCAAAGTGTGAGTGATGGGCAGGGTGGGACAGGGGAGATAATTCAGTTCCTGCAGCTCAGAAATTTGGATGTCACATGGATCAGGATCAGGACATTCCACACAGGCAGGAAGAACCTGCCTCGTTCAGATTTTGTGTCCCTAAAATTCTTCCCCAGAGGATTTGGTCAGGTCTGTGTGGGCTGCAGGACAACCAAATCCTCCAGGGAGATGCAGAGAGGTTGGTCTGGGCCTCCTTGGCCTCCCCACACCCAGCCACGTTTGCTTCCCTTAATTCTCCTCCTTGTTTGGAAGCTTCAGCTGGGAATTCATCAGGAATCTCCTGGAATGGGCTGGGCTGAGCTCTCACTTGAGTGCCTGTGCTCAGCTGGGGCTGGGCTCTTTCTCCAGCAGCACTGACACAACCAGAGCACACAGCCTCGAGCTGCATCAAGGGAAATTCAGGTTGGATAGCAGGGAAAAGTTTTTCACTTTTGAAAGAGTGATAAAGTTCTGGAATGGCTGCCCAGGGAGGTGGTGTAGTCCCCATCCCTGGGTGTGTTTAACAAAGCCTGGATGTGGCACTGGGTGCCAGGGCTGAGTTGAGGGGTTGGGGCTGGGTTGGACTCGATGATCTTGGAGGTCTCTTCCAACCTGGTCGTTCTGTTAATTCTGTGAATTCTGTGAATTCTGTGAATTCTGTGAACCAGCAGCCCATGGCGACACAAGGCAGGGCCCTCCCAGCCTGTCCCACAACTTCCCAAAACAAATAAAGTGGGATGGGATGGGATGGGATGGGGTGGGATAGAATAGAATAGAATAGAATAGAATAGAATAGAATAGAATAGAATAGAATAGAATAGAATAGAATAGTTTTCAGTTCAAAGGGATGTAATAGAGCAGAATAGAATAAAATACTGTATTTTCAGTTCAAAGGGACCTACAACCACCATCCTGCCCAACTTCCTGACCACTCCAGCACTAACACAAATTTAGAGCCTGTGAATTCTGTGACGATGAGGATGGGGTCTCATGCACAGGTCTGTGTTTATCTAATCCCAACTGAGAACAGAATCGGCCTCAGTCTGAGGTGGAAAAGGATTTTCCTTACGGAGCAGACATTCAGCTGCTTTTCCAAGAGCATTCCTCACTGCACATCAGCTCACCTTCCACCACTGTGAGGGCAGAAACGAGCTCATGGCTTAAATTCTTCAACAGCCTTGGAGGAAAATGATTTCAAATTCACCTCACGCTCCAGGAGAGCTGCAGGCCTGGAGCAGAGGAGCCCTGCTGGAGCTGCACCCAAGGAGGCATCTCTGGGATCACCACCGTGGGATCCCGTGTGGAGCAGAAGGCTGGCAGGTCATCAAACACAGCCAGGGCCAGCAAACAACAGGCCACGGCTTCAAAGAACATTTCTAAACCCCAGCAGGACTCAAAGCACATTTCCACTGCAGCACTGGGGGAAAAAAATAAATATATTTTATATTTTGCTTTCAGTTCTGCCACGTTCAGGTTGAAACCACGGAGCAGTGGAGCAGAAAGGCAGAGGCAGAATTTGTCATTCCACTGTCCTGAAAATGGTTAAAGCAGCATTTGTTCAAGGTTAAACAACCCAGCAAAAGTTCCTCTTGTGCTGAGTAGAAATAGGCAGATTTTCTGCATGAAAAGGGAAATACATAAAGTTGTGAATGCCTCGCATTGGAATGGAAATGTTGAGCTGCCAGTGAGGGGCTGGAATGGGGAATCAGCGCCGGGAGCGGCCCAGGCCCGAAAATAATTTATTTTCTGCACTGAATTTATTTCATGAAAAGTCATTATTCCAAAATCAACGTAAACAAACCAAGGGGCAGCCAGAGCAGCACTGCAGCTGGGGATGGCACAGAGCTCCAGGGAAAAGCTCTGCCTGGCTCCTTCTGGCCTGGGGGACACTGAAAAACACATTTTCCCCAGATTTCACCTCCTGTCCTGAACCCCCACAATTCCAGCCCTGCTCCAGGCAGGGAGATCATGGAAAAGCTTGGGATGGAAGGGATCTTAGAGCCATCCATGGGCAGGGACACCTCCCACCACCCCAGGCTGCTCCAGGCCCCGTCCAGCCTGGCCTGGGACACCACCAGGGATCCAGGGGCAGCCCCAGCTGCTCTGGGAAATCCATCCCAGGGCCTCTCCATCCTCCCAGGGAGGAATTCCTTCCCAATATCCCATCTGACTCTCTCTTTTTCCAGCTTAAAGCCATTAAAGAGACAGAGTCCTGTCATGCATCCACCCCTGCAGGACAATATTAATTCAGATTTATGGATTTCTAACCACTATAAATCATGATGGAGGAAACTGAGGGGATTTTGGGGGCTGAGAGCAGGCCAGGGTGCACAGCAGCTCCTGCCATGTGCCACAGAGATCCCAAAGATTAAAAGCCCCATTTGGATGCAGGAATCAGGCTGAAGCCCATGGCAAAATCTGCTGGGCCATCCTCACACACACAGCAATTGTTAAAGCTCTCTCCATTGCCCCTCTGGAAAGCAGAAATTTCTCAGATTCTCCCTAAATAACTGGCTTTTGTTTCCCTTCCTTCTTGACAGGAGTATTTATGGTGATCACAAAGGAAAGATCACAACACATCCTGGCAAAAAAAAAAGAAGCCAGAGGAAAAAGCTGGCCTGCAGATAATAAGTAACAAATCAGGAAAAGGAGGAAGATAATGGCTGTGATTAAAAATTAGACAGTGGGAAATAAAGAACAATGGATGGGAGAAGTAAAAGTATCCATTAAAAAAAAATCCATATCCAAATGTGTTATGGACAACAAGAAAACATTTTAGATTAGGCTGCAACAAAAGAAATTCCACCAAAATTGCTGTGTTATAGATCCAGGTTTTGATAGGGGCAGGAATGCCATCAATAACGATGCAGATGATGCAGAAAAGCCCAAAAATCTGCTCTGGGAAACAATGAAGGGAACAGATTTCCAGCTCTCATCCCCCAACATTTTCCATCCCAACGGCAGCAGCTCCCAAATTGTTCACAGCTTAAAAATCTGTGAGGCTGCAAGCTTAATTAAGCGAAATAATTATTAATTTTTAAAAGCTTGCAATTAATTTTTAAACCAGTTTTCACCTGCAAGATCAGCCAAGTTGTTTGGAAATTTGTGGAGGGAAATCACTAAATATTTTACAAGAATAAAGCTGGTGTTGAGGTGGTGGTGAAAATGGGTGGGGGAAAAAAAAAAGGGAAAAAGAGGGGTGAAAAATGGGGCTGGGATTTGTCACCAGCCCCCAGCTGGAAGTGCCACTGTCCCCTAAAGCTTCTCCTTCTCCTCCCTCCTCCCCTTTATCTTAGTCTGGGCCTATCCTATAAACCCCCCTCCTTTGTTTTCCCCTTGGCATCAAACATATTTTTTTATAAGCTGGGGAATAAAAATTGTTTCCAAAAGCATCTTGTGATCCTGGGGGTTCTCTCTGCTGCTGAAGTTGATTGTCCTTGTTATTCCAGGAAAAGTTTGGAGCTGTTTAATTTGTTGGCTCCCAGCAGGTGGAAGGTTTGATGCAGGATTTGTGGGATTAAGGGTGATTTGAGACGTTCAGGGCTTTGCTCTGAGTGAAATCACCACAGCTCCAGCAGAATATCAGCAAAATAAAGTTGCAGGGTCCTTAATTAAGTGCCCTTAATTTTATTATAAATCTTGAGGCCTTACAAGTGAATTGATGTTTAATCAGGGAAATGATGATTCTGCCTCTGTCTGTGAAACCAGAGGGAGCCAAAGGGAAATCCGGGGGATTTGGGCTCAAAACCACTTTTTGTTTTTGAGTAATAACTCCCTTGAACCTTCATGGAACACCAGAATGGTTTGGGTTGGAGGGGACCATAAAATTCATTGAGATCCACCCCTGCCATGGCAGGGACACCTCCCACTGTCCCAGGTGCTCCAGCCCCAGTGTCCAGCCTGGCCTTGGGCACTGCCAGGGATCCAGGGGCAGCCCCAGCTGCTCTGGGCACCCTGTGCCAGGGCCTCACACCCTGCCAGGGAACAATTCCTAATTCCCAATATCCCGTCCATCCCTGCCCTCTGGCAGTGGGAGCCATTCCCTGTGTCCTGCCCCTCCATCCCTTGTCCGCTGTCTCTCTCCAGCTCTCCTGGAGACCCTTCAGGCCCTGGAGGGGCTCTGAGCTCTCCCTGGAGCCTTCTCCTCTCCAGGTGAGCACCCCCAGCTCTCCCAGCCTGGCTCCAGAGGGGCTCCAGCCCTGCAGCAGCTCCATGGCCTCTCTGGATTTGCTCCAGCAGCTCCAGGTCCTTCCTGTGCTGCAGCCCCCAGAGCTGGAAGCAGGAATCCAGGTGGGATCTCTTTTCCAAGCATGTCCTTCCTCTTAGCACAGCACTTCCATCATTCCTTGGCCAGGCTGGGAATGCTTTGCTCCAGGAGAGGGATGAGCAATTGCTGGCAGGATTCGCTTTGTTGGGAGCTTATTTGGGTGGGAAGGAACATTTTGCAATCCTGGACCTTCCTGTGACAACCTCAGTGTGATAGCTGGAGCCCAGCTCCCAGAAGTTATTTAAGCTTTGCTTAATCCCAGCCCAGCTGTGCAGTGCCCTGGCCTGGAAGGTCCCTGCTCTGCTGGAGAAGGGATGGACCCTGCTGGCAGCACACCCTGGAGCTGGAGGAGTTGGCATTGCTGCCCTGTGCTCCCAGGGCTTTGCACAGCAGTGGCCTGGCAGGAATGGGGGAAATGGAATGGAATGGAATGGAATGGAATGGAATGGAATGGAATGGAATGGAATGGAATGGAATGGAATGGAATGGGATGGAATGGAACTGAACACCATGGAATAGTGGGGATGGCTGGAGGGACATCAAACACCCCCAAGGCAAAGCCAGGGCTGCAGGAGGGAGCTTTAAGCTGGGAACACTCTGCCCTCTGCTCCTGCTGCTCAGGAACCGTGTGAAATTCTGTGATTTTCAAGGTGTTTGGCAGTGGTGATTGTTGTAGGCTGCTTTCAGATTTTTGGGAACAGTTCAGTGCCTGATCCAGCCTGAGCCACCTCTGGCTGTGCTTCCCATTTGCTGGATTTGAAGCACCAAGGGAGGCAGATCTCAGGCTGTGGAGTTGGGATGGGAAACTGCAGCTTCTGCCCCAGCTCTGGATAAACCCCACAGCAAGAGGAGCTCTGCTCCAGGCTCGGATTTGGGCAGAAGGAGCTTCAGTCCGGTGTAAGCCCCAGCACCCCACAGCCTGGGGTTTGGGGTGCAGGTGAGGCCAGGCACAATCTGCCTGTCTGGAAGTGCTGACAGCAGTCCCAGGCTGGAGGCAGGAGGAACTTTATGCCCCCATTCCCATTCCCAGGAGCTGCAGCTGCATCTCCCACCCCACGGCTCCAGGACACTGAAGGGCAGGATGAAGGAAACACCCCAAAAATGTCAGTAACACTTGCTGGGGAGAGGAAAAGCAAAGGGTGAATTTGCTGCAGTCAGGGTTTAACAGAGAAGGGACTCAAGTTAGAGGCAGGTATAAAGAAATACAAGGAATCAATTTTTTAATGGATTTGCCTGTGCTTTAGACTGGTTCCAAAAAGCTTGGAGTAATCCAGGGAGCAAGGTAATAAATTGTTGATATATTTGTAGTGCTGAACAGGGCTGAGGTCTGGTGAAATCCTTGGCTTGGGAGGTGAGGAATCCTGCAGAGAAGCTCCCATTTCTTCCTTGGTGGTTATCATCAAACTCAGATTATTTTTTTCCCCCAAGGTTTCCCATTATTTCTAACTCAGTGTTTGTTCCCTAGGGTATCTGCCCTGCTCCAAAGGCAGGAAAGACTTTTCCTGGAGGCTTTTCCTTGGGGGGGTTCCAAGATTGAAAACCAACCTGAGGGAAAGGTCCATCCCGCTGGGAAAGGTCATTTCTTTCTGTCTCACTCTGGATTTTCTCTAATTGACAAGGTTCAGGTGCTCTGATAACCCCAAACTCCCAGTTCTGGGCTCTCCCCATGGGGTTTGCAGTTGGGAACAGGCACAGAAATCCTGGGAGTGAAACATCTCTGGGGCCTGCAGGCGTTGCTGCTCCTCCAGCCCCCCAAGGGAAACGACTGCAGTGCCAATATTGAGCAGGGGCTGTTTGAGAGCATGGAGGCTGCAGCTCATCACAGGTCAGGTTTGATGGGATTTTGGCCAAGTGGAAGTTCCCTGTGGTTGCATCTCCCCCTGGAAGTCTGTGTTTTCCTGCTTTCTGTGCCAGTGTCAGCAGAGGCCAAAGCTTCCTGGGATTTTGCCTGCTTGAGGGGATCCTTCCCATCCCCCTGCCCAGGGCTGGAAACAGGAGACCCTGAACCCCCAGCCAAGCCTTTCCCAGCTTCCAGGCTGGAGAAACCTGGATCCAAACCTCAGATGGAGCAAAACTATTTAAAACAAGCAGGAAAACCGCATTTTATGGACAGAGCCCTGAAGCAGCAGGAATTTCTCCCATCTCTCTTCCATGGTGCCTGGCTGGTTGTGCATGTGCAGCCAAGGCTCCCAGGCACCTGGAGGAGGGGATTTTCAGCAGCCACGATGGTCCTGCATGTTCCCAGCACGTTTCCAGCCCTGGGAAATGCTGGATTTGTTCCTGTAACCTGAAAACAACAGGTTTAGGTCCTCCGATGGAAGTCAGCGCTCTGGATGACAGGAAAACACCACAAGGTGTTTTTCCATGTCCTCGGGAGTGATAGCAGAGCTAAAGCAGATGGATCAGAAGCCTTTCCAGCTGAAGAGTTTAGTTTCCAAGCTTTGGATTTCAGATTTATTTTAAAAATCCCTGTATTAGGGGAGGCAGGAGTATTTCCAGTTCAGTATTGTCCAGACCAGGAATTCTCCATTTAAACTAACCAGCACAGACCCTCTGGAGCAGCCCTGCTGTGCTCCCTCCTTGCAGGAATTGCCAGGACACCCGGGAATCCAAACACTGCATTGGGAAACCACCTGTCCATCCCCACTGAGGCTCTTTTCCCAGCTCAGGCTCTTGTCAGGCCCTGTTTGTATCCCTTCTTCTCTGCCCAGTGATTGTTGCTGTCAGCTTGCTCTTATCCCATTTCTTATATAGGTTGCTTTATTTGGTTTTATTGCTTCTTTCGCCTCCTATCTCATCAAGGTGCATTTCTTCATTGCCTCTGTGATCAGTGTGGGTTTTAGGAACACATTTAGGGCATCTTTTAAAAGAGTCTTCAACAACTCCAAATTAATCACCCGAATCATTCTGATGATTTTCCTGCCAGTCCCTAAATGTTTTCAGCAGGGCCTTTCCCCACAGGTATCCAAACCCAGGCAGGGATTGTGTTTGGGCAGAGCAACAAAAGCAGGGCCTGGTGGATGGAAAAGGGGTCTGTTTGGTGATCAGCTCACCCCAATCTGTGGGAAAAGGGGCTGGACTTGCAAGATTGGGAAGGTAAGGAATAGTTTGAGCTGGAAAGCAATCAGGGCATGTTTGAAAAGCTTTGAGGATGGTTGTGAGGAGCCACGATGCCCCAGGAGCTGTGCCTGCAGCCACCACAGCTTGGAGTCTCCTTATCCCCCTCCAGCTACAGCAAAACTGGAGTCAATCCCTCTCCATCTCCTTGGGTACACCTGGGGACGAGAGGGAAATCCTGCTCCTTTGGAAGAGGTCCCCAAAACCCCCAGCCTGTGGGTGCAGGTGGAGGAGCAGTGTCAGGAGATGCTGTGGGCTGGTCCTGCCTCTTTCTTGGAGGGCAAAGAAACCCTGAATTCCCTTGTTTCCTTTCCCAATAAAGCTGCAGGTTGGCTATGGATCTGCCATGGTGCTGTGCTCCTGGGAGTGTCTGGAGCCCAGGAATGCTGGCTCTGGGCTCCAGGCTGACACTGCAGGGCTCTCTGGTTGTTTTCCTACCACGTTGTCATGTTCCCAGAGCATCATCATGAAGAGAAACATGAAAGCAGGCAATTTATAATAATGAAAATAAATAAAAGGCATAATAATGTAAATTATGCACATCATTAACCCCAACTGTTGCTCTAAAATGGACAGAGATTCTGCAGGAAAATCATACTGAGGTTGTGCTGTAACAATTTTCCCTGAAGGGCGGGAATATGTGGTGGGCACAGACTTCTGGTGGACACAGACTTGGGGTGGATGTGGACCTGTGGTGGCCACGGATCTGTGGTGGCCACGGATTGGTGGCCACGGATCTGTGGTGGCTATGGACCTGTGGTGGCCACGGATCTGTGGTGGCCACGGATCTGTGGTGGCTATGGACCAGTGGTGGCTATGGACCTGTGGTGGCTATGGATCTGTGGTGGCTATGGACCTGTGGTGGCTATGGATCTGTGGTGGCCACGGATCTGTGGTGGCTATGGACCAGTGGTGGCTATGGACCTGTGGTGGCTATGGATCTGTGGTGGCTATGGATCTGTGGTGGCCATGGATCTGTGGTGGCTATGGACCTGTGGTGGCCACGGATCTGTGGTATGGATCTGTGGTGGCTATGGACCTGTGGTGGCCATGGACCTGTGGTGGCTATGGATCTGTGGTGGCTATGGACCTGTGGTGGCTATGGACCTGTGGTGGCCATGGACCTGTGGTGGCCATGGACCTGTGGTGGCTAGGGACCTGTAGTGGCCACGGATCTGTGGTGGCTATGGACCTGCCACCCTCAGCTTGTCTGTTCAAGGCAGATGAACTCTTTGCACAACTCATCTCCTGCAGCAAGTGCCAGGCGAGGGCAGGGGAGCTCCACACCTCCCCAGAGTGCTCCTTTTCCCCTCTGGCCATGGAGGAACCCCACAGGTCCAGCTCAGGTCCCTCACTTTGCTGTCCAGCATTTCCAAGGGGAATCCCAGGGCCACAAGGATTTTTTATTATTGATTTTTGAGGAATATAAAGGAGGGGATTGGGAGGGAACTGGTGTTGGATGTCTCCTCCCTTCCAATCCCTCCCCTTTCCTCCTGCTCACTCTTTTCCCTTTTCAAAGAAAAAGAGTCACTTTAAACTCTTTCATCAGCTCACCCTCATCAAAGGCAAGTGGGCTCAGCCTGAGTGGGATTTCCCAGCCCCCTCCCATCTCCCAGATTCCTAAAGCTGCTTTAAAGTGCCTTAAACCCTTCCTGCATAGAATTTTTCCTTGCAAAAATTAGACCTCATGAAAATAAATAATTCCCAGAGGAAATTTCAATTTGATTACAAATATTGACTTGCTTGAGGAAAGCTTTTTTTAAACAAAAATCCATTTGGAATCAACATTTTCAAATTAAACATGTATGTTCGCTCTGTCAGAGTACTTAACTTGGAAAAATACCAATTTTCTTTCCAGTGGTTGGGGATTTTAGGAGTTTCTCCCACCCATAGGTTTTTTTTTGGCGAGAGCCGAACAAAAGCGAGGCCTTGAAATCGGGCGAAGTCGGGAAAAGATTTGTTTTCATTTCAAGGGATTAAAAAAAATGCAATGTGAAATGTTGTAAATCATTTTCATGCTTCTAAAAAAAAAAACCCTACAAATGCAGAAATATGGGGATTAAAGCTAGAGCTCCAGGAGATGCCTGAGCTGGAGGAACACCAGGCAGAGCTGACACAGCGGGTGCTGCAACTCCAATGTCACTTGGATGGTCCCCATGAGCCCACAGCTCCCAGTTCCAGCAGTTTGGGAGGGATTTTGCAGGGATTGGCAGCCAGGAGATGTGGGAGAGGAGCAGACAGGTGGGAAATACTTGGTGGTTTGGCAGCTGAGTGGTGACATCAAGCTGTGCACAGGTTCTCCATCTTTTTGGGCTAAATCCAGAGGGTCCATCAGATGTTTGTGCTGAATCAGGGACTCTCAGAATGGTTTGGATTGGGAGGGACCTTTAAAATCCTCTCATCCCACCCCTGCCATGGCAGGGACACCTCCCACTGTCCCAGGTGCTCCAAGCACTGTCCAGCCTGGCCTTGGGCACTGCCAGGGATCCAGGGGCAGCCACAGCTGCTCTGGGCACCCTGTGCCAGGGCCTGCCCACCCTCACAGGGAGGAATTCCTTCCCATATATCCAACCTAATTTTCCCTTTTAATTTGAACCCCAAATTCCCAGTTCAGTGGCCAGTATGACCACTATGAGTCACTGAACCCAGCTTAGGCTCTACCCCCCACCAGAGCAGCACTTCAGGTGCCCCTTCTGGTGTCCAGCCCCTCTTAACGAAGCTAAACCCAACTGCTCAGAATGTGAATCTTTGTTGTGTTCTCCCCCAGACTCTTCCTGTGCTTTCTGTGATCCCTCTGCTCCTGGAAACAGTGGAGTTGAGCTGAAACATGTGGGAAACTTCCCCCAGTTCAGGACAGGGAGCACTTAGGTGTGAATGTGCTGCTTTTGCCATTTTATGCATTAAAAAAGGCAAGAATAAATCAACTGAACTTTGTGCAATGTAGGAGCTGTGTCAGGGGAGAGGGTAAATTGGTTTTAGTGCAGGAACCTGGTGTCCTGCTGATTTTGGGAGGGGAAGGAAGAAGAAGGAGCTGGAGGAACAGCAACTTACTGATGTAGACAAGATTTCCACACACTTGTCCTGGGAGAGGTCCTGAGGGGGCTCAGCCTTCAGCCACTGACCCTGCCAAAATAAAACACATCCATTAACTAAAATAAATCAACATCAGCATCCTAAGTGACCCTGGCAAGAGCTGGGGGCTCTCCTGGAGCCTGAATCAGGGGGCAGAGGGGTGGGGGGTCCCCAGCAGCTGCAGTTTGTCAGGACCCTGCTGAGCTGAGGCAGCTCCAGCAGAGACTCTGCTCACCGGAGGCATCCAGGCATCAGCCAGGAATGACTCCAGACACTGGAGGAGCTTTTAAGGAGCACTTTGTTAATGAATGCACATGAGAAATGGCTGGTGACGAATGCAGCGAGCCCTGGGACGCCAGGCCCAGACAGTGCCCCCACAGCCATTAGGCCCAGCAGGAGCTCCGGGAGCGTTCCCACCAGGAGAGCCCCACTCCACATTAAAGCAGGAAAACAAATGCTGAACTGTCCTCCGTGTGATTCCAGCACATTCCCAGCCACATTTCAGCAGGTCCAGCAGTGCCTGGGCCTGGTTTACCCCACAGGGGCCCAGCAAAGCCTGAGGAGCCGCCGTGACCCCCATGGCTGGTTCTGGTCCCTCTCCATTTGCCGGGAGGTTCCTTGAGCCTTTTCCCAAATAATTGTGCTTAAACAGCCCATGCAGCCATGATGAAGCTGTTCAGGACAGTGGATGTTGCCAATGAGGACAACTTCTCTTAAGGTTAATTAATCATTTGTAAACCGACCTTTGAGGGGATGAATTATTCATCAGTGCTCCTCAACCAACACAACACAAAACTTTCATCCAGCGTTTTTTGGCCAAAGTTTTCCCCTTTTCCATAACTGAGGGACAGGGAGAGCCTTGCCCCTGGCTATCACCTCTGTGTGGGATGCTCCTGCTTGCCCAGCATTTAAACCACAGCCAGGCTTAGGCTGGACCAAAGCCCGACCACTGCTGCTCTTCCCTACCTGTATTTCTTCCTTAAAGGCTGACTGACCTTAAATTCTCTCAAAGCCTCCTCTCCAGGAGCTTGACATTTAAAAGTGCAGTGACAGAAAATAACTTCTTCTAAAAATATGTGTAACTTATTTACCAGCAACCAGGAGAGGAGGAGAGGAATTCAAATGAAGACACACTTTGACACTACACCGCTGGTTGTGACTTCTCCTGGGGGCAAAGCTGCTCCCTGTGCATTCCAGGCCTTTCCCCACATCCAAACCTGGGGATGGCTGGGCAAGGATCAGGAGAAAAGTGATCCATCCCCATTTGCCTTTCCTCCACATCCAAACCTAGGAATGGCTGGGGAAGGATCCAGGAGAAAAGGGATCCATCCCCATTTGCCTTTCCTCCACATCCAAACCTGGGAATGGCTGGGGAAGGATCCAGGAGAAAAGGGATCCATCCCCATTTGCCTTTTCCCCACATCCAAACCTAGGAATGGCTGAGCAGGGCCCAGGGATCAGGAGAAAATGGATCCATCCCCATTTACCTGTCCCCCACATCCAAACCTGGAAGTGCCTGAGCAGGGACAAGGAGAAAAGGGAGCCCCATTTGCCTTTCCTCCACATCCAAACCTGGGACTAACTGAGCAGGGACAAGGAGAAAAAGGATCCATCCCCATTTACCTGTCCCCCATATCCAAACCTGGAAGTGCCTGAGCAGGAACTTAGGAGAAAACTTAGCAGAAACTTAGCAGGAATAAGGAGAAAAGGGATTCCTCTGTAGCTTCCCAGGCTGCAGGGAGGGGAGGGGCAAGACTCTAGTTTTGGGGGAGACAAGGAACTGATTTAAGATCCCACAGCCTCCAGAAGTGGGAGGCAGGAAAAGACAAGCCACTGTTTATTGGGAAAACATCTCATGCATCATTCTTTGTCAGGTTACAGAAATGAAGGAATAAAAAAGAGAGAAAAAATAAATCAAAGACAAAACACAGCACAAATCTGGGAGCTCAGTACTTGGAAAACTGCTCATTCCCATAGGGAAAAGCCTTCTCCACCCCACGTCCCCCAGGAGAAAGCAGCTCCTGCCCAAACAGGCTCCTCACCCCCTTCCCCACCCAAAACTCCAGCACAACCCTGGGGGATTCTCCTGAACGTGAGGCGTTCATGTATCTTTAATTATTGTTTCAGCCACATAAATCCATGCAGAATTAAAATTCATGATGGTTCTAGGGTACAAGTGCAAACAATTTGTTCGGTAAACTTTGCTCTAATTGGCATTCTGAAAATTTCCTGTTAATCAAGCCCCCTGGGCTCAGTTTACCAGTGTAGCTGTGCCTGGGAACGTCGGTGCTTGGAGGGTGCACGCGCCAGCACCGCTTTCAAGGGTCTTTAGATGATATTAACTCACACACTTTGTCCTCACGTTAATTTGCAAGTCATTTTTTGACAACCTTCCGTGGCCCTGCCTTTTATCTCACTGCTTCGTTACTCGAGGCGAGCCAGCGAGAGGGAGAGTCTTGTTAAACCTGAGACTAAATCACACCCGTTAAACCTGAGACTAAATCACACCCGGAGCCCAGCGTGTGACATCCCCAGGGCACCTGGAACTCCTCCCTCCGGGAGACGCCTTTCCAGTGGCTCTTGACTCCAAGTGGCCACAGGAGACACAAAGAGATGTTTGGGCCAGTGTGGAAACCTCAGGAGTGTGAGGCAGGGACCCCAAAAATGGGGATGTGGAGGTGGGGACACGTTGGGCCTCTTGAGCTGAGGATGTGAAAGTCCTGACGATCCAGGGCATGGGCAGAGCTGCTTTTCCATCCCATCCCATGTGCAGGGAGAACAACAGGAGATGCCAGGCTCTGGCACTTCCCACACGCAATCCAACATGGAAAAATGGGCCAATTCTGGATCTCTTTCCCCAGGGAACACCTTCCCCTCTCATGGTCACCACCAGGATTTCAGGAGCTCTCAGCCATCCCCTCCCCTCAGTTTTGCAGCGCTATCAGGCCAGTCCTTAACTCGCATCCCAAGAGATTCGGGAATAGGAGAAGCTTTGGATCACCTGAGCGTCTCTTCCCAGCGGCACAGCGAGGCAGGATGATAGAAATAACAAAATAATGAGCAGCTGCCAGAGATCAGGGCTGTGCTGGAGGAGCGCTCCTGGATGGGAATGTGCAAGAAGGAAACGCAGGAGAACTGGCAGCTCCCAGAAGACACCAAAGATGGTGCACAACAACAAACTGCTTCCCGGGAAAGCTGATAAGGAGCATAATTAGATGGAATTATGGCAGCAGCGGCGTCTGGGAGCTGGGAAAAAAAATCATGTGGAGAGTGGGAACAGGCACATTCCTGGGGGAAAAAAAAAGGATAATACAGGTTCACACAGTGAAAGCTGCTCATGAGGTTTTGGAGGCAACCAGAAGGGGCCACAAATAAATCAGATGTAAAACAAGAACAGGAAGATGTGGAGAGCCCTGAATGTCTGGGGAGGGAGAACAGACTGAGCATTCCAGGCAGGGATTTGTCCCATCTCCATTGCTTCAGTCTTTATCCAAAGGTTAATTGTGGATGAAAGGTAATGAAACAGCTTTGAGGGGAATTGTGGGGAAGGCCAGAGAAAGGGAAGGAGTTTGGAGCCATTTGGATGTGTCAGATGTATTCAAAATGAGAGGATCTGATGAAAAACACCCTGGAATGAGCACTGAACCCTTGGTGGTTATCTTCAAAACTGATGAAGGTGCAGAGGTCCCTGGAGATGAGAGAAGCACCTCTCTTTGAAGAGGATACTTAAAATTAAAAAAAAAAAGGTTAGAAAAAAATCTGAATAATCATCTTAGTCTAAATTCCCTGAAAGAGGCTGGAGGAAAGGCTTAAATGAGTAACTTGTAAAAGGATGAATAAAATCAAAGAACATGGGTTTGTCAAGAGCCAGTCATGTCAACCCCATTTAATTTCCTTCTTTGATAAGGGAACAGGAGGACCTGATGATGGGGAGCAGCAAACACACGAGTGAGGAGAACTTTTGCATTTTCCCACTTAAAAAACACCCTCAAAATCCAGTCAGAGCTCAACTGGCAGAGAAACCACTCCTGAAGAGGAGGGATCAGGGGACAAGGAGATTCTCCAGCCCCCACCTTGGCTCTAGAGGAGGGGCTGTCACCCTCCCTCTCCATCCTGCCTTTCTCCAGCCTGGCAATCCCCAGTTTTGCCCAGGAAAATGGAGACTGAACCTTTGTTGTGCTGATTTTTAGCCTCTCATGTTGGTTTATCCTTCATTTCCCCACAGCATCAGCATCCCCACGAGCGTTCCAGCAGAGCCACCTTGATGTGGCATTATCCCATATTAACCTGGCATGCTGGCAAGGAGCAGGGAAGATGCTTTTGGTGGAGCTTCAGTGACTCCAGCCCAACTTTGGAGAAGGTGCAAATGCCTGCAAAACCAGCCTGGGGAACCTGAGTGGGAGCGTGGAGGCTCCAGAGCTCCACTGCTGGAGGGACAGATGGACTGAGGGATGGATGGAGACTCCTGCCCACCCCAGCCAGGGACTTTGGGAGCTGCAGGAATGGCTGCTGCAGGATGGCAGGAGTGGAAGCTTTTGATATAGTTTCAAACAATGTGTAATTATCAGGTAGCTGAAAATTAGCCCATCTGTGCCTCGGGAGAAGACAATGGGAAGTTGTGTGTTACTAATGGCTGAAAAGCGCTGGCAGCACAAGACAGGAAATTCTCAGGCAACTTTTTTCCTCAGGTAATGTAATTACACGGCATAATCCCCAAATCTCCTGACTTTTTGGTGGGGTTTGATAAAGCTTAGGAGGTCTTCATCTCCCTTTCTGTTTCCTCTCCTTGCTGCAGCAGCACAGCTCTGGGGATTGCGGGCCCGCCTGGGCAGCAGCAGATGTGGGTGACATAAAACTGCCTTTAAACACCCAGCTAAAGACAATCTGAGCTTTTGCTAAAGCAGATTGTAAATTCCCACCTGCCTTTGCCACAGCCTCACTCTCTGAATGCAAAGCACAGAGCTTGTAACATTATTTTGGATAAAATTTTCTTGCTGGTAGAGTCGGTCAGAGCCTGATCCAGGTCAGTGCACACACAAGCAGCAGCTTGGGTCAGATTTAGGACCCCTTTTGTTTTCTCTGCTTTTGGGCCCTGCTGATGCAAAAAAAAAAATAATCCCCCAAGCCCTTTGATTTCTTGAAATGCCTCGAGGATCCGGTGATGAGGTCTTTGAGGGTCGGTGAAGCAAAGCTGGAATGGCACAAACCTCATGCAAACAGTCCAGGCAGGGTAAATAGCCGATGATTTTTTATATTCATACTTTTGTCTGAGGAATAACTAGGAGCAAATTGCTTTTCCCTTGCCTAGTTGGAATTATTCAGAGCGCTTTTTTTCTGCTGATTTTTGCTATTCTCCCTTTCGAGAGGTTTGCTCCTGAAGATGGCTCAGCCCTGAATGGAAAGCAAACGTTGCCTTCACCTTCAGTGAACTTTGAAGCGATTGATTTTCACCGGGCATGAAAGAAAAGCTGAGAAGTGACAGCTCGTGGACTTTGGGGAGGGGGAACGTTGCCATTTCACGCCTGTTGGTGCAGGAGGACTCGGGGCAGTGTCCCAGCACACTCTGGCAGATGCTCCTTGGGCTCATCCAGCCCCAGCCTCTGCACACGGGGGGTCCTGGCCCAGCCCAGAGCAGGGAGGCCTCGGAGGAAAACGATTCTTGCTGGCTTTTGTCTGGTAATCTGAGGTCAGGAAAACAAAGTGCTTCCTCCCAGCTCTCCCCAGCGCCGTGGTGGGAAATGCAGCCAAGCTCCAGCACCGAGAACAAAGCCAGAGCTGGCACAAACACAGCAGCTCCTTAAATGAGTTTGCCATTAGCCGGAAGGGCTGCAAATTGAAGCGAAGATAAGCCCCTTAGCATTTCCCTTCTTTAATCCCAGCCTCATAAAAGCAGAGATGTGTTCCTATTCAGTGGGCTTTATACAGAGGCAGGTATTTCATCTACCCAAAAAACCCCTGGATCGGATAAATTATTAATGTTATTTATAAAGGCAATTCTGCCATTCAGCAACTTCTTTTGGATCCCTCTGCTTAATCTCGCTGCTTAGCATAAGATACACTCCAGTTAAAAGGCAAAATCACATTCCCTTACAAGGCCTGCAAAATAAGGGAGCGCTGAGGTGCCTGGAAAAGGGTTGTAGTTGAAATTCTGCTCTAAAGATTAATACATTTATCAGTGGCAAACATAAGCCCTGATTTCCACTTGCTCGTAACCCTCCCTGCGTGAGGATGGGGCCTCACTCACGCAGCAAGAGCTGGTTAAGCTGCTCAGAGACACGTTGGTGCTTCCAGAGCCTCTGTGAGGCTGCCTGGGGGCTGGGTGGAGCCCTAGGGGGAGAATTTCAGAATCACTGAGGTTGGAAAATCCCTCCTAGACCATGGAGTCCAATCTCTGCCCCATCCCCACCTTGTCCCCAGCACAGAGCACTCAGTGCCACCTCCAGCCCTTCCTTGGACACCTCCAGGGATGGGCACTCCAAACCCCCCTGGGCAGCCCCTCCCAATCCCTGAGCCCCCTTTCCATGGGGAAATTCCTGCTGTGCCCACCCTGAGCCTGCCCCGGCCCAGCCTGAGGCCATTCCCTCTGCTCCTGTCCCTGTTCCCTGGAGCACAGCCCGACCCCCCCGGCTGTGCCCTCCTGGCAGGAGCTGTGCAGAGCCACAAGGGCCCCCTGAGCCTCCTTTGCTCCAGGCTGAGCCCCTTCCCAGCTCCCTCAGCCTCTCCTGGGGCTCCAGCCCCTTCCCAGCTCCGTTCCCTGCCCTGGACACGCTCCAGCCCCTCCAGGGCTCTCTGCCCATGAGGGCCCAGAACAGGACACAGCCCTCGAGGGAGCTCACCTGTGCCCAGCAATCATTCCCTGGTCCTGTTCCTGCCCCTCTGGCCCAGCCTGGAGCACTCCTGGGGCTGTGTGACCCAAGAGCAGGAGCCAGCACAGCAGCCCTGTCCCCTCCTGTCGTATGTCCTGCAGCACGTCCCACTCTGGGACAGCCAGAGCCACAAATTCAGCTCTGCAGGCTCAGCCCTGCACCCACCCCATGGGCCAGGCCCTGCCAAGGGCAGCCAGGCACCAGAAGGAACATCCAGGAGGTGTGAGGATGCTCAGAGTCCCAAAACGGGTGCTCAGACCCTCCAGAAGGGCTGCCATGGTGGCACTGGGGATCTCAGCCCCAGCAGGAGCAGCGTGGCACAGAGCCATGAGGAACAATGAGATAAACATGGGAAACTGGGAGTTCTGCTCAACATCCCCATTCCAGCTCCAGCAGGGGCACAGGATGGAGCAGCTCCCACAGCCTCCTCCCACCAGCAGGGCAGCAATGGCTGGTTTGGGGTTAAACACCCACAATGGGGAAGAGCAAAGCCAGCAGCTCCCATGGGAGATGTGCTCCAGCCTCTGAGAGGGGAACAACAGCTCCTTGCTCCCACATCAGGTAACTCCCCTGGGAATCACCTCTATCCCACCCCATGACCCCAGGAACATCCTGGGAGCTGCCACAAGCCACCCCCCAAATCTGAGGCAGCACTTGTGGGGTTTGCAGGGAGCTTTGGAAAAATCCCTCATGGAATGTCTCCTTCTCCAAATCCTTTCTCCAGCATTTCCCTCTCCCAGGGCTGCACAAGAAATGGAGCAGCCAGCTCTGGCTGAGGTTTTGTTGCAGCACAATTTGAACCCAGGCAGAACATTTCTGTTTGCTAAACTCGCCCAACCTTTTCACAGGAGGGTTCTGACAGCAGTGTGTGTTTTCCATGTGTTTTCCATGGATTTTCCATGCTGTTTCCCCAGCCCTGGGGATGTTCAGGATGTGTTTTTCCTCCTGGGCTGGGTGTGGGGACAAGTAGGGGCCCACGGGTGGCACCTTTGATCATTCCCTGGCACCGAGGGCTCCTGCAGCTGCACTTGGAGCTGGAGATGTCTCAGCTCTGGGCACCACAGAGAAGCTCACTTTTATGTCAAAACGCCTCCTAATAAGATTTTAAGTTTGTTCAGGGAGCTGGAATGAAATATTTAACCACGGCATCACAGCAGCATTTTATTCTCATGAAAATGCTGAGATGCCATTTGCAAATCAGAAATGTTTTCAAATTTTGCTTTGAAATTGCAGCGTCTTTATGCAACTGTTTTGTGGGGGGGGGGGGTTTATTATTATTTTTCTTTCCAGGAAGAAACAAATCATGGGGAAAAATAGCTGAGATCTCAGGCATTTCTTCCCAAATCAGGTGTCTGCTCTTGAGTCTGCCCTGGTGAGGCTCTTTGGAGCCATCATTCCCACTTGGAGCAGGAAGAAGCAGCCCTGTTGTTGCATCCAGCATTCAAATCCCATTATCTTTGTTTCTTGCACTGACAACGAGACATTTAGGTTGGAGAACTCCACTGGGCATTAGTGCTGCTCTGAAGGGTTTGCATGATTTGAGATAAATGTCATAAAAGAAATAGCAAGTTCTGCTAGAAAAGCACAGCTGTCCTACTTTTTTATTATTATTATTATTGGGGCAGTTTTCCCTTTTTTTTTTTTTTTGGGGTACAGTTTATTCCCTTGCAGTTCTTTATCTCCCTATATATAACTTATATCTTGTTAAATACAAGAATCCAGCTTGGTTCAATCTCTCCTCAAGATTTGGATCCTTTCTTATCCCACTCCTTACCAGGCAGGTACCCAGAGCCATCCAAAATCTCTGGGTCTGGGTGATGTTTGGTCTGTGAGTGGCTGAATTTTGAGATATGAATTAAACTATTTCCAAAAGGAAAAACAGTTTTTTAGGCAGTTCTGGCCACACACAGTATTTGAGGTTCAAACTGTTCTTAAGAAAGGGTTATTCTATAATAGTGACCAAAATATTCTTGAATTCAGCATCTTAGGATCAAAAAGCCCCAAATCCCCTAAGATGTCACCCAACTTTAAAAAAAAAAAAAAAAAAAAAAAAAAAGCCTTGTGATTTGTACACAGTTTATTCATGGGGGTTTTTAATACAAAATTCAAAGAAGTGCAAGGAGAAAATGTTGGCAAGCAGCATAAAAAACTGCTTAAAAATAACATATGAAAGTGTCAGAAGGAATGTGTATCATTTATCCAAAACACTGAGGATCCAAAATAGCTGAGAGAGGAGGGGGAGCAGGAATCAGAAAAATCCTCCCCAGCCCAAGGCAGGTCTGAGCACAGAGAGGAGCCCGGGCTTGTCCTGGCCACTCCATGCACAGTGAGGATGCCAGAGTGGTCCTACAAGATTTTAAGGCACAGAAAGCATGGCAAGGACAGAGCTGGGAATTGTCTGATTCCGGGAGAAGCTGTTGAGGTCCTGGAGGGTTCTCCTTGGATCGAGCTGCTCCATGCTGAACCAACTTTTAGGGAGGCAGCAAATCTGCAGCCTGCAAACACTGCTCTTCTAAATCCTCCCTGAGATTTGGGCCAAACCAAGCACTGGGAGGTCTCTCAGGAGTTGGAAATGCACTGGAAAATCAGGAAATCAGCTCCTTTCAGCAGTGCCATGACCAGGAGCTCGTACTGGCTCCACCTGATCCCGATTTCCCCCTTTCACCAGTCCCCTGGTGTTTCACCAGTCCCCTGATGGTTCAGGTTCTGCTCTGCTGGAGCTCCCACAGCCCCTTCCAGCACCCAAAGGTGCCCCAACCCCTCCTGCTGCTTCTCCCAGAGCCACCTGCACCACAGATCAGGGGGTGCAAGGGAATTCAGTCCGGAGAAGAGAAAGATTTAGGGAGACCTTGTAGCAGCATTTCAGTCCCTATAGGGAGCTCCCCAAAAAGATGGAGAGGGCCTGGACACAGGGAATGGCTTCCCACTCCCAGAGGGCAGGGATGGATGGGATATTGGGAGGGAATTTCTCCCTGGGAGGATGGAGAGGCCCTGGGATGGATTTCCCAGAGCAGCCGTGGCTGCCCCTGGATCCCTGGAAATGTCCAAGGCCAGGCTGGATGGGGCTTGGAGCAGCCTGGGATAGTGGAAGGTGTCCCTGCCCATGGGACTAATCTTTAACGTCCTTTCCAACCCAAACCACCCCATGATTCCAGGAAATCTGGCTGGGATTTCTTCCACCCTAATAGCAGATCCTGCTCCATGATGTTCCCACCATCCAGAGGGATCAGATCAGCACTTCCAAGGCAGCCAATGCCTGGAAAGCTGCTCCCAGCTGCTGCCTCCCCCGTCCCTGAGTGCTGCAGCCCCCAGCAGGGAGGCAGAGCCCCTGGGAGCACCGTGGCTGCCCCTGCAGGGGGAATTGCACTGCTGAGGCTGCAGCTCCTGCCTGGCTCCTGGGAAGCTGCCAGGGAAGGGAAGTACACGCACAAAATGAATAGCAGAAGAGATTGCAGGTAATTATGTTTCTTAAGCTGTTAACAGGATTGGCCATTTGATAAATGAGAGGATTTGGGAATGTTTTGTCACTGACAAGGCATTGTGAGACGCGGGTGGGAACGGGAGTGCTGCTCTCCCACAAGCAGGAAATTCTCCTGGGACGCTCACGCGCCATGAAATCCATCTGAAACCTGGATGCCAGCACATGGAGGGAAGAGGGCAGATCCAGGACTCAGGCTGAAAAAACCCCACCAGGTCTCTCACATATGGAATTCATTTGGGTTTGGTGCCCCTCCCGTGTCCCCAGAGGCTGCTGCTCTTTGATGGTGATCCCCCGTGAGCTTCCATATGGATTTTGGTGCCACCAGGGCCCCTCAAATCCCTCCATCTGCTTTTCTGTGCTCTCAATCCCTCTGGCTCCCTCTGCTTCCCTCAGCTCTTGGTTTGCTTTTGTGTTCCCTTGATGGAAAGGGAAGAGGAGAGGCAAGAGGGAGACAAGAGGGACCCCAGCCCTGCTGTTTGTCCTGCTCCAACTGTGCCCCTCGGGAAGATCTGGATATCCCTGGAGCCCTCTGTTTCTTTTGCAGTGCCCACAGAGGCCTTGATGTGATTTTCAGGGTGTCCCAGTGCTCTCAAGCTGATTTTCCATGGAAATCTGTGCTTTGGTGGCCTCAGGAGCTCTGCCCAAGTGCTCTGTGGGCCCTCGGGAGCCTCAGTCCCATCCCTCAGCACTGAGGCTGGGGCAGGACCCAAAGCAGCAGAGTTTGTGCTCTCCCAAAGCTCCCCCACAGCTTCTCATGTCTTTGCTTTGGATGTCTGTTAGCACCAGGCTGTGGGACAGGCTGAGGATGAGGAGCAGGAGGGCAAGGCCTGCTCCAGAGATCTGCTACAAGCAAACAACGCATTAAATAAACCAAAAATCAGCTTGTCTCAGCCTGTGGCTCGCTCCACTTCTGATTTCCAAGAGGAAAACTCTCCCAGCATGGCTGGCTCCTGCTCAGGCCTCCTGGGTGTGACTCCCCAGCCAGGAGCTCCTTTCCCCCCGGGGCAGCTCCTGCAGGGGGAAATGGAGGCAAAATCCAGCTCCTGCTCCTTCGAGGAAGCTCTCTGGACAACAAGGTCACCCACTCTCTGCAGCTCCAGCTGAAGTCTAAAATGCTGGCCCCAAGCAGCTTGGGGTGTGGGCAGGAGGCGAAGCAGCAGCTTATTCTTAGCAATGAACACCTAGGGAAAGAGAAATACCAGCAAAGACACTCTGGGAGCTTTTCCTTTACAAACAATAGGACTGAAAGTTCTGTTTTCAGCCAGCCAGGGGCAGATGTGAACGCTGGATTTGTGGATTTGTGCCCTTCTGCTCCAGCAGCCCCAGCCCAGCCCAGGCTTCCATTCTTCAGCAGGACACAGAGCTCCAGCCCAGCTGGGCAAGGCAAAATCTGTGCCAAAGCTCAGCCCAAAGCCCAGGGCAGCCACAGGGGCACCACGGGCACCTTCAGTGGGCTCTGGTTCCAGCACAGAGAGCTTTGTTCCTGCCAGCACCCCCAGAAAAGGAAGATGGGTTTTCAACCCACTGCTGTGGGTGGGTGAGAAGGATCCCAAAGGCCTGAGCCCCAGGGGCAGCCTGGCCCTTCATTAATGCCCCAATTAACTATCCTAGGAACTGGGCACCAGCCTGAAGGCAGCTCTGAGTGATGGGCAGGATGAGACAGGAGAGAATTCCAATTTCATGGAGTCATGGAATGCTTTGGGTTGGAAGGGAACTTACAGCCCATCCCATCCCATGGCAGGGACACCTCCCACTATCCCAGGCTGCTCCCAGCCCCAATGTCCAGCCTGGCCTTGGGCACTGCCAGGGATCCAGGGGCAGCCCCAGCTGCTCTGGGCACCCTGTGCCAGGGCCTGCCCACCCTGCCAGGGAACAATTCCCAATTCCCAACATCCCATCCAGCCCTGCCCTCTGGCAGTGGGAGCCATTCCCTGTGTCCTGCCCCTCTATCTCTTGTCCCCAGTCCCTCTGCAGCTCTCCTGGAGCCCCTTCAGGCCCTGGCAGGGGCTCTGAGCTCTCCCTGGAGCTTCTCCTCTCCAGGTGAGCATCCCCAGCTCTCCCAGGCTCCACAGGAGAAGTGTTTGGTGCTCTCCAAACACCAGCCCCACTCTCCAGCCAAGGCTGGGGAGGACAGGACCATCCTTGGGCACCACAGCACTTGACAGAACAACTGAGAATTCCTGGTTAATCTACCGGAAAGAATTTTGGAGCAAGGGGAAGGAAGGCACATGAATATGCAGCAAATGCAGTGGGAAGCTGCTGGCTGCTGCAATGGCTCATTAGAGCTGCACAGCCCCAGCCCAGCAGCGCTGCAGCTCCCTCTGAACATGGCAGGATGTGTCACCCCAGATGGGTTCGCCTGGAGAGGCTGTTTCACAGGATGGGCCTCACGTTTCCATGGAATTTCCATATTCCCTGGCAGCCACCTCATGTGCAGGGGACTGGCAATTAAAAATGGATTACAGGAAAATAATCATGGAGTTCAGATTGCAGAAGAAGGATGTCTGAAATGTTCTCCCTGGAATCAGGTTAGAGCATCTTTAGCTTTCCACAGGATTTTTTAATGGTGAGTGTCACTCACAAGATAATTTTATGTACCTGAATAAAATTAATCAAAACTAGTGGAAGAAAAGCAGCGCAAGATTAAATATCCAGAAAATAAACCCAGAGACCTCTTGGCAGGAAGGATGGGAGGGAAGAACTGGGACTCACACTCCATCTGCTAATAATGAAAATGAAGAGACACAGTGGTGGGAGAACAAGACAAGGTTCACTAAGGAAAAGCCCTGCAGATTGGAAATGCTGCAAGTGGAGCTGTAAGAAAAGAAAGCCGGGGGCTTTCAGGTGCAAAGAACACAAAAATCCTCCTGCTCAGACAAAGCAAAGGACCAGGGGCTCTCCCTGCTCACATCTTGTGGCCTGTAGTGAGTGCTGTGGGAAAGCCTGGCAGAGAGGACAAATAAACACACTGCTCCTGGCTAATTGTCTGAGTATCAGCTCCTGGCCTGTGGCCACCAACATTTGCAGCCCAAAGCAAACAGCAGTGAAGGGAGGGAGAGGCACAGGGCTCTGTTGGGCCATGGAGGAGCAGCCGCACACGTGGATCTCTCCAGGCAGGAATTCTGCCCACCCAGCCCAGGGACAGCACAGGGAACCAGCCAGGCCTGGGGGAACAGGAGCACCCTGGGCTAGGGAAGGTGTCCTTGCCATGGCAGAGGGTGGCACTGGAGGAGCATTAGGGTGCCTCCAACCCAAACCAGTCTGGGATTCTGTGACTCCATGAGGAGGCTGCTGGGAAGAGGAGATAAGAGCTCTGATAAAGGAATGAGATTTGATAAAGGATCTCTGACAGCTGGGGATGGCACAGGAGAGCCTGGGGAGCGTGGAAGGGTTTGGAAAGGGAACACCTGAACATCAGGGATGATCTTCTGTACCTGCAGCTCTGCTGGGGATGCATCAGGATGCCAAGGGCAGAGCACAGCTAGCCCTGAGCTCTTCCCCACACACTGCTGAGGAGGAAAACAGCATTGCAGTGTCCTCATCCCCTTCTGTGGCCTGGGATGTACAAATAAAGGGGGTTCTGGGATCAACAGGAGGTTGCCACCCTCGATAAAGGCTTTCACTTGGCTGAATCTGGAAGCACAGGGTGGTGCTGGGCTCCATCCCACACTCTCAACAGGCATCACACGTGGAAAAGCACCAGTTTTCTACCTCTATGCTGCAAATTTTCCCTGGTCCCACCTGTGCCTCTCCAGCTATTTCTGTTTCTCTTCCTACCTTACATCTGTTTATCTTCTAAATGCTCCCTCCTGCCTTGGCTGTGGGCTCTGCTGGCACATCCCAGCTCCTGTGCTCTGCCCTGCAGGACAGTGCTGCTCCTGCCTCCAGCCAGGAACGGGGCTGCTGCTGCTGCACAGGGGCTCTGTGCATCCAGAGCTGAACATCCACAGCCTGGCACGGAGAGAGCCTCAGAACAAGGCAGATTTCAGAGGAAAAGGAAAAAAAACACACATTTTCCACTGGGGTTATTCCTTTCCTGAATTTCAAGCCTTTAAATGTTAAGACTGTGCCTTGGCAAATTTGACATTGATATTGGGGGGGTTATTTACATAATAAATATAAATAAATCCATTAAAAATGGAATCGCAGAATCCCAGAATGGTTTGGGGTGGAAGGGACCTTTAAGCCCATCCAGTGCCATCCCTGCCATGGACAGGGACACCTTCCACTATCCCAGGCTGCTCCAATTCCTAATGTCCAGTCTGGCCTTGGGCACTTCCAGGGATGGGGCAGCCACAGCTGCTCTGTGCCAAGGCCTCCCCACCCTCACAGGGAACAATTTCTTCCATATATCCAACCTAAATTTCCCCTCTTTTAGGCTGAAGCCTTGTCCTACCACTGCAGCTCCTGATGGATAACACATAATAACACATTATACAGAGATAGATATGTATCAAAAACACTGGGAAAATGGTGTCTTTTCCCTAATCCTCTTGCCATTTCACCTGACACTTTAAAAAATATCACAGAGTCAAACACTCGGCGTGAAACCTTAAAAAAATTGACTGGCGTGGTCAAAGTTTGGTGGTGACATCAGCAAAGGAAAACAAAGCCCCAAAATGTCAAACACTGCTATGACATCGAGCTGGTTGTAAATCAATCGCCAGGAAAAACTCCTGACCTACATGAACAGAAGCAGGAAACAAAGAAACCTCAGAATAAAATCCATGGCTGACAGAGCTTAGCACAGGGAAGTTGTGTTTGCAGAAGAAATCCTAGCAACAGTACGGGGTCACTGCTCGGTGCAGACAGGAGAATTGGGAAGGATTATGCAGAAAATGCAGAAGGGTTCAAACAGACTTTTAGTCAGTATTTGGAAAGAAGGATGATTTGCTTTCATTGCTGGAAGATGATGAAATACTTTCCAGTCTATTAGGAGCTGAGAGGGATGTGAGGATCTCTCAGCAACGAGGAGCCTGAACCCAGCACCGCTGGCAGCGCAGCTCGGGCCCTGCTGATGCTGAATGGTAACAGCAGCAGATCTGGAAATGCCCAACTTATCAAAATCTGTTCAAGCAGAAGGGAAGCAGCAGGAATCAATGAACCATGGGAGGAAGGAGCAGCGCTGGGTCACAGTAAGGGAGGGTTTGTTCCAGCCTGTCTGTCATTAGCGCGGGCAAGGGGAGCTTGGAGCCACATGGAAGCGGGGGAAGGCAGGGAGGGACCACAGGGCTCACCTGATCCCCTGCTCCAGCAGGGTCACCCCAGAGCACACAGCACAGGACTGAGCCCAGAAGGTTCTGGAGTATCTCCAGTGAGGGTCCAGCTCTCCTGACAAACTGGAGCCACCCTCTTTCCAGGCTGGTGGCTCTGAGGTACAGGGATGTCACCTGGCGCTCACTCAGACCAAAGTTTTCTTCTCCATGACAAAACCTTGAATTCTTGGCCAGCTCAAAACTTTCTGCTGGAGGTAAGAGTCAAACAAAAAAAGCTCTGGGCTCAAGCTGTGCTCTGTTCTTGCCCACGTGCAGGAGCAGGAGTTTGTAACCAGGATTTTTGTGAAGGTGTTCCTTGGCTGCACACTGGTCCCAGTGACTGTGCAAAGCTGGTTTGTGGCCATGAAATGTCCCAAAATGGGCACACAGAGAGCCAGCAGTGCTGTGCTGTGGCTCTCAGAGCCAGGAGCCCTCCCTCTCCCAAACCCACACCTCTGCTGGCTCCAAGTGCCAGCTCCAGAGCTGCTCTAAACAAGTTTAACTCCTGTTTTCTCCAGCAAGAAGGGAAGTGAATGAAATCACTGTTCACTTTACACCCCTGTGTAAACTCCAAAGAGCTGAGGGGGCTGGGAAGATTTAAGAGATAGCAGAAGCCTCTTCTGCTTCAGGGTAGCACCGAAGACCACCCCAAACCCAAACATTTTTTTGGGTTTGGGGTGGTCTTTGGTGCTACCCTGATGTTTTGAACCCCCCAAAAAGCGTTGCCCTAAACAAGGCTGTGCAGAGTGGAAGTTGTAAAACACTGTTGGATCTCCCATTAACGTAATGAGGCTTCACCAAAAACAGAGGAGCAGAAAAAAAAGATTAATCAAAACCCTACGTGAATTTATTTATGGATCACAAAAAATGTTTCCAGAATATCCAAGACATGGTCGAGGGATAAAGTTAGATGAAGTTCGGATTTATCTCGATTACCTAACCTGGCATTAAAATCCTTTCCACTGATCAGCAAACAGAGGGATAAAAAGATTTTAGAGACATTATGTAGGTCTGGAATAATTCCCAGTACGAGTTCCTATAAGAAGAGGAATTGTGGGAGGAATACAAATATTAATCAGAAGAAAAGGTTCTAAATTGGGAAACTGCTCTGGCAATGAGACAAAAGTCTAAGTCATTAGTGTAACAACCTCTAATCCCTATCAGAGCAGCCAGTCTCATGACAGAGATGGACGTGAAATGGCTTTCTCCATAAATATTTCAGGTTTGATTAATTCTAACTTTCTATGTCTGGACGTAACAAATATGTTGTGAAACATATCATGAAAAAGCAGAGACATTTGGCTGAACAATCCAAAACCGTGTAGAAACTTCATTTTCTAGGAAATGGAGAAACACATTTTAAAGCTGTTTTCCTCTTAACTCCATGCAGAAAATTCCCCAGTGTCCAACTCTTTAAAATAACTTCTCCCCAAAAGCAGCAGCCTATCTAATTAAGTCCAGAACCATGCTACCAGTTTGACCCCGATTTCAATTGGCAACTCCCTGGCAGGCACCAAAATACCTTATTAAATTTTTTCGAGGGATAGCAGTTCTGATTTATAGGAAAAGAAAAAAAGAAGAAGTAAATATTTTCTAGGTCAGGAAAGGCAAGAAATGCCAGGCACGGTCCTGCAGTGCCAGGATTCACACGGAGCATCAGGCAGTAAGCTCAGAGTCCTGCTTTGGTGACAAGTCCTCATGTAAAGCAGATCATCCCTACCCAGAGACTGAAGCACATCCATATGCATAGCAAAGCTCTGAGATTACTCCCAGCACTCCCTTTTTTCCCTGTAATTACAAATCTTTTCCTTTCAGAGGCTGTAGAAGAAATATTCTTCAGTGTAAGAGGCTCCCTGACACCCCCACGGTTGTGACAGTTCTGCTGTGTTGGGGCTACACCAGATCAGGGTGGATCCCACTCATTTTTTGGGGAAAAGGACTTTTTGGGCAGCTGCATCTGTCCCAGGCTCCTGGACAGGCTCTTCATGGTCAAAGGGGAACTGGGCACAGAGTGAAAACTGCTTAAGTCTCATCCTGCAGTGGGAGAAAGGGACCTGTAATGGTCGTCTTTGGATGATAAATGAAACAGAAATAAATAAATATTCCTTAATGAAGCAGGAATTTCCTGTGCGACAGGGAAGCTGCAGTGTTTTCCTACCAGGGATGTTCTGGCAGAGGTTGGTACCTCCTCCATCAGCACCAGCACAATGTACAGGAACTTCCCCTTTGAGCTGATGGATAGGATCCCAGAATCCCAGAATATCCTGAGTCAGAAAGGACCCACAAGGATCATCAAAGTCCAGCTCCTGGCCATGCACAGGACAACCCCAAGAATCCCATGATGAATAATTCCTGACTTTAAAAAAAAGAAATCCTCAAAGTACTGAAGGATTTTGGAAAAGCAGAGGGACAGCTCTGAGCTCTGCTCCCTGGGAGTGGCTGGAGCTGGGCCAGGGCAGGGCCAGGCTGGATTTTGGGAGAAGTTTCTCCCCCCAGAGGGTGCTGGCACTGCCCAGGCTCCCCAGGAATGGGCACAGCCCTGAGGCTGCCAGAGCTCCAGGAGCCTTTGGACACCAGGGATGCACAGGGGGGAGTGCTGGGCAGAGCCAGGGGTTGGACTGGACCATCCTTGGGGTTGGATCATCCTTGGGGTCCCTTCCCTCTGAGGATATTCCCTGATCCTGTGGGTTTAGCGTGTTGCAGTTTGACCTACTTTACAATAAAGTTGCCATCCAATTTCCCTTCATTTAAAGGTTTCCACTTCTGATGTTATAATGGGCTCCTTATGTAACACTGGAGTGCAGTTTAAAGGCAGCTGCATTAGATCCCAATTTTGCTTTTAAGTAGTGCTCCCAAACTAATTAAATCATCATTCCCTGAGTTTGCACCCTGCAGATGAGGAATCCTGCTTCCCAGAGCACTCCGTGTCCTTCCCAGCTCCCCGAGCCAAAGCCGTGGCTGCCCAAGCACACAGCAAATACCTGCAAGCATTTCTGGGCAGGTGGAAACACCCCGGGGACAGCTGGCACAGAAACTCCAAACAGGAACAAGTGTTCCTCTAAAGCATGAAATGAAGGATGAAAATACAGCCGAACAACATGGCAAATGAAAGCAGGATGGAAAGAGGGAAGTTTGGGATCACTAAACACAGTTTTAGACTGAAGCAACTGAGCTACAGTTGCAGCCACATCCATAATTCAGGTCTCCCCCATGTGGAGGAGCTGGAGATGTTCTCCAGCCTTACTCTCCACAGCCCTGCACAACTTGTTAGCTGTTCCTCTGAGCCAATCCATCTAAAATCTCCGTGTTGGGATCATTCTGGATTGTACTCAAGTTCCCTTCAGTGACAGGAGCTTTGGGACAGGGGTCACTGTTCCTGGCAGGGTTCAAAGAATGAGGAGATGTGGCACTTGGTGATGTGGGCATGGGGGAGTTCAACCAAAGGCTGGACTTGATGACCTTGGGGGTCTCTTCTGACCTTAATGATTGTGTGATTCTCTGACGTCGCAGACATCTCTTTGTGAAAAATCTTTCTTTAGGATTTGTCCTTCTGAGAAGCTCTGGCCTCAGAACCAGATGTATACAATAGGCTATCCACTGCTGTGGAATGCAACAGGTCCGTCTGGATTGGGCCAGCTTGGATGTTTGTGGTTGATGGCCAATCCGGGACGGAGCTCTCTTGATGATAACGGCTTTTGTTATCATTCTTTACTTTTCTATTCTTAACGTTGCTAGCTTCTGAAGAAACCTTTCCTTCTTTTTCTTTTTAGTATAGTTATAGTATGTGTATATATCTTAAAATAATAAATCAATCCTTCTAAATATGGAGTCAGATCTACGTCTCTTCCCTTATCCTGAAAACCCTTGTGACCACCGTCACACTCTGATAATGAAACTCTGCTCTCCAGAGAAACAGGGAGTTTGGAGAGAGGGAGACAAACTGGGCTAACATGGGTGTGAGCAATCTCAGTCTTCAAAAGGCACCTGGCAAAGCCCAGAGTTAGCAGGTGAGCTCCAGGGCCTGCATTCCCAGCTCCAGGCTGGGAACCCCTGGGAAGAGCTGCGCTGCTCCTGGCTGGTCTCAGTCCAGGCAGCCCCGAGGTGCTGAAATCCTGGCTGCAAACACTCCTGATCCCACATTCAGACATTCCCTCTGCAAGGAATGCTGGTTTATGGCTGCCATTGGTCTTCCCTCCTTTTCTAAAACTTCTCCACAGGATTCATCTCTCTGCTTTTCCCTCTCCTTCCCCAAGGCCATGCTGGAGCATCCCACACTTCCTGCTCCCAAGATCCCAGCTCTGCTTCCCTCATCCTGGTGCCCCACTGCTGGTGGGATGCTCCCCAGCTCCTCCCTCACAGTGTCTGTTCTACCCCAAAAATTGCCTTTATTGTCCTCCTCACCTGCTCCAGGCCCTTCCCAGGTCCCTCTGCTTGGCTTTTGACAGCTGAAGGAGCCTCCCTAATTCTATTTGGCAGGACAGTGAGTCCCTATCAGCCTCCCAGGAATTCCTAATTCATTTCTACTTTTGACCTACACAGCAGCCCGAGGCAGTACAATTTATTAATCACTTATATGAGAACATCTGACTTTCTGATTTAGACCTGATGCCTCATAATTTCATGGGGTATCCTGAACTTTTCCTATTCTTATTTTAACTTTTCCCATTCCCTATTCTTTTTTCCTAGCTAGGAGACCTCAAGGTTTCTGTCCCATGCCTGACTATTTCCTGTCCTGCTCCCAAAACCATTCTGTCCTCACCTACTTTCTGTGGGTGGAATTCAGATTAAAAAGCTTTGATTTCCTCTTGGAGTTGCTCTACCTCATAGATTGACACCTCCAGGTAGAAACCTAAATTTAGGAGTCTCAATCTCTGAGCTAAAGAACTCCCACCCATCCTTTTTAGCTCTGTTTTATTTTTTATGGAGACACGATGAAGAGAACTGCAGATATTAATCAATAGGTGGGTTTGCCAAACATTTATACAGTGACATGATCACATAATCGTTTTCCTTTTTTTCCCCCTTTGCTGAAATTTTCTTTCTCATTCTGCTGGAATATTTTAGTGCTGGGGCCACTGCTCCAATGTTTTCATGGAGTTTTCCTACAGCAGCTCTAATTCTGAGTGATAATAATGCTCTTAAATTAAGTATAAAATAGAATTGAATAGACAAACTATTGTGCATTTCTTAGCTCTGACTTCCACCTGCTGCTCCTGACAGCCACAGGAACCATCTGCTGCTCTTCCCAGGGTCACACTGGACTGTCCCAGCTGATTTTGTGTCACCCCCAAACCTTGCCAGTGCCGCCTTCACCCTCCTCCCAAATCACTGATGAGTTCCTAACCGTGGCCAAGCTGCGGAGCTCCTTTCCCTGGGGAAACCCAGCTTTCCTCCCACTTTTTGTCCCATTTTATCTCAATCTTATTTCCTTACAGAGGACATCTGATTACCTCAGCTTAACCACTTGAAGAGTCTTTAGAGAAAGACTTATTGGCATTTGTTTGGGAGTCCATGTGCACTTTATCAGCTGCACCAGCCTTACCTACGAGCTAGGTGACATCTCCAAAGAGCTCCAAGAGATTGATGAGACACGGCCTCCTTCTGCAAGAACTGTAATGACTTCTTCCAAATAAATCACATTTATGAAATTGCCTCCTGGTTCTCTTCTTTATTATTGTAGTTTTTACCCACTTATTCAGGCTGAAGGGAGATTTACTGATCCCTGCTTTTCCCCATTTGTTCTGGAGACCTTTTCCTCAAGGCTGAAGACACATTTGCCACTGTCCATCCCTCTTGCAGTGTGGTCAACTCAAGTGACACTTTTCATGCTACATTTAGCTTTCTCTTAATCTACTGTTTGAGGTCTTTCAGAGCTCCTGATCAAGTATCATCTTATCTTGTTGCTTTCTGACTGCTCCTTTTATTGATTTGTTCCAAGATGTCCTCTGCTGGAACTTCATTTAGGGACAATTCCTCATGCCCTCCACTGCTTCACCACTAATGCACCCCTTCCCAGCCTTCCTCTGTAATTTGTTCCCTATTATTATAGTTTCCTACCCTTCTGCCAAGTTTCTGAGGCATTTATTATGTCAATAATTTCCTTTAAAATCAGTCTAGTTCACCTCTTTGGGACTCCAGAGTTACAGCATTTGTATAGATATATTTTTACATTTTTTATTGATCTCATTGCCCATTTTTCATGGGACCTGCTTAGCTGGGACTTTAATTGCTGGGCCCATTCTTTGCTATTTCCTTCCTTGATGTTATTGATTTCACCTCCTTCCATTTTTCTAAATCACATGAGTTTTCTTCTTTCTCTTGAAGAGGAGCTGTGATCTGGAGCCATGTGCAGTTGTTTATTTGGTGAGTTTCCACAACTGCCAGCTATAGAAATCCCTCCTTGCTCTGGAATGTTAAAACCTAGTTTGCAATGTTGATTTATATAGCTTATCTCCCCTGTAAAAACTACCTCACCAACGACTCAGAATCTGCCTGTCTGCTGCTGTGACAATTTATAACTCAGTGATTTCACTTCCAAGTCTCTTTCCTACTCACTGCTGACGTTGGTACCCACATCACTCACACCACCAGCTCCCTCTAGCACCAAGTGTGGACACAAAAGTCCAGCAGAGCTCAAAGCACTGCAGAAAATGAAGCTTTTTTCCCCCCATGTTTCAGTAATACATTTCATTAACACCTCCTGGTTTGAGACTTTGGTGATTGCTCACTCTTGTTAAATTTTTTATTTTCTCTAATTCCCATGTCTGTTCCTGGCACGCTTCAGGCAGGCAGTTGGATCTTTTTTTATATATTTTGGTATCTGCTTCCTCTTTCATAAACGCGGTACAAAGCACTTGTTTCTATTTATCTGTTGATTTTTTGATCACTTTCTTCTCCAGGTTATAAAATCTGATCCTGACCTTCAAAGTGCATCCTGCTTTTACCACAGCCTTTGAGCGAGCTCTTTGTAAAATCACATCGATGATTAATTAAACAACTGAACAGAACCCCAGGACATAGCAGCAGGATCCCAGCCCACACTCCAGCCCAACAGGGCACCCACATTACAATCAAAACCTCTGCATGAGGAACTGCCAGCTCTGAGCTGCCAGGACGAGGAATTTGGCCGGATCCAGGGCTGCCAGAGGGGCTGCTGTGGGCAAGGGCAGGCCAGCCTTGCTGGGAGCCCACCCAGCGCCTCTGCTCATGGACCTGCCCTCCCAAAAGCAATAAATCTGTGCCCCAGGGCCGTCCCTGTGCCTGCACCAGGCACTGCCATCCATCAGAGCAGGGGCTGCAGCAGATGGGCTCTGCCTCGCACAGAAACAAGGTAAGTGGCTGGCCCAGCCAGAAATGCTGGGCACACTGATCCAGACCATATTTCTTTAGTCTGCTTCTCAGAGAATCATGTGGAACAGTTTCAAAAGCTTTCCTAAAGCAAAATATGTCCCATCTGCTGCCTCCTCTTCATCTCCTAGACATTATTTTCTCAAGGAAAGAAATTACAGTGAGCTCGCATGATTAATTCTTGCTAAATCTATGTCTTTGCCTTTCTATCTCCTACTTCCTTTAAATTGATCATGTAATATTTTTTTGTCAGACCTTTTTCTGGGAAGAGTGGTCCCTCATTCCACGGTTTGTCTTTTTCAAAGGAGTGAACTGTGTTTGCCTTTGGACAGAGCTCAGTGATCTCACCTGCCTTGCAGGAGCTTCCAGGGCAGCCACTAATGCTTCAATAATTGCTGCAGCTCCTGCCTGCCCTGCCCACGTGGCTCTGGCAGCGCAGCCCCAGAGCAGTGTGAGGCCAGAGCTGCTAATCTGGAAAGACAAAGAGAGAACAAATCTAAAGCACAAACCCCGAGTAAAAGGACGAGAGGGACGAGGCCTCGCTCGCCCTCTGCTCTCCTCTCACAATAAATAGTTTAGCCCAGTGCACAATCATGCGATGGTTGGGTTGGGAGGACCTTAAAGTTCATCTTGTTCCACTCCCTGCCACGGTTCCAGCCCTTCCAGGCTGCTCCAAGCCCTGTCCAACCTCGGGCACTCCCAGCGATGGGGCAGCCACGGCACACGGCGTTAAATTAGCAGGACGCTGCCTTCCAGCTGAGGAGAAGCAGGCTGCCAGCTCCAGGAAGGCTGTGGCTGAAAATCCATTTGAAATTGAGAATTTTTGGTCGACTGTGCTGCCGGGGATTCAAGCACCAGGAGCAGGGAGCAGCTGCACAAGCGCTGACAGATCTGCTGACTTCCAGAGAGCACAAAGGGGCCTCTCCTGAGACAGCCAGGTGGGAAATGCTGGGGAGGAGCACCAGGTCCTGCTGCATGGCACCGATCCTCAAGGAAAATGCAAGTGAAGGATCCTGGGAGGCAGAGTCAGGCTGCTGGCTGAAGATTTAGCCCCAGGGTGCTGTTGGCAGCTTCTCTGAAACGCTCCCAGTTCCACGCGCAGCTCCAATTAGGCACAGGGGGAGGAGATGCTCTCCGGAGGTGATGGGCTCCATCAGAACTCCACAGAAATCAGACTTGGGGAAATCAGGCTCGGGAAAACGCATAGGATGTGTTTAATTAAGTGGGAGCTGGGGGAAATCTGTCATGAGCTAAGGGTAAACAGATTGCTGAGGGTTGGTACAGCACAAGTACTCAGTGTATCGAGCCAGAGCAGAGAAAGAGCTCAGTGCAGATAATGGGTGAAATTTTATATCTCAACATGGACTAAAAAGCTAAACAAAGCTGCCCCCTTAATTAAGAACTATAAATACACGTATATAAAAATGGGGCGGTGTTAAATTAAAGGGGAAAAAACCAAACTAGATGAAATAAAAAGCAGGTAATAAAATCAGCAGCAAACAGCAAGTCCCAGTGACAAACCCAACAGAGTGCTAAAATATATGGCCATAAACTACAGAAAAGTGAGTATAAGTCATAAAAGTGAAAGATTCTTTTTTTATATCAAAGAGAATGTTTTAAGGAATCTAGTCAGCCTGAAATTCTTACTGGAAAAGACCATGCACTGAAAGTGTCTGGCAGGGAGAATGTAAATATATGAGCAGAGCTACCCCATCAGTCACCAGAGAAAGGAGACTGAGTGCTTAATGCTGAGAGGTGAAATACCAAACATGGGCCCCTCTATTATTCATAAAATAAATGGATATAATGGCACAAAGGGAAAAAAAGGTTAGAGAAGCAATTTCCAGGAGCAGAGGCTGCTGTGCAGAGCTCGAGCAGGCACCGAGGGGCTGCTCCTGCTTCATCTCCTGCCAGCTGCAAGAGGAGCCAGTTCAAGAAGAGGCAGGGGATGAAGCAGCAGAGAACTTGGGCTGCTCTTGGAGCACAAAACTCCCCTTGGAGTGCCGACCTCAGAGGTCTCAGCAGGCACAGAGCTCCCCACAATTCAAGGTGAAGCGAGATGAAATGGGAGGAAGGGTCAGAAATAAGGAATTCACTCCCCCCAGCAGCACTGAAACAGAATGCCACAGAATCAGAGAATTCACTGGGCTGGAAAAAACCTTTGAGACCATCGAGTCCAGCAATGAAAGCCCCAGTACATCCAATTCTGGTGTTCCCATTGAACAATGTGGGAAGATTGGATTGGGGGCAGAAAAGAGCCATAAAAAGGATATGAGGAGAGGAGAATGTGTAGCTGGGAAGCTTAAACAGCTCAATTGTGGGGCAATTCCATAAGAACTTTCACAAGGGGGAAATATCAGCCAAGGCTTTTTAATCTTGCCGAGACAGAAGAAAGACTGAGGACTGAAAAATGAAAGTGATTCAAAGCAGAAATGAAACCCACATTTTTTAACAGCAGTGATGATTAAATTTGGGAACAAACTACCACCTGAAGTGATGGATTTTTCAACTCTTGACATGTGGAACATATGTTCCTGTGAAAAGTTCAAGTTTTGATAAATAAGGATTTTTTTCTTCCCTGAAAAATAATTTTGTCAGAAAATTCTTCGCCACTGTTCGGGTTTCTTGTCTACTTAAAAAAGATAAAAGATGAGACAGAGAAACAGCTTTGTATGTTGAAAGTTGGTCAAAATGATAATAAAAGCAGAATAATGGAATTCCTAGATAAGGAGTATGATATGGCAGGAGTTAATTATCACAGCCACTGTAATGAAAATTTTGCATCACTAATATTCCAGAACTATTTGAAGATTTCTTTATAATCATGATCAAAAGGGAACTGCTTGACATAATCTACTTGAGCACTCGAGAGCCTTCAGATAGTGTTTTTCAGGCAGGGCTAATCCCGAGGAATCCTGCAGTTGTGGATGCTCCCAAGTGCAAAGCGCAGACAGGGCACCAGGCAGAGCCCTGATGTCACAAACTGGAATTTCCTCCCAGCCCGGGCTCCTCTGCGAAGGTGTTAAGTGGCATCGTTCCAAGGATCATTTTTAATTGCAATCAAGGCACCAAGAACTCTTGCACAAGTGCTTTGAATACACTACAGGAATGAAAAATGACACATGAGGCGCTGACAAGTTGTGAGCATCATTAAGCACAGCACAGCCATTAACAAATGCGCCGAGGCGGGCTGGTACAGCTGCGTGGAATTCAGGAGTTGGGCTCCACATCCTTGGAGTTTTTTTAGTCAAATACTTCAGAAGAGTGAAGCTCATCCCGAATCAATAGGATGTGAAGCATCACTGAAAAAAAAGAGAACCCGCATCCTCTGGGGATTTTTTATTGGCCTGAGAATTGTGGCACTCCTCAGTAAATGTCAGGCTTATCAGCGTTGTGAGTAAGCATCAGTTAGCTCTCAAACGAGCTGACTCTGTTCATTTTTCTCAGAACTGTGTGTAATATTCTCTTGGCAAGGAACAGCTCTTTTAGTAGACTGCAGCACAAATTTGTAAAAGGAGCTTGTCTCAGCTCTGATCCAAAAACCAAAAGAGATCCAGATTAGATGCCTGTGGAAAGAGCTGCTTTTTGACTACAAAGCCCAGATCATTTGGAGTTAAAGCGATGCAAGAAGTACAAATTTCTCCTTTTCAGATCACAACAGATGCACCAATTGTAAGAAAACTTTCTTCCCTAGACTTGTTTACCTACTTCAAATTACATCAGTAGCTTCAAGTGTATTTTTGACCCGTGAGTGGTTAATGACATCAATCTCTCCAATACATAGTCATCCCTTTCTAAAGACCCTCTCGTTATTTCTCCCATGTAGCTTTCCTCTTTCTAGTGCTCGCTGAGCCCCAGCAGCCTCGTGGTGAGATCTTCATTAGCATTCAAATAAAAATCCATTGTTTGCCTGTGTAGTGGGGAGAGGAACCATCACAAGTGTTTACATTCCGAGCCGCGTTCCATTTGCTCCTGACAGAACACAACAAAGCCCAGCAAAGGCTGCGCTGGGTCAGGGAAGGTTCCCCTGCTCCAGCAGCAGCTTTCCGCTGCAGATGCTCAGGGAAGGGGTGTAAGAGCACACCAGGAATGCGGCAGCGCTTTCCTGGAACGTTATTGTGTTTCCCAACAATGTGTGTCTTGGGACTTTGCGAGTCACAATCCTTGGTTTTACTGTTGAACAGGTTCTGCTTTAACTTCCCTCCATTAACTCCTGCCGCTACCCCCGGAGCACAAGTAAACTCCGAGCATCCGTAATATCCCGAGGCAGGGGATTTTACAGCTCCATCACAAGGTTTGTCAAGAACCATCAACCACATTATGCTGATTTTCAATTGTTGCTTTGCAAGAGACACTAAAGAGGCTCCTCAGTTCGGAGAGAGCAGGAGGATGTGAGTGAGACTCGTGAAATGATGGTGAGGCCACCACTCCTGTCCCGTGTCCAGGTCTGGGCACCAACCTGTGAGAGAGCCCTGGAGGGGCTGGAGCGTGTCCAGGGCAGGGAACGGAGCTGGGAAGGGGCTGGAGCTCCAGGAGAGGCTGAGGGAGCTGGGAAGGGGCTCAGCCTGGAGCAAAGGAGGCTCAGGGGGCCCTTGTGGCTCTGCACAGCTCCTGCCAGGAGGGCACAGCCGGGGGGGTCGGGCTGTGCTCCAGGGAACAGGGACAGGAGCAGAGGGAACGGCCTCAGGCTGGGCCAGGGCAGGCTCAGGGTGGGCACAGCAGGAATTTCCCCCATGGAAAGGGGGCTCAGGGACTGGGAGGGGCTGCCCAGGGGGGTTTGGAGTGCCCATCCCTGGAGGTGTCCAAGGAAGGGCTGGAGGTGGCACTGAGTGCTCTGGGCTGGGGACAAGGAGGGGATGGGGCACAGCTGGGACTCGATGGGCTTGGAGGTAGATCCCTTCCAACCTCAGCAGTTCTGGGATTCTCTGGTTGTATCTAGGACAGGTGGACAGTGCAAGCAGAGGAACCATGGTCTCACCCATGAGATCATTCCTTGTGTAGTTCTGAGTAGATCCTTTAGTGTCCTTTCACAAACTTGTGAATTGTGGTTACTCACTAGAAAAAAGTTCCCAAATACATTGGGGCTTATCCATTTATTCTGTTTTTTCCTTATCAGTTCTCTTCTCTTCTTCAGCACAGCCTCCACCGTGCCCATCTGCAGTTCTGCCTTCACTCCTGGGGACCTTCTCCAGGATTGTTGTGACATCTCCCAACTTCCATCCCTCCTGCAGGGAAACTGATTTAAGTGACAGGTTACACACTATTGTAGCTCTATAATTGCATATTTGTTTTCCTCCAGAGCTCTTGAGTGATTACCAGATGGTCTTGGTAATTTCTGACTCTTCATCTTATCAATTAGTCCTAAAATGAATTTTATTGTCATTTAATTTGAGACGGTTCCTTACACTTGTCCCCATAAGTTTGGTTCTCATGGGAGAACAACCTCCCTCAACTACAGACAGCACCAACACAAACTGACTTTGCTTTCCTCTCCTACAGGAAATCCTATTAGAGACTGCTCATCTGTTTACCTAACCTCTGGAAAAATAGGATTTGGCCAATTTTGAATATATTTTTACAATATTTTTTGATTCCTTTAGTGAGTTTGCACCTTAAAATTTTCCCTTGCCTGCCCTACAGGTTTAGCTTCACAGTTAATGGGTTTTGGTGGGGTTTTTTTTGTTGTTTTTTTTTTCTCCCATGGTTTCTTTATTTGCTCAGAAACCCCTGGTTTTGAATACTTTCTTTCCACTCTGCTGTTAGAATATTGCCTTTTTGGTCCCTGGTAGAATTATTTCACTTAGTGATATATTGCTCTGAGCTTCAGATGGGGTGAGTTTATCTCCTTTCTCATCTCCTGCATCCTTAGAGCAGCTGCTTTTAATTTCCTTTTAGGAAGCTCCTGCACTTTTGAATAGGTCTCATTTTTAAGTTAGGTGGTACTGGGAGGGAGTTGGAGGGGAATCAAATATTCCTCAGATAGCATCACCAATCCCTCTGGAAAAAGAGAGGGGGATCCTCCAGGGTTTCCAAAGGAGGGAGCTGGGGAGGAAAGGATGTGCAGCAGATCAGGGAAGGGAAGGATGGGGAGGACTCTGCCTGGCCCTGCAGGGACCTGGGGCTGGGAGAGGTGGGCAAAGGAACTCCCAGCACCAACATCCAAAAGGGCCTGGTGAAAGACAGGGAGGGAATTCAGAGAAGCAACTCCCAAAGGAAAATCCCTGCTCAAAAGCAGGGATGCCCCTGTGCCAGCAGGATGCTGTGAGCTCCACGTTCAGCTGGAAGGAGCTCCTGTAGCTCCAGGCTCCCTGCACTCCCACAGAGGTGTCACTGAGAGGGGCAGAGCTGTCACATGTGGCCTTCCCTCAGCATTCCAGGTCTGCCTTTAACAGCAGGATCTGGGGGAGCTGTGGGAAGCTTGGGGGGAGAGCCTGTGTGCACCCCCCACATCCCAGCACTCAGGAATTATGCTTTACAGGAACTCACAGCTGCTGCAAAAGCACCCCTGGATGTTTCCTGGGTGATTGGCAGCCAGCTCCCCTGGAAAAAGCCAATCTCCCAGCAGCAAAAGAGGGGATGCAGTGTGGGCCATGCCCTGCTCTCCTGGAGCCTTGTCTCTGCCTGGATGTGACAGCAGCTGGCCACACTCACAGTACCTGGGATCCTGGCACTTGTGGAGTGCTTGATACCATGTGGGGAGGAAGTGTGTGTATATTTAAATGGAAATACAAGAAAAGATGTGTCCAGGCAGTTTTGCCCAGACAGGCTCCCCCTCCTGCAGACCAGGTTCCAAGCTGCAGTGACCATGGAACAGCAAGCAGGCAGCTGGCAGATCCCACAAACAAACCTGCCAGATGTTCAGCCCCACAAGGGAGCCACTCTCCTGTCCTGCTGCAGGGACTGTGCTGTGCCTCCTGCTGGGCTGGCTCCTTGCAAAGAACACTGGAACAGGGCTGGCTTGACAGCTCCTCAAAATTGGTGCTACCACAGGTTTGTGGAGTGAGCAAACATCAACAAGGAATAAATCAGAGCTGGGAGAAAGGCTGCTCTCCACTCTCCCTCCAGCGTGGCTTGTTTACACTCTGCACTGCAATCTGAAAAATGCCATCTCTAATGAATACTAAATAGTGGGAGGCTTCTCCTCAGCAGCCTGGTGCTGAGGCTGATTGCTGTGCAGGAGAACGTGCTGCTGAGAGTGGGGGCTTGGCTGTGGCTCTGTTTCATGCAGTCATAGAAACTGTCAAGCTCAGGTGCCTCTGTGATCTGCAGGCAGCCTCTCTCCCTGCACCCTTTCCTGGCTACCCATTTATTTTTAAAACGTTCCATTGTTACTGTCTCTCAGGTCTTGCAGCCAATTTTCATGTCATTATTATTTCTGCCGCTTTAAAATTTATCTACTTATGCAATTTTAATCCATTTTTTTCCCCCTAAACCAATTCACAGTAATATGTTAACAGCTGCCTTGTAGTGGAAGTCACTGGGAGTTAACATCCTGAGCCCTCTCTGGTAAGAACTGACTCACCTCAGTGTTATAAATCTGTTCTACACTGCCTTGTACCCCTCTCCTCAGAACATTCACATGGATCTGCTTCGTCACCAGGAACATTCCCGACCCTGCCTGTGCAGGAGACATTAAAAAAACAGAAGAGCAGCAAGCAAGAACACTTCTCCACACACAAATGGCATCTAAAATACTTCTGCAGCTCTCTCCTGGAGCTGTGAGGATGGGGAAGCAGAAGGGGATCTCTATTGCAGAAGATGGGGGATACAAAAGGAAGCATCACAACAGAGCCCCTGCTCACATTTCAGTATTCCTGCATGGAGTATATCTGCCTCTCTTTGGAGAGTTTGATGACATTTTTGGTTTTTCTCCTCCACCAACAATTCCATCTTCCCTGTGAGGGTGGGAGGCACTGAGGGTGCCCAGAGCAGCTGGGGCTGCCCCTGCATCCCTGGCAGTGCCCAAGGCCAGGCTGGACACTGGGGCTGGAAGCACCTGGGACAGTGGGAGGTGTCCCTGCCATCCAGGGGTGGCACTGGGTGAGGTCCCTTCCACCCCAAGCCAGTCTGGCATTCTGGGGTTGTTCCAAACAAGGCATTCCCACGGTGATAATTCCACATAACAAAAATGCAGAGCAGAAAAGGCACTGACCCAAAGGCTTGTTAATGCACACATAGCTAAGAGTTTGTTGGGTGATATTTTTTTTTTGTAAAATACCAAATTCAGGCAAAATCAGTGTTTCTGGTTAACAGCAAATCGTTCATCCCAACTGCAATGGTTATTCTTTCTTCCTGCACTCATCTGCTGGAGTGTTCACATAAATATGCATGCACTTCCCACCCACACAGTATCAAACACTCCACAAGTGCTCCAGAGCCCAGGATAATCCGTTGTTTTGGAGGGATCAAACCTGCAGCCACGTGTGTGCAGTGAGCAGGAGATTCTAAAGCCCAGCACAGGGGCACTTCTCACTGAGCTGTGCAAAGGTCACCCTGTGCTGTGATTAAGCTCCTGTCAACACTGAGCCTGTAGGAGAGTTCAGAAAACACTCTGCAAACAAGAGCCAGGCTCTCTGGGTTAAAAGGTTATGAAATTTAGTCTAATCTCTAGTTCTGTTTTCTTAGATGTTCACTACCAATCTATTATAAAAAAAGTCAGCGCACCCCAAAATTGGGTTTCACAGCTTCTTCTTTCACAACCTCTTCTTTTACATGGCCCTGGCCATATTTATTGTAGAGTCCCAGACTGGTTTGGGTTGAAGGAGCCTTAAAAATCACCTCATTCCACCCCCTGGCCTGGGCAGGGACACCTCCCACTGTCCCAGGCTGCTCCCAGCCCCAGTGTCCAGCCTGGCCTTGGGCACTGCCAGGGATCCAGGGGCAGCCCCAGCTGCTTTGGGAAATCCATTCCAGGGTCTCACCACCCTCATAGAGAAGAATTTCTTCCCAATTCCTAATCTACCAGGCAATTTCTACAAGGCTGCTCAGACTTGCAGTTCAAACTGTTCAGAATTCTCTCAAGACTCCCTTGAAATCTCTTTTTCAAGTCATGCTGATTTGCATCATCATTTCTCAGACTGAAATGAAATAATTTCTTTTTGTCAAAACATTCCTTCCACCACTCTCTTGAAAACCACTTGTGACTGTGAATTATCACAGGAATTTCACATTTGGCACAGCATTTCTCCCAGTGAGAGGTTTGGATCTGTTGCCTTCCCAACTGTCCACCAAGTTCTCACACTTTCAAACACTGGGAGCTGTCCACAAATCAAACAGGACAAGTAAGATATCAAAAGATTTAACACCCGGGAAAAGTAAAACAGCAGAATAATCAGGATGTTTTCTAAGTGTGCAGAAACTAACAGGGAGATGAGTCCTTGTCTACACGGATCCCTCAGGAGCAAAACAAGCTGATGCAACCCAATTGTGCTCTCCAGTGGATGGGACTTTGTGGATAAGGAAGAAGCAGCAGATCCCACACACCTGAGGCTCCTGACACGGTCCCACGTGACATCCACGAGTGATGAATGCCTTGGCTGGAGTCCTGACACAAATCTGGTTGGAATCTGCAGTCTGAGAGCAGTTTCCAATGGCTCACTGTGAAATGCAAAGGACAAATTGAATGGTTACTCAGCTGCTCAGAAGATCCATTCAATATTTTATTGATAGCCTGGATGAGGGAATGGACTGTGGGTTTATTAAATCTGCCAAGATTAAATCTGTGAAGAGAGGCTGCAAATACATGGGGGAGAGCAGTATTAAAAACTTTTGACAACTTGGACAAGTCTATAAATACAGAAGGCATCTCTCTGCTAAAAAGCAGAGTGGTTTCACTTGGGCAGGAGTAAAGTGCACAAATACAGGACAGACACCAGCTGGCAGAAAGCAGCCTGGAAGAACAAACAATCTGAAGGTTCTGCTGGATCACAGGCTGTCCAGGGTTATTATCCTGAGCAGAGAGAGACGTTATTAGCAGAATTACCTGCCAGACATCTCACAGGTCCTCTGAAACACCTGAGTGCAGAGGCACGGCCAGGTTTGGGTGCTGCTCCTCAGGAAAGGCTGACAGGCACAGCAGCAGGACAAGGAAAACACAACCTGAATGCAGAGACTGAGAACAGGAGGTGCTCAAGAGAGCAGAGCGTGGGGAGAGGGGCAGGAACAGCCCTGGCAGAGCAGGGTTGGGGCATGAACAGCCCTGACAGAGCAGGGCTGGGGCAAGAACAGCCCTGACAGAGCAGGGTTGGGGCAGGGACAGTCCTGACAGTGCAGGGTTGGGGCAGGGACAGTCCTGGCAGTGCAGGGTTGGGGCAGGGACAGCCCTGTGCCAGGTCACAGTCTGCTAAAAATGCAACTGAAACAACTGCTCAGCACAAACAGCTCTGATCTGCTGGGGAAGGGGGAGATGGACCGAGTGATCAGCTGAGAGCTCATCCAGCTTCACTTCTCAAGGGTTCTGTGCCCAGCTGAGGCTGATCAGAGTTTGTCTGTCCCCAGTTTGCCCAGATGTACCCCAGCAGCTTCACACAGCATTTGTATCATTTCTGCATTAACATCATCATTAAGGTTAGTGGTTTATGCTCATCTTACCATCTTAGGACTCCCTGTCTCACAAACACCTTATCAAAATGCTATTTGCCAGACCAGCATGACTCACAGCTCATCCATCAAAAGCCATTTTAATAATTAGTCCTCAAATACTAATTCAATAAAATCTCTGGACCTCGATTTTCCTTCCCAAGCAGTGCAATGAGCAAAAGGGCTCGTCATCCTTGGCACTGCTTCTCTCAGACTCACAGGATGCAGATCAGAGCTGCTGGTGCCAGCCTCCCATCCCACTGACAGCCTTTTAGAAACAGCTACAGTTTTTGCAGACATTGTAGATGCTTGGGTGTCACAGAGACACCAGGTCACTGCTGCTGCCTCCAGCACCCAGACCAATCCCTGGCACAAAGGCAGGACCAGCCCTCCCTGTGTCCACTCTGACACCAGAAAAAACCTTCAAGCACTTTAATCTTCCCCAGACCCATTTCAGTGATTCTACATCCTACATCAGCCATGTATCCCTGTTGTTAGTGCAGTTCAGCCTGTTTTCTCCAGCCATTTTCCCATGGAAAGCAGTTTTAGCTGCAGTGGCCAGGCTGACTCACACAACACCTTCTGAGCCAGATGAATTCTCAGGGTGTCAGGGAAAGCAGTCCTGCTTTATCAAACAATTATAATCAATTACCAATATTGATCAGAAGCAGCTACAGCTGAGCTTCCTGCAGCATCCATTGAATTAAATGGCTGTGCTGGAGGAAGAGCAAAGATCCCTGTGAAATTGTGCAGGTTCTGAGATTTATGAAAGCACAGCTCGATTTCATTGGCATTCCATCAGTTAAATCAACATTATATAAACCCTTATATATAGGGGTTCTTATATAAAAGAAATCATGCAAGTCACAGACCTCGTTAGCTCTGTGTACCCTTCTACCACTGCTAAATTGAGTTGATATGTCAGAGAGTAGAAACCCAAAAGATTCCTGATTTATCATCTTAATTCTTTACATCTCCTCTCAAGAATTCACAGTGCTGTCATTCTCTCCTCCATTCCCATTACCTTCTTTGTAACATATTGGCCTTCTTACTTTTACTGAATAATTCCTGGTCTATTATATCTATAATTATACTAATAATTAAGCATGCCTTTTCATCAGCTAGCAGCTAATTACTTCTGTTCCTACCCAGCTTGCTCAGAAAACAGTCAATTCATCTGTATCCCCATCACTCTCACCGTTGCTAAGCACTCAGTGCCACTCAGCAGTGCCACTGTCACGGTGTGGGGTGGCTCAAGGTGCTCTGCAGTCCCTGCTGCTGCTGCCTTTCCCCCTCACAGGGGTTCCTCACCTGAGAGAAGGCTTTCCTCACCTGCCTGCCACTGCTGCTGAGCCCAAACGGCTCTGGAGCTGTCCACGAGCAGCTCCTGCTTTCTGCAAGGAGCACTCACTGCAGAGACAAAAAGAACTGGATTGCAAATCATCCTGTACCAGCCTGTGGGTCAGAGCATACCCAAGGTTCTGTTAGATGGGAACTGAAATCATGAGGTCTAAACTCTTGATTATTTGGACTTGTGTGAAGGTTTTGGCATACTCAGAGGGATGGAGCACTTCTGCCATGAGGAAAGGCTGAGGGAATTGAGATTGTTCAGCCTGGAGAGGAGAAGCTTTGGGGGGAGCTCAGTGTGGCCTTGCAGGGCCTGAAGGAGCCCCAGGAAACCTGGAGAGAGACAATTGCCAAGGGATGGAGGGACAGGACACAGGGAATGGCTCCCACTGCCAGAGGGCAGGGATGGATGGGATATTGGGAATGAGGAATTGTTCCCTGGCAGGGTGGGCAGGCCCTGGCACAGGGTGCCCAGAGCAGCTGGGGCTGCCCCTGGATCCCTGGCAGTGCCCAAGGCCAGGCTGGACACTGGGACAGTGGGAGGTGTCCCTGACACAGCAGGGGGAGGAATGGGATGGGCTTTAGGGTCCCTTCAACCCAAAACAGTTTGGGTTTCCATGGTTCTGTGATTCTCTGGTGTGAAGAACCTCTTGTTCTCACCCTGGATCATTCCTGATCTGCTGGTGTGACAGCTGGACATTGCCATTGTGCCTCTGCTCCTTACTCTGCCTTCCACCAACACCCTGCCCCAAATCACACCAGTTAGTATCAAACTTCAGTGATATGGTGATAAATCAGCTCAGATTGGTTTTATTTCCCCAATTTTCTGTCATTTGGTCCATTGTAGGCTCCAGACAGAAGTGGATGTTCCAGGGCAGGAATTTTCACCATCACCAGCTTTGGCAAGCTGCTTCCTTGCCTGCTCCTCAGGTAATGAAATCAGGGGAATTACCATTAGTGAAATGTTAATGGCTGGTATTTCCAGCTTTCCCAGAGACTGGGTTAGGCTAAACCCTTAATCCTTTTATCTGACTCATGACTGCATCCTCTGAAATGAAGCAATGCTGGCAAATGAAGTGGTTGTGCCTGATTCCAGCAAAAGGAAAATTGGAAAATGAGGGAATTTGTTACAGAAAACACTCAGAGTGGCAGCCAGAAAGGTAAAATGTTTTCAGATGGCAGGTAGACTATTTTAGGATTTTATATTGGAGGCTCAAAGCAAATGCATATAACCTGTCAAAAAAAAAAGACTTGAGAGGAAAACAAAAAGCTTGCATCATAAAACAGCAGGATCAGGGAGGCTCTTGGAAGTTAAAAGGTATCCTGCAAAAAGCTGAAGTTGTGTCTGAAAAAGGAAATCTAAAAAGAACATAAATTCTGGCAGACTAAATGTAAAAGCACAATAACATAGATGGAAGAAAGAGTTTAGAAGCAGTTTGCTAAAGAAATAGAAAGAATGTTATAAATCCTTCTTGAACACGTCAGGAACAAGGAGCTTGCAAGAGCCACACAGGTGTGGAAGGAGCACTCGGAAAACACGATGCAATCACAAAAAAATCCCAAAAAAATCTTGGGGTTTTTTTTCAAACCTCTGTTCACCTGGAGAATCCTGGAAACTCTACAACCAGGATCTTGTTTATAAGGCTTCACAGAAGGCTTGTCTTAATTTAAGGGTGTTAAGTGGAGATTATAAAGCAGATAAAAAGAATAACAACATTTCACTGGGCGCCCGATGGAATTCACCCAAGGTTTTTATAGAATGTTAAATATGAATCATCACTGAGCTAATACCCTGAGTACGTAACCTTTTGCTGAAAATTGCTGTGATTATCAAAGGACTGGAAGGTAACTAATAAGAAATCAGGTTTTTAAAATAAATCCAGTGGCGATTCAAGAAGCCTCAGACCACTAAGCCCAATGTCCATATGGGTCATGTTGGCTGAAGCTCCAGTAAAGAACAGAATTAGTGAATACATGAATAAAAGTAACATGTTAAGGAAAAGTAAACATGACTTTTGTAAAAGGAATCCAAGCCTTCTAAATCTGCTGGAATTCTTTGAAGGAGTCAAAAGCATGTAAATAGCAGAGCTCCAGCTGAGACTTTTTCCCTGCATTTCCAACTCACCCCAAGCTTCCAGAAACCTCATGCATAGAAGGTCTCATCAAAGACTTTTAAATAAACTAAAACAGCCAGGGACTACAGGTAAGGACCTCACAGAGTTACAATTTAGCATTGGAAAAAGAAGATTATCCTAAAGGATGAGTTTTCACAGCGGAAGATGATCAGCAGTGGAGTCCCATGGGGATTAAGGTCCATGGTGTTCAATGTGCTCAGAAATGATTTGACAAGTTGGGGGAAGAGTGAAGAAGTTTTCTGGTAAAAACTAAATTAATTAGGATAATATTTACTGCAAAAAGTTCAAGATGCCACGACACTGAGCAAGCCTCATGACAAAGTGGAAGATAAATTTCAGCCTTGACAACTATAATCTGGTTATCCACAAAAAGCAACACTTTACATGCAGAGTGATGGGCTCTGAGCTAGTTTGCACAATTTAAGAAATGCATCTCAACATTATAACAGCTGCTCTATGAATATATGACCCCATTGCTCAAGAGTAGGCAAAAAAAACCCCCAAAGTTTCAAATTCCAAGGAGAGAAAAGTACAGCCCTGCCGCTGTTTGCATCCATGGTAGCTCTGCTTCTCCAACAGCCAGCACGTCTCTGGTACCCTCACCTGAGACAAAAAGAAACTGTAACAGCAAAAAGAAAAGCTACATGGCAGGATGACAAACATGGGGAGTACCAAAGTGCTTTCATGTGAGACACAGAGTTAGCTTGAATGAGAGGCTGAGCAGGAAGGGCTGGCTTGGCATTTGTCGTTGCCAATTGTGCCGAGCAGGCCAGGTGCCAGCGAGGGGAGACGGACACCGAACACGAGCTCTGTCGTGTGCCGCTTTGTTCAGCTGCTGAAGCCTTCATATCCTGTCAGGCAACAACTCTCAGGGCTCTGGCAGGACTGTGACAGCTCCGTTTCCTACATAATCCCTGCGTGCTTTCAGGGAGATGTAAGGGGAAAGGAGGAATGAAAGGCTTGCAGTGCTTTTTGTGCCCATTACCTCAAAATCGTTGTTCATTTGAGGTCTCCACTTCCTTTCCCAGTTGTCCTCCCCCACCACAATTTCAGAATTAAAATAAATAAAAGTAATAAGCCCCCCACACACACTTAGGCTGTGTTTACTAACATCTGCCTATGGTGACCCAGCTGTTTCTTGCCAGCCCCTTCAGGGATGTGTTTTAACACGGCTCCTCTCACCTTTTCACACTTCCCTCATTTCCCAGCTCCTCTGAGCACTGTGGGTTCAGGCTGTTAACTCAGCTCTGCCTTTCAGTCACTTGTGCACTGATTTGTACCAGTTGGTCCCAAACCTGGTAACAGCCTCCAACTCCTGGCAAGCCATTAATAATACACCAGCAATCATTTTAATTGCAGATGGGTGTCTGGAATTTTGGAGCTGCACGCAGAGTTCCTTCTCCCCACAATATTATTGTCCCATTGTGCATTTTGGAGTTTAGCTCTCATTAAAAGTAATAGAGGGAAATAGTCTGTGGCAAAGTGAATGTGTTTGTTTTCACAGTTCACCTCCTGCTCCTCTGCACTCAGACACACTCTCGCTCAGTGACAAGACCACAGCTGCTGCCATCGTTTACTTACCTGAGGAGTGCAATATTTAGCTGGAGGGACACTGGAGTTTTCTGTTTGTTAGTTATCAGGTCAACAACTCTCACCTTATCACTTCAGTTTCCATTCTGTTGATAAAACCTGTCAGCCTTCCTTGAGTGGTTCCAGGCCCTCAGAAGAAATCACATTAAATTGGCACAACCAAGTAAATCTGTAAGAGATGTGCTCCTGCCTAACCAAAGGGAAGGGGGGAGGGCTTGGATTTCTTTCCCTCTTCCTCCTTGCACGGTTCCAATGTCCGAGTGCTTGGAGCTGTGTTGAAATCCTCCCTGAGGATTCAGCAGTTCAAGTCAGATCAGGTCTTTGACTATGGCCCAGAGGAGATGTCTGCAGAGCCGAAACTGATATGTTTAAGTGCAAGAGACAATAATCATTTCTTCAAGTAGAAACTAAAAATACCCACAAGAAAGTGGAATTCATAATGGAGATTTTAAAGATCTGTGACACACCAGAGCCTGCACAGGGGTTTTAATGAGAGAGAGGTCAATTTAATTGGTCAGGGCCAGCAGTGCTCGGCTGGGTGAGGGGCTCTGAGATCTCACACTCGAGGTGAACGCCCGGAGCGTCACTGGACGAGCCGGTGTCACAGCACAGCCGTGTCACAGCCAGGGACAACCTCCGTCACCAACATCACACGGCCCAGCCACGAGGAGGGGGCACTAAAAAGAGGAGGCAGAAGCTGACAATGAGCGTTCCTAAAGGTAATTGCAGGGCTGACCATCTCCATGCGCAGTTTGTTTCATTATAGCTCTGGGAACGCAGCTAAAGCAGCCCGTTAAATTTTAAAGTCTGGTAGGGCTGGCTTAACAAGGACTTGCTGAGCACCTCAGCCTGAATTCACACCCCTCCCCTGTGCAAACTCTCCTGGAGTGTTTGTGGAAACCCAGAAATAACTTCCATGGACCATTCAATTACAGACAATCACCACCCAGAGCTCCCTGTCCTCGTGGCATGGCTCATCAATCAGGTTTGCTGTCACCGTGTCTCTTCTCATAGCACTCACCAGAAGGCTCTGAGCTCCCTCTGAATCCATGTGACATTTACTGTCAGGGGCTGTCAACACCAAGAGATTCTCCCAGGGCCTCCGAGTTCATCACAAAGCAACGAGATCTATGCCCAAAGCTGCTCCCAGTCCCAGCTCTGGATTACAGTCACTGACTGAGGGGCTCTGCAGCACGCCAGGAACAGGGAAGCAGCAGAATGAGCCACAGCTTATGCCCAAACACCTTTATTTCTTATTCTCTTCTCTTTTCTTATTGTACAACTGCTTAAGAGAGGTCTCAGGCGTGTGATTAATTAGCCTTCCTCAAAAATATCCCTTATAAACTCACTAAGAGAAAGCTGAGATTGTTTACTTGGAAATTTTGCCTTCTCATTTTTAGCATTGATCCTGCCTTCACTCTCTGTTTAACAACATAGTGACCCGGTGGAAAAAATTTATAAAACTTAATAAATTGCAGTTGGCATTATTGACAGAGTGTGTATATGCACATTTGGGTTTGTATGAACGTATTATAAGAAATCTAATAAAGTAAAACAAACACATCTGCTTTGTCTGTGAGCTGTGAAACGAGATATCCCCTGTAATTACACTGTTTGAAGTATATTTGGTCAAAGGGGGATGGCGAGATTTTTGGTCATAAATTTCTGGGTTTAGTTTAAAATAACAACTATTATCTATCAAAGCTTACATGGTCCACTAAGTTACTTTGCTCAAGATGCAGAAAAATAAAAATGCAGATGAAACCTTAAGTTAGCAGAAGGCCACTATAAGACAAGAGGAACTAACTCCAGAGAATAAAGTTCCAGTGCCAAATGTGCCTCAAAAAAATAATCAAAACCTTGGAAATACATTCATTTTTTCTGCACTTTGAGGGGGAATGGGGATTAGTGACTGTCCAAACCAGTGACTGAAAGAGTGATTTCAACTGCAGAGGTTTTTAAAAGAACTCACAATGTGTATAACCTTCTAGAACTTCCATGTCTATTTTTAGCCTGCTTTCCACAACCAGCCCGTTTCCCTCTTCCAACCAAAATAAATATATTTCTTAAGGAGCACAGTATTTATTTCTCTCAGGAGCAAAGTATTTATTTTCCTAAAATTATCATGATAACAAGCAGAGTTTTCTCAGCCCCTTCTGGTACGCTCTGTGTGCTGCTAACCCTCTGCTGACCAGCAGCTGAGCCCAGCAATCCAGGCTGCTTTCAATCCAATTTATAGCCCATTTACCCATCCACACCTCACCCACCAGGCTGGTTAAACGACACTTTTGTGGTAGAGTCCAGTAAACAACACCCATTGCTCTCCCCTTATGCTCTGAGCCAATCTCATCACTGAGGCAATCAGGTTCCTTTGGCACCACTGTCCTGAAATCCATCCTGCCTGCTCCCCATCACCATCGTGCTTAAAACAGTTTCCAGGAGAAAGCTCCCCATCACCTTCTCAAGAGTCAGGTTAAATTAAATGCTTTACAATTGTCCAATTCTTCTTCTTCTTACCCTTGTTATAAAATGCTAGAATGGTTTGTGTTGGAAGGGATCTTAAAGATCACCCAGTGCCACCCTGCCTTGGGCAGGGACACCTTCCACTGTCCCAGGGTTCTCCAAGCCCCAGTGTCCAACCTGGCCTGGGACACTGCCAGGATCCAGGGGCAGCCACAGCTTCTCCAGGGCCTCACTCCCCTCCCAGGGAAGAATTCTTCACTGAGTGTTTGCTGCCTGCCCTTTCTCAGTCAGCAGAATCTCTCCTGATTGCTGTGACCTTGCCAAGGGGCCCTGCAATGACATTGGCCACGTCCCCCACCGCCCCTGGGTGCACAGAACAAAATCCCAGCACCAGCAGGCAGAAAAGCTGCAGTAAGACACTGCACCTGCAGCAGCTCCTCAGGGCTGGTCACCTCCTGCTCCTCAATGTCCTCTCCACTCTGCCTTCAAGGACACAGACTGGCTGAGCTGGGCAACCCCAGCAGCAGAACCTCAGGTGGAAGAGTCTGAACATTCTCCTGCCTCAGCCTGGGCTGTTCTCTCTTCAACATTTCCTCCTCCAGCCACGTTCCTGCACAGCAGCCCCCGCTCTGAACTTTGCCAGCTCAGCCTTGCCTGGCTCTGCACAGGTCCCTTCAGAATCCAGAGTGGGTCAGGCTGAGGGAGCCCAGGGCTCACCTGGTGTCCCCTCCGTGCTCCAGCAGGGCCATGGCAGAGCTCAGGGCACAGCAGGGTGTGCTCACAGCTCTGCCATGTCCCCAGGCAGGGACACTGCACAGCCTCTGCCCCATCTGCTCAGGGCTGGCACTGCCCAGGGCAGCAGCTCTGCCTCCTGGGCAGGGGCAGCTCCTGGGCTCAGGCCCTGCCCGTGGCTCTGGGGCCATGGCTGGGCCTGGAGCAGAGCCTGGGGCTGCCCTGAGCCTGCGCACAGGGACAGACTGGGGGACACACGGACACACAGACAGGGACAGACTGGGGGACACAGGGACACACAGACAGGGACAGACTGGGGGACACACGGACACACAGACAGGGACAGACTGGGGGACACACGGACAGACTGGGACACAGGGACAGACTGGGGGACATACGGACAGACAGACAGGGACAGACTGGGGGACACACGGACAAACTGGGGGACACAGGGACAGACAGACAGGGACAGACTGGGGGACACACGGACACACAGACAGGGACAGACTGGGGGACACAGGGACACACAGACAGGGACAGACTGGGGGGCACACGGACACACAGACAGGGACAGACTGGGGGGCACACGGACAGACACACAGGGACAGACAGACAGGGACAGACTGAGGGACACACAGACAGACAGACAGGGACAGACTGGGGGACACAGGGACAGACTGGGACACAGGGACAGACTGGGGGACACAGGGACAGACTGACAGGGACAGACTGACAGGGACAGACTGGGGGGCACAGGGACAGACACACAGGGACAGACTGACAGGGACAGACTGACAGGGACAGACTGGGGGACATAGGGACTGACACCCAGGGACAGCCAGGGACAGCCAGGGACACGCAGAGACAGCCAGGGACACGCAGGGACAGCCAGGGCTGAGGCCCCTCTCTCTCCCTGGGGCTCCTCTCCAGGCTGAGCAGCCCCAGCTCCCTCAGCCTTTCCTGGGCACTGAGATGCTCCAGGCCCTTGCTCAGCTCCAGGAGCTCCTGGCCCTGCTGTGCTGAGCATCCAGAGCTGGACACAGCAGCCAGAGGTGTCCCCAGGGCTGGGCACAGGGGCAGGATCCCTCCCTGTCCTGCTGGAAAAGCACCCCAGGATCCCACTGGCCTCCTTGGCTCCTCCTTGGTCCTTCCCTGCAGAGCTGTTTCCTCATCCCTCAGCATCCCCTCACCTTCATCCCCTCACCTTCAGTTGGTGATTTTCCTTCTCCGGGGTCAGACACCAACCCACAACTGCATCATGAACACTGCAGCTCCTGGGGAATCCCCACAACAGGAATCCAAACAGAGCAGCTCTGCTCATGCTTTGCCAGGCACAGAAAATCAGAGTATCCCTCAGCACCTGGCTGGGGACTTGAAAGGAAACCAGGACCAAAGCATTAAAAATTCAGTGATCAGCTGAGAAGATTGTGGATGAACCAATACCAACAAATGCAGGTTCAGTTTTTGGAGCATTAATTAGTGGTATCAACCTGATGAGCAAGAAAATTAAGGAAAGATTATAGAGTGGAGATGCTGATATTTCTATTTTGCATGTAATTTTCATCCCCAAACAAACTGTAGTAGCTTAGCAAACACCAGTCTACTAACATGAGACAATTACAGACACATTTAGTGAAACAGGCAACTAAATGACTTTGTAATTACACTATTAAGCCAAATCTGGGGTGAAAAGGATAAAGGATTTGTGTCCCATATGACACTACCGAAAAAAAAAAAGGGCTGTGGAACACCAAGAGAAATTTGGTAATTTAGAGCAAATGGTTAGGTTGATGAAGGAGAGCAATTATGGAACTTCCACAGTTGGAATTAAACCTGCAGCCATTCAAGCATAAACCACAGCTAATACTGAACAAGAATTTTGAGCTCATAACAGGAATTACCAGCACAGAAAACATCACATTCCACAAAGAGACCAAGCTGGAATGACCGAGAATTTCTGTGCCTATGGAACAAAGAAATAAATGAAAGTGTTTAGCTGGAGTGAGCAGGGCAATATTCTTACTCCTGGTGGAAACCCAGGGTGAGGAAGACATGAAGCTGGTTTTTTCCTCAGGCTGGCATGGTATGGTCTCTGTTGGGTGCAGCTCTGGGTAAGGAAAAGGCACTTTACCAGTTTATAGTGCAGTAACAGGAATCCTTCTGCACTCCCCACTGTTGAGGTGGTTCCTATATTTTGTCACCCCCAGGGCTCAGGGAGCACTCACACACACCCCAAAGCCACAGGAACAACCTGGCTATGACAAGCCTGGGGTGTGTCCCTATCCCTGCTCTGCTTGAGGGGTTACCCCCCATCGCACACAACAGCAGATCCCCAGGGACTCCCTGTTAGCCCAAAACAGGTTCTTTCCTCTGTGCAAGAGGCTGATCCACACGGAGCAGAGGCATTTGATTTATTTAGTTTACATTTTAGCAAACAAAGGCATCAGTGTTCACTGGCTGCATGTCACCTAGTTCTCCTATTAATTAGTATTCTATCTTCTATTGGTTAATGAGTCTCTCGCTTCTCATGCTAATTAGTCCCAGGCTCAGTCCTTCTCCTCTTTTGGGTCAGTGGTTTCTTGGGCCATGGGTCAGTGGTTGTGACCTGCCCCTGCTGGAATTACCTTCTACCCAATCGGAGCTGACTTCAGCCCAGCTGCTGAGTTGGCTTTATCACATTCTTCCTTATCTGTGGGTTCCACCAATGTCCTTGTGTCTATAAATTCTGCCTTGTGTCCACCATCAGTGGTACATCCTTCTTTACAAGCTTCCTCAACCTCCCTGGGGTCTGAGGTCATTGAAACGTGTCCAGCCCTAAACCTTAGCAAGGCAATTCCACGTAATTTGTCCTTCTAACACTTGGACATCACTTAGAGCTTGTTAGGTGCTATTTGTTCCAGGGATTAAATCTCCCTGTTTGTTGATACGGCTTGAAAGCATACAAAGATCAAGCACCAAAGAACATCCTTCCTTAGTTTTCATTTATTCTGCATTCTGCAACAAATAGGCAGCACCCTGTTTCATAACCCCCTTCTCATTCCGTGTTACACTCTGGATAAATTGTTAACTATTTCTGACTCTTGAAATGTCAGCGTCATTTGCAAGGTGACTCTACCAACAAGTCATCGGTCTTTGGAACACCTGGACATCACACAGAGCTCGCGAGCTGCTGCTTCACGGACACAATCACCCTTCTTGCTGACGAGGCTGGAAACCACACAGAAATCAAACCCCGGTGAACACATTTTCTTCAGAAATGTTTTACACGTTCCACATTTTGCGGAGCAGGACCCCCGCGCCCTCAGCGCCCACACGGGACCTCCCGGCCGGGCGGCGCTCTGCGCGCGCTCCATGGCGGCGGGGCCGCTCTACCCGCGCTCTATGGTGCTGCCGCCGCTCTGTCCTCGCCCCGTGCTGCCCGTGCCGCTGGATCCCCTCTCCGCGGCGATGCTGCCGCTCCGCCCGCCCTCCCCGTAGCCGCCCTTGTCCCCGCTGTCCTCTGCGTGCCCGCCGTGCCCGCAGCCCCGGCCCGCCGTGCCCGGCCGCCCGCCCGTCTCTGTGGCCCGCGCGTTCCGGCGGGGCGGGCGGGATGTGGCGGCTGCTGCTGCTGCTGGGCCGGGGCCGCTGCGCGCCCACCCCCGCCCGCCCCGCCTGTGCCCCCGGGCTGGGCGGCGGCCGCAGCCCCAGCCCCGAGCGGTGAGTGCGGCTCGGGGGTCCCCCGCCCCGGGGCCGGCGGCGCGGCCCGGCCTCACGGTGCCCGTGTGTGCGCGGTTGTTGCAGGGCGCCCGCGTGTCAGGATGGCCCGGAGCGAGGAGGACGGCGGCAGCCGCTGCCCGGCCTGGTGCCCCGCTACTCCGTGCGGGAGGCCGTCACCTGGGTGAGGAGCAGCGCGGGGACACCCCGGGGGATCCCCGAGCAGAGCCGGGGGCAAGGGGCCGGGCGGGAGCGGGAGAAGGAGCGGGGCTGTTCCCTGACCGTGTCCGCTCTCCACAGGGAGCTGTGGGCGCGCTGCTGCTGCAGCTGCTCCGGCAGATCGCGGGGCTCCGCTCGCTGCAGGACGCCCGGACAGAGCGAAGGCTTCCCTGGCGCTCCTCGCTGCCCCCCCAGCCCGCAGGTCAGCGGCTGGGCCCGGGAGGGCGGCGGGGGGCGGCCGGATGGGATTCCTGCCTGGGGCTGTGCTCAGTGGGTCTGGGAGAGAGCCGGGAGAGGCTCAGGGCCGCTCTCGGGCCCTGGAGAGTGTGTCAGGAGAATCTCTGATTCTTAGTGGTTTGGTGCAATCCCACTCTGTGTGCCCTTACCTTTGTTTTCCGTTCTGGATTCTGCTGCACGAACTTTCCTGCTGCTTGTCTGTGTGGTCCGAGGACACTGAGTACATGCACAGCCCGGTGTTGTCACCTGGAGCAGACACTGTGCTCTGTGTTACAGAGGTGACTGAAGCCTCAACCAGCAGTCCTGGCGAGCAGCTGGGCCCTCAGTTCCTGCAGAAAGCAAGTCCAGAGGCTGTAGCAGAGAATTCATCCTCAGGCATCCCCTCGGGGCAAGGAGAGAGGCAGCCCTGGGCAGAAGCAGGTATGTGCCATGTGCTGCGGGGCAGGATGCTGTGGCAGAAGGACCTGGGAGTTCCTCCAAGGCAAGCTCGGAGCCAAGGAGCGTGTAGGAGCGTGTAGCCAGTTATTGACATTACAGGAGGCAGGTGAGAGTGGAAAGGCAAATTTCAGAGAGATGAATCAGTGTCCAGAGACAGGAGGAAAAAACCTCCTGAAGGCAGAGACAAGGCTGTGCTGTAACTGCAGGTGACAACAGCTTTCCCAACAGTGCTCTGCCTTAGCAGACTGATTGCAGCATCCAGTCCTGTTCTTTTACTGTGGACAGATGTTTGCAGCCAGAAGGATTCAGGAGGATGCTGCACCATTGATCTGGGAGACTGGTGTACATGGTGTGAAACTGGAGGAATTATTCTCTTCCTGCAAGATGAGGAGGCATTTCTGAGCTCTTATGCCATAGATAAGACAGTGGAAGGAGGTATCAAAGACATTATTAAAATGAGTTTTATAAAAATAGAAAGATAGACTCCAACAAAATTGAAGTCTCGCCCAGGAAAGCGTGTCCTACATAGGGAATTTAAAGTCACACCAAGGAAGATCAGATGAGGCCTACAGCTCACTAGATATAGAAACACTGATAATGGCCTCAGGAAGGCTGTTGGAAGCAGGAAGCCTGCTGGAACAGGTGGCAAGGGGACAACATTCAGTAGTGGTGTAGAAGAGGCACATGAGGAAACCAATCACAGATGTTGGCTAAATCACAGGATCAGAGACTGGTTTGGGTTGAGAGGGACCTGAAACCTCTTCTTGTTCCCTGCCATGGGCAGAGACACCTTTCATTATCCCAGGCTGTTCCAAGCCCTGTCCAGACTGGCCTTGGACGCTTCCATGGATCCAGGGGCAGCCACAGCTTCTCTGTGCCAGGGCCTCAGCACCCTCACAGGGAAGAATTTAAATAATGAAGGTGCTGCAGAAAAGGCCAGAGCTGTTTCCCATTTTCTGCTTGCTTTCAGAATTTTGGCTTCCTTCTGTGCTGATTTCAGCTACTGCCCATCACTGCTTATCAAACCTTCTCCTGCCAGAGGTTACCATTCCCATCAGTTGGCAAATGGAGCATTTTGTTTCCATGTCCCCTAATTAACTCCAGGAAAACAGCCAGGTTAATTTACTTAAACTGCCAATTAGACTGTTTAACCCATCTGCTTTAGCCTGGAGCATATTAAGAAGCACTCCAGCACTGGCAGGTGACTGGACATGGACCTCTGGGAGGAGTGGTGGGAAGGAAGTGGAGACAGCAGTGCCTGCAGTTGGCACAGCTGAACGTCCTGGAGTGCCTGTGTGTCTGACAAACAGCTCCTACTGAGAGTCAACAGGAAGAGCTTTTGGGCAAACTGATAAATTGAACAGTGACAAGTCACTAAGGCCACGTGGTCTTTGTTCAGATGTTCTTCAGAAGCTGGGAGATCACTGAGCCTCCAAGAACAATCTGTAATCCCATGCTCAAACCTGCTCCATGGCCAGGGGAATGAGCACTCACAGATTGCACAGCTTGGCTTTTAAAAAGGGGTGGGTGGCTGTTAGTTTAAGGCACAGAACTGCAAAAAAGGTGATTCTAATTTGATAGAAACTCTGTTATAGGATAGAGGTGTCAGATGCTGGGATGAGTGGGCTGTATCAGAGGTCTTGGAAGGATTTAGGAAGCCATTTCTCAGGCCAGCTTGCCCCCTTGCAGAGACTTGAGAGAGTTGTAAATCTATTAAGACTTCTTTGGAGAAGTCAACAGGCATGTGGAGCAAGATAATCCAGCTTTTAGCTTCTGAAAATCATCCAGACAGGACCAAAACCAAAGCTATCTAAAGAATTAAAGCTGGTATGAGGGAACATGGAGGGGTTACACTTGGGCTGGTAACTCCTTAGAGCACAAGAAAGTTTTCACAGTGGAGAGCCATTACTGTAGGATTCCCCTGTCCTTTGTTAAACCTGTTCTGCTCAGCACAGTCAGCAGTGATTTGGAAAAAAGAGGTGATGAACGAGGCAGCAGAAGCAGCAAATGGTACAAAATTCTTCAGGACAATCAAATCTGAAAGTCATAGGCAGAGGTTGCACAGGACCAAAGCCAGGGTAATCCCCAGGTGGGTTAAACGAGTGTGCACAGGGGAGTGTGGCTGTAAATACACACACAGAGTGAGGAGTGTCAAATTAATAATTGTCTTGCAGAGGGAACATTTAAAGTCACTGTGGATGTGCTTTTGATAAGGTTAAGTCAGTGCTCGGCAGCAGTGAGGCCAATTAAATGTTAATTATGGTGAAGGAAGGAGCTGAGGACAAGGCAGTGCTGTGGGTTCATGTGAGTCTGGGATGCAGCCATGTCTTGAGCACTTAAGGAAAAGACAGTGCCTGAAAAACAGGGACAAAACTGCAGAGAAAAGATGACAGGGAGACAATTACATCCAAACACAGACTGACTCTTCAGCTTAAAAAAAAGAAGTGGCAGGGAATGTGCTGGTGCTCTGTGAAACCAAAAGTGTTGAGAGAAAGTGAATAGGGACAGGCTTTTTCATAATGCTGATATTAAAAGGCAGCACAGAAGGGTCAGGTGGCAAATTTGGAAAAAAGCAAAAGGCATTTTGTGTTTGGCCAGTGCCCAGGTAAATTGTGGAACTCGCTGCTACGGGCCAGAAATACAAGTGGGTTCCAAGAAGTGATTAGGTAAAATTACACATTGAAATGAGACTTAATTGGTCCAGCCAAGCCTCCTGCTCAGATCACAGAACAGCTGATTGCTGGAAAGTTCTGCCAGGGAGAGCGTGACTTTATAATCCCTGCTCCTCACCCTTTCTGCCCAAGCATCTCCAACTGTCACTTGTCAGAGATAATTTATGTCAGAAATAATTTGATTTTTCTCCCTACATAAGTCCTCGGGTTACATTCCACATTTTGTTGTGCCTCCATTTTGTGGGAATTTATGGAGAAAAGTCAGAGGGAAGAGATTTGGTAATCTGCACTGAAGAGCCTGAAAAAATGCAGGGTTTTGTCATGTGAGAAGTCCTGGGAATCTTTCCATGGAAAGTGAAGCTTGATGATGCCTTTCTTTCACTACATTTTGCTTTCTACAGAAAAACCTGCCTGAGGTACAGGATTTTTTTTTCCCTGGTGTTTAGCTACTGCAAAAGGGTGAGGCTGGCAAAATGAGGATGCAGCAGGAAGCTGGGGAGAGCAGAAGGAGGGGAAGGACAGACGCCTGGCAGATGATGCAGGGGAATCTGGTAGCAAAGCCTTGCCATGAGAGAGCAGAGCTCAGAGTGCAGCAGAATGTACCCTGGCTGCTGCCAGCAATGGCAAGGGATCTTCTGGAGAGAATTCCATGTCCTTCCCCTTTCTCTGGGTGTTTCAGTTCATTTCCACACTTGCTGGTGCTGGTGTCCCTGTGCAGTGACAATCTGCTGTTGTTGTGGGAAAGATCTGTGGGATGGGTCCCAACATCTCAGCTTTCCACAAGAGCCATTCCAATTTTATTGGAGCACAACAGGATCAAAATCTATTCCTTTGTTTAAAAAGAAAACTTCAGGAAATTAACTTAAAACTTGCTTTAAGTAGCATTCTGGATATTGCTACCAGCAAGTCCTCAGCTCTGTGTTCACATCTTATTTTTTTCCATGCAATTTCTGCCTCACTCAGAGGCTTTTTGCTGGGAGTTAAAGGCACAGAGTGAGCAAGCAGGTGATTACAGCCAGTCTCAGTGTTACAGCAGCTGAATGATGCCCTGGGGAGTTGTATTTTACCCCTGGCAGAACTGTAAAATTCGTTATTTCAATTCCGAGATTACAGACATTGCAAAAGTGTGTTTTCATTTCAAAGCACAATGAAACCAATTGGAAACAGTGAAATTTTCCATGAGGCAGAAATGCTGGATTTTGGCCAGCTCTTGTTGTGACTTCGTTCTCCTGGATGTTTGGGGATGAGCAATCTAGGCTGTCTAGGAGAAGATTATTAATTCCTCATTTGGAGCTAGCTGTGAGCAACACTTGATTAGTCCAGGATGAACAGTGAAGAGAGACAAAAATATTTATGAACTGCTGAAGATGTGAGTATTGGGCATCCAGAACACTGAAAGCTGCAAGACTGCATGGAAAAAAGAATGTGCAGTCATGTTGCATCATAACATGGGTTTGAAGAAGTAGAAATAAACTTGCACAGAAAATTCCAGCTGTGATATTCCCATCTTTTAAACATAACCTGAAGAATAATTTAGCTTGCCCAGCCTCAGAGGTGATTCTGAGGGAATTCAGGTCCCCCAGAGCAGCTGTGGCTGCCCCTGGATCTCTGGAGGTGTCCAAAGCCAGGTTGGACAGGGTTTGGAGCATCTGGGATGGTGGGAGGTGTTCCTGCCATGGCAGGGGTGGCACTGGGTGAGCTTTAAGTTCCCTTTCAGCCCAGACCATTCTGGGACTCTCTGATCCTTCAGGACTGGGGCTGGGTGTCAGGGGAGGTTGGTCCCTGTGCTTTTTTCCAGATGATCTGGGGAGATTTGAGTGAGGAGGGGTTTCCTGTGGTAGAGGGGCACAAGGTGCTTCTGCAAGCTGACAGAATTCAGAATTAGTGGCTGTTTATTTTTCATGGTTCAGTGGTTTGTCCAAATTCCAACATTTTCACAGTAAATGAGGAGTCTCTGATTTAGGAGTAGACACCCATGCAAAATGTACAGTTTCTTCAAAGTGTGGATGTACTAATGCTGTTTAAACAAGTAGTGGGAGAATTCTTAATACAGACCATTTTTTTTTCCATGGGATTTGCAGTTGTTTGTGTGGCAAAAGCCCAAATTACATCACAAGGGAGGTACACGGTAGAGCCTTACAGTGAGAAATATCAGATAATTTGATGCCTGCTCTGCAAAGAAACAGAAAGCACAACTAATAAATTCACAGATTATACTACTTTAGGTGGAATGCTGCATAGAAGTCATGTTTGCCACAGTGATGTTGCTTGTTGGGTGAGTGGGGCCTGTTCAGATAACACACATTTGAATACAGCCACGGGGGAATTGTTTGTCTGGGAATAATGAGGCTGCAGCTGGCACACAGGCCATGGCTCCCTGCATGCTGTACAGCACAGGCACTGCAAGGAGCACTCCTGCCTGCTGCACACCTCACTGCTGCTGCTCCTGGAGCCAGACAGTGCCAGGAGTCCTGAAATCAGGCCCTAGAAGGACATTTTGTTTCCCTTGTGTTGGCTCTCACACAGCTTGAGAGGGAGGCCCAGGGAGGGCACAGCTCTGGCTCAGAGTGGTCCAGGCTCCAGCACCTGGAGTTCAATGTCCTGTGGGATCCAGCTGCTTGTGGTGACCCAGGTTAAAAATCCTTGGCCTCGGGCTGTCTCCTCTTTGTGGAGGTCACTGTCTTTTTGCAGTGGCAGGAGTGATGCCACTGTGACCTCTGCCAGCACAGTCCTGCTCTGAGCAAGGGGCTTTAGCTTGGGCTGGAGATGCTCTGTCAGATGATTCTGAGTGGAGCTGGTGACAAAGTGGCTGTCCCAGTGTGCCTGAGAGGGCTGATCACCCCCTGGCACAGGAGCAGGGCTGTACCCTGCAGGGAAATGCCCTGGAGAAGGACATGGGGAGGCAGCACCTCGGCTGGGGCTTGGGTGTGATGGCCTGGGCGAGCTGGGAGCTGCAGCAGTTCTGATCCAGGCAAACTGGGCAGGAGGAGGCAATGTCACCCCTCCTGTGACACTGCTGAGAGGGGCTGCACCTCAGTAACCCCGTTGGAAATTCAGGAATGGTAGCAAAAAGTCATAAAATTAACCAAGGCTGGCAGAAAAGTGCTGCAGTTGAAAGATGTGAATGGTGCAGTCTTTTTAGAATCACAGGCAGGAATCAAGAGGGGCTGATTAGTCGTGTCAGGACTTTCAAAAGGAGGAATTGGCTTTTTAGTAAAGAAGAAAAAACCTAGAAGAGCCAGTGCCTGGGAGCAGAAACCCAGAGTAGGAGTACTTTAATTTGAAATGAAGCACAGGGGTTTAAAGCAGTGATTACAAGTTACTGGAACATTTAGGAGAAGCAGAAGATTGTCTACTTTTGGTGTCTTCAGATCAAAACCAGGGACCTTTCTGGAGGAGCTGCAGCCACAGGGCTGGATTCCAGAGCTTGCTTTTGCTCCACAGGTCAGATTGCTTGGGATTCCTTCTGTTCCTGATGTCCCTGACTGAATGGGAGATCAGATCTTTAGGAAAGAGTTATGGAATAGAGAGGATGAGAAGAGGCAGAGATGCAGCACTGCTAACTTTGCTTTTTTGTTGGATTTTTTTTAATGCAGGGGAGTTCCAAATCCCTGTGAGCTCCAGGGTGGGGCCAGTTCTCCACAGTGCAAAGGTAAGGTTTCATTTTCCACCCCCTCTGGCTGCACCTTCCCTGCAGGAACACATCCCAGAGCTACCCAAGCACAGCCTGAGCAACACTCACACACAAGACTGGAAAAAAAAGGGGGAGATGGGATATACTGACCTCTGCTATAGCCAGAAAATTCCAGGATTTACAGACTGCTATCCCCATCCTTTGATGTATCTGTGTAACAGGGCTGCTGGCAGGGAAGCACTGAAAGAAAATGGTGAGAAACACCAAACCAAGCAACCAAACAAAAAAATTAATTCAGCAGCACCAGTGTGTTGCTGTGTGTATGCATTTTGATGCAATCTTTCACTAGGTGATTACATGCTGTTGCTATTTTGGTGTTTACCAGACAACCCATGACTGGGGAAGGTGGTGTCACTCCAAATGCTGCAAATCAGGGCTGGCTCTTGTCTGGTAAAGAGGGAAGCACTTGGGGCTTGAAGAGAGTGCATCAGCTCGAGAGTCACAAGGCCGTAAATTATATTATTGTTCTTGTTGTGATTAAACCTGCCAATTTTTTGCAATTCACATCTTAGATGCAAATAATTCCTTTTTTAAGATAATCACTCGGCTGAGCAATCGCTCAAGGACATTGTGAGCAGAGTGAGGTAAATTCAGCTTTTAGCAGAGTGAGTTCCAGCAAAAGGCACCAAGGAGGAATTTGCTTGATCTGCTTGAGGGGGTGAGCATGGATCTCTCCATCCTGGGAGGTGCCCCTTGTGCAGGGCTGGAGGAAGAGCCTGCAGCTGGGTCATGGAGCAGCTCAGGGAGGGGCCTGGGACCTGTCTTGGCCTCTTGGGAGTAGCCCTGAGCCAAGGGGCATTTTCCAGATTCCCTGTGTGCACTGAGCTCTGCTGCCACTCGATGGCACTCGGGGTGTGGGGCTGGGCTGGGCTGAGCCTCCTCCCACGTCCCAGGCTGTTCATTGCCCAGGAGAAAAGGATTTGCTGTGCCATGCAGGGTTTCAGCAGCACTGGGCAGTGCCCAGTGCAGCTGAGGGGGCAGCTCAGCTGGAGCTGGGTAAAGCAAAGGTGTGAGGGTGTTTTGGCAGGGACTCTGCTCTGGGCACGATGTGGGAGAGGAAACAAGGGCTAATGCTATTTTTGGAGGGGGGAGTTATCTTAGAATCATGGAATATCCTGATTTGGAAGGGATCCATGAGGATCATGAGTCCCAGCCCTGCCCAGACACCCCAGCAATCCTTGGCAGTGCTGTCCAAAGGCTCCTGGAGCTCTGGCAGCCTCGGGGCCGTGCCCATTCCCTGGGCAGCCTGGGCAGTGCCAGCACCCTCTGGGGGGAGAACCTTCTCCCAAAATCCAGCCTGGCCCAGCTCCGGCCCTCCCTGGGTGTGTCCCTGTCCCAGAGCAGAGCTCAGAGCTGTCCCTGCGCTGCCCCTCCAGAGGAGCTGCACACTGCTGAGTAGGATGAGGTATTTGCTGAATTCTGAGAGGTCTGCTGGTGCCTGGGAGGCTGCACCAAGCTCCCTGGCCAGGGGCAGGGGAGCAGTGTCCAAACAGCTTCCCCAGCGAGGTGGCTGTGTCGGACAGGGAGGGTTTTGTGTGTACACATGACCTCACCCTCCTAGTGACTGAACTACCATACAAACAGGTCTCACTGCTTGGTTTCCAAGTCAGCATCTCCTCTAGGGTTGATATGATTTAGCTCTCTTTAATAGCTTTTTTCTCTGACTCTTCAGGGTGACCCAGCTCAGCGAGGGCATTTAGAGGAAGCCGCTTTCCAATTGCAGCAGATTTTCCGAATTGATATTTCCATTGCATTGAATATCCTTGGTAATGTGGAGTTGGTTTTGTTTTGCCCTTAAACCACAGGTTTCTCATTTTGGAGGACCTCCAAATGGTTGCAGGTCTTGTGAGAAGGCAGGGATGGCAAATACCCAAGCTGAAGCCTCCTTTCAGCAATTTTAACTGTGCTTGGAGAGATTTATTGCCTTTGTCCCATCGTGCCACCTGATTTATCTCAGCATATTTCAATCCAGGCTTACTTGAAGCCTGCACTGTTGTCCTGACATCTGTAGCTGGAAATTAAGCCATCTCTGTCTTTTTTGCAACACAAGATGTCATATCCCTTGTATCCTTCTTTTATTGTCTGAGCTCACGGTTTTCCTGGCAAGCTGAAAAAGCAATTGCAGGATTGCAACTCTTAAGAAAAGCAGAAGGAAGATGCAATGAGCTAAGAAAAGTCCCTGCCCTATATACACCACTAGTTGCAGCACTGAAAAGCAAGTTGTTTCTGTGTGAGCCATACGTTGTGTTAGCCTGTGATCCTTCTCTGCCACGAGCCCAGAAAAATCCCTAAAATGCAGTGTTGCCATTTTTCTTATGGAAACTGTGGAAGGAGGGTTGGTGAGCCAGCTGGAAGTGGCCCAGAGCACTTGGTGTGAGCCAAGGAAGGCCCAGTGGCTGTGGGGGAGGTTGCTGCATTGGAGGCTGGGTTGTGGCTGTGTGCTTTTCCCTGTTTTCCATGCTTTGGGCTGTGTTTTCCTCAGGGACCGAGAGCATGAGGGCGGGGCACTGCCGGGCGGCCTTCACCTGCTTCAAGCTGGCAGCAGATCGGGGCTACAGCAAAGCCCAGTTCAACGTGGGGCTGTGCTACGAGCATGGCAGGGGCACAGAAAAGGACTTGGAGAAGGTATCCAGGGCCTGCCTGGGGGTGGGGGTGGGAGCACACATCAGGAGAGGGATCTGTGCTGGCTGCTTGGAGCTTTGCTCCTTTTACATGGCTGGGAAAGTCATGGAATGTCCTGAGCTGGAGGGAACCCCCCAGGGATCATTAATCCAGCTCCTGGCCCTGCACAGCCATCCCAACAATCCCCCCTGTGCATCCCTGGGAGTGCTCCAAATGCTCCTGGAGCTCTGGCAGCCTCAGGGCTGTGCCCTTTCCCTGGGGAGCCTGAGAGCCCAGGCTCTGAAGACTCAGTAGAAAATGCTGGAAATAATAAAAATTGCAGCTTTGCAGAGCTGCTTTCAGTGTCACCAATCCCCTCAGAGAGGTGCTCTGAGATCCCTTTCCCACAGCTTCTGAGGGTTCTCCGGGTGCACAGGCTGTGCTACCAGCACCCAGCAGGGTTCCAAGGAGAAACCTGTCATGTTGCTGTATTTAAGACACCACTGCACATCCCAGGGTTTCTCAGATCTCCGGTTTGGCTCCTGTAACTCCAGCCTGCCACCTAGTGCAAGCTGGCCAGCAGCTGCTGGAGCTGGGAAGAGCTGCACAGGCAGCTTGGTTTGAGTCATGGTTGGCCCAGTGCCACCCCCTTCAGCTCGGGCAGGGTGGTTCCAGGGCTCTGGGGTACTCACTGTCCCACCTGACCCAGCTGATGTCCTGCTGTGGGAGGGATGCAGCTTGTGATGGGTCTACCAGAGAGGTGAAGCTTGAAGGGAGCCATGTCATGTTCAGGGCATGCATCAGCTGGCTTTCTCTCCTCTCTCTCTGTCTCTCAGGCAGGTTTCTATTACTGCCAGGCAGCCAGCAGCCGTCACCCCATGGCCCAGTACCGCTACGCCAGGTACCTGCTCCAGCACGGCCCTGGCAGCCCCTGGGACAGGCATCACAAGGCTGTGGCACTCCTGGAGCAAGCAGCAGGGGCTGGCATCACAGAGGTTGGTGTCCATAGGTCAGAGAGGCAGCAGAGAGCCCTGACTGAGGGGTTGGAGCCACATCCTAGACAGCACTGGAAGGGAAAGCCTTCCAATGTGTTTGTCCCTGCTCACAGCATGGGGGTTGGAACTAGAGGATCTTTAAAGTCCCTTCTGAGCCAAACCATTCTCTGATTCTCTGTGTATATTCCTGACAATGTCTGGGAGACAGCCCTGCCTGCAGACAGAGCCACTGTGCCACACATTGGTTGGCTGTTGTCAGTGGGGCTCTTACATTAAACCTTTGGCTGGGAGAGCTCACCTGTGCTTGAAAACACAGCTCAGTTTTCATCTCCTCTCAATTCCAAGAGTACAGGTCACTGTACGGGAGGAACTTCCAATGCTTGAAGCAAGAACAGATCCTCATTTTGTATCTGTGACTTTCTGAGATGACTCATCTGTGCAGATCTGTCTCCTGTGCTCCTTTCCCACTCCAGGAGATGCATTTAGGCATGTGCCATCTCGCCCTGGGAATGCCAGGCTGGCAGTGCCTGTGCTTCCTGGAGCTCACTGGCCAGGGGGTGCATCTGCTGGATCTTGGGGACAGGACATGAGTGGGAACCATTCCCTGGCTCTGATTCCCACAGGGAGTTTGAAATGATACTCTGGCTCCCAAATGTGAATTCTTTGTGTTTACTGAGTCATGCTGATTTTTCTTAGGGCAGCCCTGGTTCTCCCAAGAGCCCCTGCACAGGCAGGGTCCTTACTACAGTGCCACAGTAACCCCAGCAGCTTGAAAAATCAGTAAAAAAATGGAATAATTAAAATCCTGGCTGATCTGGACCGTGTGGTTTTGTTGCAGGCACAGGCTTATCTTGGAGTGTTCTACATGAGGGGGCTGCAGCCTCAGGAGAAGAGAGGTCTGAAATACCTGCTGCAGGCAGCAAACAGTGGGGTAGGTAATCCTTCCTTCTGCCAGGGATTGTCCTCAGCTTGGGATCTGCAGGTGGAGAATTTCAGGGTTTCTTGGAAACGGGAGTGAGTGTCAGGATTTTACTGCCCAGTGTGAAGGGACAGAGTGGAGCCTTGGTGCCTCTTGGAGAGGAGATAGGCGCTGGGCACAGACCCTACAGAGACAGCCCTGTTGGGCTGGAGGAGTTCCTACAGCACCAGTGCCTGTATCCAGCTTCCAGCATTGTACAGCTTTCCCATTATGGAGCATCTACACCCTCTTCAGTCAAAATCTTTCACTACTGCATCACTTGGAGAACTTCATTGTGTTTATCTCAAATCTGTTCTTCAAAATTGGCCCATTGTTTCTCTCCTTTTATACAGAGGATGGAAAGACTGTTTCTGGATTTATTTTTAAATTCAGGCACCTTTAACATATTGAAACACTTGAAAGTCCATTCAGCCTTCCCCCATTGTTGCTGTTTCTCTTCACAGCTCATGTTAGATCCCCAGGAGTCTTCTTGCATGCACTTTCCCCAAGTGGCCCAAGCTTCTCTTTCTTGAAGGGCAGTGCCACAGTGTGGGGACAGCACTCTCCTGAACCCCCACCAGCATTTGGAGGAGCAGAAGTGTGGATGCCATGTCTTGCAGCCAGGTTTCTGCATCCCACAGTTCTGTTTCTTGCCATTGTCCCCTTGTTTTCAGCTGCATTGTAATGGCCAGGGTTTTTTTTTTCCTGAAGAACTTGTTCATTTTAACTGCAGTTCCCACAGCTTTTGTGCAATGGAAAATAATGAACAGCTATTGCTTCTTCTGCTGGCTAATAGTTGTGGTTCTGGTGCCCTTTAGTGTGTCCTCTCTGAGTCATTTCTTTTGCAGGCTGCAGTGCTGGTTTAGTCTGTGCCTCCATGTAGTTAAGCTGTTCTACTTTGCTTGTCAGTCTTCTGTCTATTTTTCTAATTCTCCTTTGACCATTTTAAGATGCTTGGACTAAAAGTGGACTCAGGATGGAGGGATGCCATGGATCTCACATAATGAGCTCCTCTGCTTTGTTCTGCATTCCCTTCCAATAATTCCTAGCCCTGCTTGCCCTCTCCTGGCACTGAGCACTGATGAGATGGTCTCAGGGAACTGTCACAGTGTGATACCCAAATTCCTTCCTATCAGCACTGCTTTGCATTTGGCAGTACTGTTTCCTTCATGATTGTGTTGCCCACTCCTTAGGTGTGTAAGATCTTTAATTAATTCTTTATAGTAAGTTTGAGCATTTTGAATGGTCATTTTTACATCATTGTAAACTTTGCCACTTGGGTTTTCACCCTCTTTCCAGCATGGAGACGCTCTCAGTCTGCTGGGACAAGGCCTGACTTGCCACAGCAGCTCAGACATCACAGTACACAGTATTTAGTTCTAAATCTGCTAAAGATCTCTCCTAAGCTTCTTCCTTGGCTCCTTTTTTCCAGCCTGGAGACAGAGGTTTATGCTGAACAGTATCACACTGAGTTATCCCATTAAACAGATGATTGGCATTTACTGGTAATGCCTTAACAACACAAAATCTGTCAGGTAACTGCAGATCCTCAGATGCACCCCTGGCATGTTTTGGTCAGAGTTTCAGGCCCTGAGCATCCTTCCCCATCTCTGCTGCTCAGCAGATGCTGTGGATGCTTCAGGGCCTCAGCCTCGAGGGCAGGCTGATGATGGGCTCCCTGGGATGGGATGTCCCCATTTTCCTGGGAGAAGGGCTCCATGGACAGGTTCCCTTCCCATTACCCTGCAGTTGGAATTGATATTTAGTTGGCTGAAAGAACTCTTGGCATGGATGAAGCAAGGACAGCATAGTTTAGTACAAATCCAGAAAAAGGAAAACAGCACAAAAAGTCACAGATTCAGCATTTCTCTGGTTCTCTCTGCTAGAGCTGAGCTGGGAACTCTGACAAGTGTTTTTCCAACACAAGAACTGTGTTCTACTTTGTTTCCCACTTTGTATCCTCCCTGATTTCCTACATGCAGCCACAGAATATAAACCTCTAATAAAGAGTTCTGTTGGAGAACTGGGCCTGACCTGCAGATTTCCAGGGGTGTCAGTCACTCCTGCCCTGCTAATTTGGGGCTGTCCTCAGGCTTGGCTCTGAGGTGTTCATCCTGTGAGAGATGGTGGTGCAGCTCTCCTGATTGAACCCTATCTCTTGTCACAGCTGAAGTGCCAATCTTTCAACGTGTTTATCTCATCTCTAAAGGAGTTTATTGCTGTCATGAGCTGAGACTTGCAACATTTTGCAAAGCACCCACTCACTGAGTTTTTCACTTGCCTCTACCAGCTACATCCTAGACAGCAACACTTGCAATATGTTCTTTTCTAGTGGCTTTATTAAAACTTGCTACTTACTTGGGGTTTTTTTCTTTTTCTTTTCTTTTTTTTTTTTCCAAAGCCTTGTTTAGCTCATGTTTCTGGCAGTCACACTCTTCAGGCTGTGCTGCTGGCTTTGTTGCTGGAAAGGTCTGTGTGACCACAAATCTGTGCAGTCTTTTTAATGTCTTCAGGAGTGTCATCCTGCTTTCCTGCTGAGACCCTTTGCCTCCCATTGGATCCCAAGGATAAAATGCACAGCTGACACATAAACATGTCATGGGTTTGGATTTGGCTTCACTGCAGTGCCAACCTTTGCTTTCCAGTTTGCTCCCAGCAGTTACACATGTCTGAGTGGTTCAGGTGCTTTTTCTCTAGTGCATATTTGCTTCATTTACTTCATTTCTGCTGCCTGAGATTTCTTCTGGAATAGAATGAGGTGAGGCTGAGCAGGAGAGTGCTGCACTCTTGTGTTAAAGGGGAATTTCCCAACCCTTGGCAGCAAGTACCTCTGTGCCATTTGTGATGTTTTTACAAGACTTGGGCTTGAACTCTCTTAGGGCAGTCCCAGGGCGTGCTCAGAGTTTGGGTGGGATCAGGATGTGGCGCAGTCACAGCTGCCCCAGACACCTCAGCTCTGACCTCTGAGACAACTGGGATGCTCTGCAGTGCCAGCTGCTCCTTTGTTCCCCTGCCACAGCCCTGGGTGTTGAAGGGAAATCAGTGAATTTAATTGGAAAGGGATAGGAAGGAGCAGAGCCAGACATTATGCTTCTCTCCAGGAGACAAAAACTGAAGACAGACCCTGGGGGATGGAGCAGTAAACTTAGCAAGGTGACCAAAGAGAGACCTCTGAAGAAGGTGCTAAAGAGTCTCTGTTTCCTTTGCTGTGTGATTGCTGTGCCAGGATGCCCAGAGCAGGTTCCACGTGGGCGTTTGCTACGAGCAGGGCCTGGGAGTGCCGCGGGACGTGGCGGCGGCGCTGCGGCACTACCGGCAGTCGGCAGCCATGGGGAACAGGCAGGCCCGGGACAGACTGCGGGCATGGCAGCAGGAGCTGCAAGGTACCAGGGCACCAGGGGCTGGGGCACTGCGTGGGCAGGTGGCCCTGTGGAAGTGGGGCCTGTATTGCCAGAGAGGGCTCCCACAGGGCCATGGCACAAAGCAGGTCTTTGTGCCGAAGGGAAGGCACTGTTTTTCCTCCTCGGTTCTTTCCAGTCCAGCTGGAGAAGCTGTTCCCATAGTATGATGGGTCACAGAATCATTTCTGTTGAAAAGACCAACTGTGTCCTGGGGGACAGCAGGCCCAGCATCACCAGCTGGGCCAGGAGGGGATTGTCCTGCTCTGCTCTGCACTGGGGCAGCCTCACCTCCAGTCCTGAGGGCAGTTTGGGGCACCACAGTATAAAAAAGGCATTAAACCATTAGGGAGTGTCCAAAGGAGGCCACGAGGATGGGGAAGGGTCTGGAGGGGAAGCCTTGTGAGGAGCAGCTGAGGGCACTTGGTTTGTTCAGCTGGAGGAGACTGAGGGCAGAGCTCATTGTGGTTTTCAGCATCCTCCTGAGGGGCAGCACAGGGCTCCAGTGTCTGCTCACTGTGACCAGGGACAGGACCTGAGGGAATGGCTGGAGCTATGTCAGGGGAGGTTCAGGTTGGATATCAGGAAAAGGTTTTTCATCCAGAGAGTGATTGAGTAGTGGAACAAGCTCCCCAGGGCACTGGGTACAGCACCAAACCTGTCTGAGTTCAAGAAGCATTTAGACAATGCTCTCAGGCACAGGGTGGGATTGTTGGGGTGTCTGTGCAGGAGTTGGACTTGATGGTCCTTAAGGGTCCCTTCCAACTCAGGGTATTCTGTGATTCTGTAGCTGTATGATCAAGCCCAGCCTTTGCCAGTGTCATTAACACCTTGTTTTTCTGTACTTTCAGATGTGCACACAAAGCATCCATTCCCTTCAGGATTAAGAGCCTCCTCCTCCAGCCCTGATTTCTGGACTATTGAGCCTGTGTCTGCAGGTCTGCACAGCAGCCAGCCAGGACAGTGTGGCCTCACCCTGCCCCACTCCTGGAGCACAGGCACACTGCACGTGATGCTGCTCAGCAGTGCAGGGTGGAGCTGTGCCTTCAGAGCCAGGACAGTGCCACTGGAGCTGCAGGGCTGGGAGCCCCAGCACTGCTGGCAGCAAGTGACACCAGCAGGCAGAGGGCAAGGCAGCCCTTGGTGTGGGCTGGAACCAGGCTGGCAGTGAAAGGAAAGAGAAAGCTCTCTGTTCATGGAACAGGAGGCATTTTTAAATACCTGGGCTTTGAGAATAAACTTTGTGATATCTCCTACACCATCAAGTACTCTACCTTCCACACAGGGATGTTTTTTTCTGCACCTGCATTTCTGTATTAGAGCCAAACTGTGGCTGTCCCTGGATCTCTGAAGTATCCAAGGCCAGGTTGGACAGGGCTTGGAGCAGTCTGAGATAGTGGAAGGTGTCCCTGCCATGGTGGTGGGTGGAACAAGATGAGCTTTAAGGTCCTTCCAGCCCAAAGCATTCTGTGGTTCTGCACCACAGTTGTGTGATCTGGGGTTCTAATTCCAGTAGCCCTGCATGTCTTTCTCATGGTCCCCCAGGGAGGTTTACAAGCCACCATATGGGGATGGTGGCAACTAACCCTGGGATTGTCCTGGCCCACACCCTCTGAGGCAATTTTCTCTCTCTCCAAGACAAGTCCCCACAGTGCCCCTGCTACCAGCACAGTGTAGGCTGGCTCTGTGTTGCCATTGTGGCAGTTTAATCTGCTTTCAGACCTGGGCAAGCAAGAGAGGGAATTCTCATCATTGGGCAGAGTTTTTATGGGATGTGACAGATCCACCTGTAGCAGTGAGGTGACAGCTGTCCCCAGCCATCCTGCACCATGTCAGTGTCCTTCTGTCCCCACTCCTGCTCCTGCAGCCCTGGCAGGGAGCTGCTCCCACCTCTATGAGACACAATGAGCAAGGTTTGCTTCGAAATCCATCGTGTCCCTGTTTGCTGAGCACGCCAGCTCATTTTCAGCAGAGTGGATAAGGGATGCTCCCAGCGGGAAGGCACCGCTGGCAGGCAGCAGCAGCAGGCAGCTGGTGTGATAATTTCCTCCACAGGGGCAGCTGAATCCGGAAAAAGGCATTTGTTCACACCAGTTTAAACTGGTTCAAGGGCATCTGTGCAAGCTGCCCAGCTTCCTGTGGCCCTGGTGCTCTGTGTAGATCAGGCTCTGCAAAACAAAGGCAATGGCCCCATCCTGAACTTCTCCATGCAGCAAGGGAGGGGCACAGCCAGCCCTCAACACATCTGATTGTTCTTCTGGTCTGCTCTCTCCTTCTGCTCAGACCAAACTTTCTTAGACCATTTCCTTTATCAAGCAGGATACAAGGAGCAGGAAATTCCTGGGGTGGATTTCCTATGCTGTGATAATCCAGAGCGCGCTTACGCATTGGTCAGGATGGGAGAGGGGCTGGGGGGGCTGAAAGCAGTTTGCAGAACCAGGAAATTGAAGCAAGAGGGAGGAATTTGTCTCCTTTTAAACCTGCTTGTTATTAGGTATTTTTGTGGAAGGACTTTCCTCTGACAGGGACATCAAAGCAACTTGGCAGAGGGAGATGTGAGGTTGTGCTGGCTGTTTGTCCCTCTGCCTGTGCTCCCAAGCTGCAGAGGAATCCCACAGGGCTCAGTCACAAATGCCTCCCTCATGGTTTGCACAGCTGCATCTCAGTTAGAATCTGGCTCTCTGACATTGTTTTGGTGCAAGAACCTGTTTTGTTTGTAAAACAAACCAGCAAGAGATTTGTGTTAGCAGAGCAGCAGCACGAGCAGGCCAGGCCAAACCCATCCATGGATGGATGCCAGACATGGGCTCATCTGTACAAGCATTTTGGAGGCTCGAAATAAAGCAACATTTTGGATATTAAAAAGTCCACCTGGGGAAATCTCACTCTATTGTTCTTGTCATTGAGCCCCAAGAGCAACAGAAAGGGGAAACTTTCTCATTTACTCTGCTTTAAATGGTCTGTGTGATTGTCTGGTGCTGTGGCTCAGGTGTGTACACACCTACAGCTGGGAATGTCACCTCCAGGCACATGGAAAAGAACAGAGGTAGGGTACCTGAGATGGTCCAGGAGAGCCCAGAAGCCCTTACCTGCCATCCCCACACTGCTGCATGAGCCCATGGGTCAGCACCACCCTTCCCTTCTCCAGGAGTGCAGACACAAACACCTCTGTGCTTCTTCCTTTGTCACCAATACCTTGGTTTCCCCACCCATGCTATTATCCCAAAACTGTCTTACAGCTCCCAGACTGACAGATCAAAGTGAAAACCCATAAAAAGGGTGAAGCTTGTGACTGAATATTTCAAAACAGTGTTTTCACACTTCCTTTTTCCCAGGTTACCTTTGGCAGACTCCAGCCATCTGGTGTCTGCTTTTGGATAAGGACTGTGCTCCAAAATCCAATGGCCTCAAAGGAGAGAACAGAATAGAATGGAATCATTAAGGCTGGAAAAGACCTCTGAGAACATCAAGTCCAACCCGTGATTGATCCTCACCTTGTCACCCAGCTCAGAGCACTGAGTGCCACATCAAGTCCTCATGGAGAAGGAAGTGGTGGGCACTTGGAGCAGCCATACGAAAGATGCCAGGGCTGATTTTGGGGGCTTTTAAAAAATGCCAACTTCCCAGTGGCAGAACCACAGAAGCTGGAAGGACCTGTGGGAGACAACAGGCTCATCTCCCCTTCCCCAGCTGCCACTTCAGGCTTTCTGCACATGTATTATGTCAGCTCCACTGCTGACAGAGAGGGTAGTGTTAGAAAAAAACAGTTTTATTTAAATAACTGAAACCCTGGAGCCCAGCTGCAGCAGTGTCCGTGACAGGTACTTTCACAGTCTGTGATCACATGGATGTATCTCACTGTGCTGTGGTTGTTCTCACAACCCCCTTGCCTGGGCCTGTCCTGGGAGGAAAGGCCCTCCTGCTGCTGGGTGGGATGGGAGGCTGGCAGAGCACTGGGAGAGCAGGGTGGGAGAGGAGGAAGGCAAGGACAGGCAGCTGGAGGGGAACTAAAGGTGAAATCAGTTGTGGAGAAATTCGATGGGGCAAGGCAAAGGAAGGAGTACACCTGTCTAGGCATGGGTCATACAGTGACCCTGCTGGGGCTGGGGATAGGGCTGGGCACCCCAATCTCTGACTGTTCTCTCCCTGCCACAGCCACCGAGCTGCTACAGCCCTGGAGCAGCGTCCCCCAGGCCGAGGCTGTGCCCGCGAGCCGAGAGCTGCCGCAGCAGCCCCGCGCCCGCCTCGCTGTGCACCTGCACCTTCTGGGACAGGATCATCTCAAACAGGGTGCTCATCTCCGACAGGAAGGTGCTGGCCAGCCTCGTCCCACTGCCACCAGGGTCAGCCCCAGCACCTTTGCCAAAGGTCTCAAAGGTCCTCGGTTTCTCCTGCCTTGCAGCTTCCTCATCCTCGGGGGAGCACGGCGAGTCGGGGCAGAAGACGTTGTCCTTGTAGCTGCTGGTGAGGGGCAGGGACAGCCGGGCCACCCACTCTGGGTCTGCAGCTGTCAGCCTCTTGAGGGCCAGCTCTGGGGAGGGACAGCACAGCAGAGAAGAGGGGGGAAAATAGATTGATAAACATATTGATAAATGAAAATATCTAAAATCAGCTGAGAGGCATGATTGAAAACAGATCACCGGTGACACCATGCAAACCAGCAGCTTAAAAAAGCCACAATAGAACTGATTTGAAACCACTGGGGGTTTTGTTTTGTTTTTAATATAATAATATAATATATAATAGCCATTTTAATATAATAGCCATTAGAATCGCTGTGCATTCTCATTTGTTGCAGTCTCAATTGGCACTTCACTAAATTGTTAGTAAAGCCTGAGATAGGGAGGGTTCAGGACTGGCTGAAGGGGGGCAGACAATGCAAAGCTTTCCAGGAGGAAGTGTTGGACACAAAGATAGTGGACTTCCCTTCAGGGTCACTCCAGGGTGGGAATTTGCTGCTAAGGAGGCAGATTGAGACCGAAAAGAAATGGGTTACTGTGAAAACAATAACACCAGAATTAAATTCTGGATTATAAAATGCACAGCTGGATGGTTGGAGACTGGGACTGAACAATTGAGCTCTAAAGTAGTTGTTCCTCGATTGGAAACAGCTGAGGAGCAGGGGGAGCCTGGGCTGGGGGCTGGAGCAGGCTCGTTAGTGCAGCAGTAATTTGATTGTGGCCCACAATGGGCAACTGGAATCACACAGAGGACTCAGGGTATTCCCTGCTGGCAGGGAGGCACAGCCAGGGTGGATTGTTACTGGGTCTGATTAGGGGAATTACACACAAATCTGATTATCCATGTGTGGGAGAGGGAGCTGAAACCACACCAGCAAGGAAAACTCTGGAGATGAAACCAGGAGTGATCCGGGCTGACACAATGGAGACCCCAAGAGCTGGGGGTTGCTGCTCCTAAGGAAGCAAGTGCTCTCCAGGGATCTGACTGCAACCTGTCATTACTTTGAGGAGATATGCGCCAGCAGAGGAAATCTTTATGCTTAAAATAGTGCTGGCAAGAGAAGAAGTGATTATAGATGTCCATGAATAAACATCTCCTGGAAAATAAAGGAAGGACCCCATAGCAAGGAGAGCCTGGAATAGCCTCCTCGTCAGACAGCAGGAAGGGGAACAGGGATTCTTGTTTTTTGAGGTAGCTGGTAAACAAGAGTCCGTGCTGTGGTGCACAGAGGCTGCATTCCAGCCCTTCATTGTTCCTTCCCAAAGCAAATCCCAGAACCTCAGGGGAGTTCAGAGCAACCAGCCAGTTTAGGGAAGGTGTTGGGAGCAGCAAAACCTCACTGGTAACAAAACCCAGCAGTCCCGGGGTGGCAAGAACTGGTGTCACTCGAGTAATAATAATTGTGTGGCTCTGACTAAAAAGTGGCATCTGAAAGGAGGGTCCCCATTCCAATGCTCTTATCCGGCTAATTCCAGAGGGTGGTCAATACCCTGCCACAGCTGGGAGCTGGGATCTGCAGTCAGTGACTGAGACAAGGCTCCTCCCTCAGCCAGCCAAGCAATTGCTCCTTCTTCTCTGGAAAACAACTGCCCTGGCATGGGCTGGGGGAGTGAGCTGGGACTCCAGCCTGGTAAGGAGAGAAGGGCAGGTACATCCCTTAGATTTTTGTTTCAGCTGGAGCCCAAAAATTCTTTTGTGTTGCTTCACATCCAGGGTTTCTTTCTGCAGTCTCAGTACTTGAGTTGCAGTGATTGTTCCTTGAGACATCACCCAAGTGTGCTGCAGGTTTTGCTGTAAAATATGCAGTTTTTCTCCTCCCAGTCTGCAAGAAGCCACCTCATTCCCTGAATATTTGGCTGCCTCAGGTCTGGAGCAGGGCAGAACTGGTCTGCTCTCTGCAGGGAGAGCTGGGCTGATGGTCCCATGGCCATGAAAACCTCATAATTAGGTATGTTTAATTTGACCAATAACTCTTTACTGCCTTGTTTTAATGGTGTTTGGGGAGCAGGGGTTGTTTTTATCATCCATAAAGTTCTATCTCTCATCTGCTGCTGGGAGTGCTGTGCTGGGCTGCTGGGGGATCAGAGCTAACAGACGGTGCTGCGAGTTCATCCCACAACATCAACAATCCCAGAGCTGCCCGGGATTGCAGTTCCCCCGCTGGGAACAGCACAAAGGCCCAGCCAGCCTCAGCCAGCTGTTAGGATGCTCCTGAGCACCAGCAGTGCTTCCTTCCTCCCTCTCAGGATGCAAGTCCACGGCTCTGTTTGTGTCTGGGAGAGGAGGAAGGAGCCCGGCAGCTCCGGCGGCTGCGCTCGGCCGCCTGTGCAGGCAGCTCTGGGCTCCTGGGGCAGCTCTGGGCTCCTGGGGAAGGTGTGGCAGGTCTGGAACAGATCAGCCTCTAGGCATGGCCAGCAGGAATCCACACAGCCTCAGCATTCCCTGCTGGCATGGAGCAGGCTGCCCAGGGAAGTGGTGGAATCATCATCCCGGGAATGGGGAGGTGGCACTGGGGACAAGGGTCACTGGTGGACATGGCAGTGCTGGGGAACAATGGTCTGGGAGGGCTTTTCCAGCCCTAATGATCCTATGGAATTCCAGGACTTTGGCCAAAAGGATGATTGTCCTGTCAGATCCAAGGATCATGGGAGATGGCACTTCATGGATCAGCCTCACCATAGCTCTGATTTTCTACCCTGGTGTGGGCAGGACTGGATCCAGAGCTGCTGGGCAGCTCCCCCAGTCCCTTTTTCTGGGATTAGGGCATGTCAGTGCACCTGGGATGGAGCTGGGCTCCTCTTTGCTCCCTGCTCTTGGCTGCAGGACCTCCGAATCCAAGGAAACTTTTAGGTCTCAGCCTTTCCTTTGTTTGCTCCTTACTGGAATAAAAGAGCAGGGAGGCAAAGGGGAGAAGCAGCAGGTTCTGCCTCAAAGGAAGAGCACAAATGCCCAGCTCTGGAATTCAAACCACCCCAGCAGCAAAGCTCAATGAGTTTCTCTTCTGTGGAGGAGCACAGAGGCTCCACAATGAAATTTCTGCTACAGGACATGAGTCAGCCCAACTCTTTCAAATTGAAATGCCAAGAGAGGAGATTTTTAGAACAAATCAATAAAAGGAACATGTAGAAAATGTCAGGCCCAGATGGTATTCACCCCGGAGTGCCAGAGGAACTCAGTTATGAAATTGCCTGGTTTATTAGCTGCTGTTCATTAACTACTGCTTCAAATGAATGCAGGATCAGAGGGAGGGGAGGTGACAGGAGTTTTTAAGTATGTGAAGGTGAACCCAGCCCAGGCAGATTCAGAGAAATCCTGTGCAAGGCTCAGCAGAGAGAGCCATGGAGCTGCTGCTCCCAGAGGAACCACCTGACATTGTCACATGGGGAATTGTGTTCTGGAAACTTGGAAGGGCTGCATGGAGAGTCCTGGATTACTTTGGACAAGGGTCTGGAGTGCCAGTACAAGGGAATGGCTTCCCAGAGCCAGAGGGCAGGGCTGGATGGGATATTGGGAGGGAATTGTTCCCTGGGAGCGTGGGCAGGCCCTGGCACCGGGTGCCCAGAGCAGCTGGGGCTGCCCCTGGATCCCTGGAAGTGTCTGAGGCCAGGTTGGACAGTGGGGCTTGGAGCAGCCTGGGACAGTGGGAGGTGTCCCTGCCATGGCAGGGGATGGAATGGGATGGGCTTTAAGGTCCCTTCCAACTCCAACCATTCCAGAATTCAATTCTGTGAAGGCAGAGGTCACCTGAGCTGATGGAACAGCACCAGCCAGGCTTGCAGGGACCTGAGCTGTGCCTGAATTTACAGCCAGGTTCTGTAGGGACTAATATGTGTTAAAAGCTGGGAAGTGAGGGTAGGAATAATTAATCTTCCTCACCAAGGGAGGTCATTAGCAGAGTCCCAGAGTATCTGCTCAACACAGTGATAAATGATATGGCAAGGGGACAATGTTGGTGTTGACTCCACTAAAACACCCAAAAGCAGAGGGTTGCTGAAGGACCTGATAATGCTGACTGCCATGAGCAAAATGTGGCTGGTGAATTTCTGTGTCACCAACTGTCAGATAATTGTCACAGGGAACAACAACCTGTCATGTGTTCATGGCTCTCCCTCCGTGCAGAGGAGGGATTTGGGAGCCACAACAAACAGGGCTCAGCGTGGAGCTTGGGCAGGACAAGAATGAGGAACACACCAGAAAACCTCCTTGTACCCCCAGAGGATCCTAAACACTGCACAACAATTCTGGTCACACATCTCAAAAAAGATAAAATTAGCAGCAGGTTGGTCACCGGAGATGAAGAGGAAGGAGGACCCAGTGGGGCTCTGAGGGTAGATAACATCTTGAAGGGTTTCACAAGGACAAGTGTCCACCTTTCTCACTCTGCACAGACCAGGAGACCATGAATGGAGGGCTCAGGCCAGCATGGGAAGCAGCTCACCAGCTGCAATGTGCAACTGGCCTTCACCCCTCAGCAATGACAAGAGGGCAAGTTCACACATCACTAAACCCTAAACCTCAGCAGACACGTCCATGGGAGGGAAGAGCAGCCATAAACACATGGAAATATCCAATGTGAAGCTCACCAAGTCCCTTGGCCTGCTACCAAAAGCCTGGGATGGCCCAGACATGCTGCCCCAAGCACTGCCCCTGCCAGAGCCACTCTGGGAGGTGCGATGTGCCCTGGCTGCTGCAGGCCAGCAGGACCTCCTGGATGGGGTTAGTGTGGGTTACCCGAGGAGATCCCACTCCTGGAGCCCCCCCAGCCCCAGCCTGTCCCAGCAGCGAGGTGACCTCACCTGCCTGTGGCTCCAGGAGGGTCTCCAGCTCCTCTCCCACGAGCTGCTGCACGGAGAGCTCGACGGCGCTGTCGCAGTCGCGGTCCCCGGCCTCGCTCTCGCCGTGCCCGCTGTCCTTGGTGCTCAGGCAGTCCGTGTCCAGCCCTGTGTCCAGCCCCGTGTCCAGCCCCATGTCCAGCCCTGCAGCCCTGCCAGGGGTCACAACACCCAGGTCACTTCATCCCCAATGAGCCCTTGGAAGGGTCTCTATCTCCCCAAAATGTCCCAGAGAGGGGCTCTGGGCACCCTCCCCGTGCACCACTCACAGAACCAAAGGCATTTTGAGTGCCCATCAGTTAATGAGGTGTGGGGGGTTGCTCCACATTTCTTGCCTGAAAGGGTTTTTATCCTTCTGCAGCAAGATCAGAGAACCACTGAAGGGTTGGAAAGGACCTTAAAGCCCATCTCATTCCACCCCCTGCCATGGGCAGGGACACCCTCCATAATCCCAGGTTGCTCCAAGCCCCACCCAACCTGGTCTGGAACACTTCCAGGGATCTAGGGGCATTTCCTGAGCAAACAGGGACCTGCTGGCTCCTCTCCATTAATTCAGAGGAGCTTTCCCCTGCAGGGCCAGGTGAGGAGCACCCCAGATACCCTGGAGCTGCTCTCCTTCCCTCTCCATCCTCTGCAGCTGCAGGTGAGAAAGGTGGAGAAAGCTGTGTCTGCCCATGGCCTGGCCAGGCGGGGACAGGGGGACGTGGCAAGGCAGTGATGAAGACTCAGCATCCTCAGGAGTGTGCACCCAGAGCACACAGCATAATTTAATGGGAACACCATGAAGTTTGGAGATATCTTTGGCACACAGCTGGGATATCTCAGTGCCTCCAGCCTTGCTGCAGTTCCTCACTGATCTGCCCCCTGGCACAGGGTCAGGTGTCCCAAACTCACATTGACAGGGACTAAGAAAGTGTCCAGAGCCATGAGAACACTCATCTTTGTGCTGCTGCCTCCAGAGCTGGACCCCTCTGTGCTCCTGAGCACCCAGAACCATCGGAGTTCTTGGCAAGGGATGGTTCATGGCCATGGAAGAGCTCAGGTGAGTATGGAGGGACCTGCCAAAGGTACCTCAGGAAGGAGGCAAAGAGCACCTGGATACCACTGGGAGCCAGGACCAGAGGAGCACAACCTGCCCCCGAAGGGAGAACCTTCAAACTCAGGAGATGAGGCTTTTCTTTGTGTGTCTGCCCTCGGAGCTTTTTGCTTGGTGGGGCTGGGGCAGGGGAAGGGGGCGTGGGGAAGGGAAGTGCTGGGAGCCAGCCTTACCTGCTGCCGTTCTTGGCCGTGTACTTGTTTCCCCTGTAGTTTGTTTTAGGCTGGAACTGGCCCTGGTGCAGCAGCGAGAGCAGCTGGGAGATTTGCTGCAAGGCAGGAAAAGCCTGTTGAGCCTCGGGCTGGCCACTCAAGCTGCTTCCTGCCAGGACGTCCCTCCGAGCCCCCCGGCCTTTTTATAGCGTTTCCTCCTCCTGCAGATGGCTTAGCATCCCCACACCGGGGGGACAAACAAGCGCTGGGCAGCCCACCTGGGCCCGAGCTTCCCCTGCAGCCCTCCTGCTGCTCCCTGTCCCTGGGATTGTCCCCTTGTCACACCCTGGGACAGCCCCGCTCCCGCCTGTCCTGCTGGGGTGACCCTGCTGGGTGGGGGGGTGTTCATCCTGCCCAGGCCTGGGGAAGAGACCTCAAGCACTGCCCCGGCCAGAGCCACTCTGGGAGGTGCGATGTGCCGTGGCTGCTACAGGCCAGCAGGACCTCCTGGATGGCGTTAGTGTGTGTTACCTAGCAAAGACCCTCAGGCTGCACATTCCCACCGCGCCAGGGTGGGCACAGCCCCGGCAAGGGAGGGCTGGGGGTGCCCACACGCCGGGAACGCCCGGAGCGGCTCCTACCTGCACTGGGGGCGACTCCATGGCGAACTCCCCGGTCGAGCTCTGCTCCGCCAGGGCCACCAGCGACAGCCGGACCAGGCTCCTGAGGATCTGCTGGTGGGGCTGGGGCTGCCCGGGTCCCCCCGCACCCACGGGCTGCTCGGCTGGCACTCGGAGCTCTCCCATGGGTGGCTTCACCAAGCTCTTGCCGTGCGGCGGTGCCTCCGCGGGGCCCGCAGCCTCCCTCACGGCCTGTTTGGCTCTGTGGGGCGGGCAGGGCCGGCGCTGCAGGACGGGCAGCTCCAAGGTTCCCTGCTGCTCCTCCGAGCCCTTTTGTGTCCTCTGATTCCTCAGCGTCCTGTAGAGAGTGGGGGTGAGGTGCAGGGGAGCCTGCGGGGACCCCCCGGCCGCAGGGGTGCCTGTGCCAGGCTGCTCCTCCTGGCAGGCCCGGAGGGGCTCGGGCTCCCGGGGGCGGCCCCGGAGCAGCGGCACCAGGTGGATGTCGGCCTTCTGGATCTGCCTGTGCGGCTTCTTGAGCTGCTGCTGCCTGCGGGCGTCCTCCGCCTCCCGGCAGTTGTAGGCCATGCCGTCCTTCTTGTCCTTCTTGCGCAGGGACAGGGTCAGCGCCAGCAGCAGCACGCAGCCGCCCAGCAGAGCGGCCAGGCAGATGAGCAGCAGCACGGAGAGGCTGGGCCAGCCGGGATCCCGCGCTGACATCTTGGAGAAGGCCCCGTGCCGCCGGAACAGCAAGCGGAGCCGGGCCAGGGTGTGCAGGGGGGTGTCCCCCTGGTCACTCACCCGCACCAGCAGCTCCCGCTGGCTGCCGGCCAGGCTGCTGGCATTGCTGGCGTTGAGGGACACCTGCCCCAGGAGCGGGTCCAGGATGAAGAGCCCAGCATCATCCCCACCCACCAGATCATACCGGAGAGCCCCGTTGGTGCCGGAGTCCACATCCCGGGCCACGATGGTGAAGAGGAAGGGGTTGGCAGGGCAAGACACAAGTGTGGAATTGGTCATTGCTGCAGCCCCCTGGGTGCTCCCATTCCCAGGGACCACCCAGCAGCACCCGGTGTCCACATTGATCAGGACAGAGAGCGTGGCCACCCCTCCCACCAACGCTGGTGTGGTGATTATGGGTGCGTTGTCGTTCCGGTCGAGCACAGCCAGCCTGATGGAGATGTTGGATGCCAGCTTGGGATGCCCTCCATCCTCTGCTGTCACCAGGAACTCTAGGCTCCTCACCTGCTCATAATCAAAAGCTCGGAGGGCAAAAATGTCTCCAGTGATGGGGTCAACTGAGACCAGCCCCAAAGCAGAGGGGTCCAGGATCCTGTAGGTGACTTTCCCGTTGGAGCCCAGGTCAGGGTCAGTGGCACGGACAGTGAGCAGGAAGGCAGGTGCTTCACCATTCTCAGCAACAGCAGCCTCGTAGGCGACCTTCTCAAAGGCTGGGGCATTGTCATTGACGTCGCTGATGCAGATGGTGAGGTGTTTCAGCACGGCCAGGGACAGGTCCCCCATGTCCCGCACCACCAGCGTCAGGTTGTACTCGGCGCGCCGCTCGCGGTCCAGCGAGGCGCTGGTCAGCAGCGCGAAGCTGTGGCTGTTTGTCCTCTTCAGCCTGAAGTGCTCGTAGCCCTGGCTGAGGGAGCAGAGCACCTGCCCATTGCTTCCTGAGTCAGGGTCACTGGCTGTCACCAGGGCCACAAAGCTGTCCTTGGGGAGGGCCTCGGACAGCACGGGCTCCCGCGTGGCCCAGGTGACGTGGACATCGGGAGCATTGTCATTGACATCCAGGACCTTGATCAGGACCTTGCAGTGTGCCGGGATGGGGTTGGCGCCCAGGTCCCGTGCCTGCACGTCCAGCTCGTAGGCGTGGGTCTCCTCATAGTCCAGAGGGAGCCTCAGGAGGATGCTGCCCGTGCGGGCGTCGATGCTGAAGGTGCTCAGCACCTCGGGGGGCGCGTGCCTGCTCAGGCTGTACTCGATCTCCCCATTGGGACCCTGGTCGGGGTCAGTGGCCGTGACGGTCACGAGGAGGGTCCCAGGCTGGGCGTCCTCCCAAACCTCCACTGTCAGGGAGCTCTCTGCAAACACGGGGCTGTTGTCATTGGAGTCAAGGACAATAACTTTAATCAAAGCAGTACCTGATTTTGGTGGCTCCCCATGATCAGTGGCTGTCAGCACAAGGTCAAAGGAGGAGTGCAGCTCCCGGTCCACCTCCTTAACCACGACGAGCTCCGCGTGCCTCGTCCCATCGGAGCTGGAGACGACCTCCAGAGCAAAGTGCTCACTGGGGGAGAGGGCATAGGAGCAGCGGGCGTTGGGGCCAGCGTCAGCATCCAGGGCTCGATCCAGCGGGATCCGTGTCCGCAGGGATGCGCTCTCCGAGATCTCCAGCTCCAGCTCGGGCGTGGGGAACCGCGGTGCGTTGTCGTTGATGTCCATCACCTGAACCTCCACATGGATCAGGGCCGGGTTCTGGGCGGCCAGCACGTCGAAGGACACCCAGCAGGGATCACTGTGGCGGCACAGCTGCTCCCTGTCCACCCGCCCAGCCGTGCTGAGCACCCCATCCCCGCTGCCCACGTGCAGCGGGAACCTCCCGGGGGTCTCCATCAGCTGGAAGGTCTCGGCCGCCTCGCCGCTCTCGCCGCCCTCGAAGTGCTCGGCCAGGCTCCCTATGACAGTTCCCGGGGGCACCTCCTCCAGCACCCGGTACTGCACCGTGAACGTGGCCACCTCCTGGGCATCGGCGCTCAGGAACAGGTACCACCACCAGAGCGCCGGCAGCCGCAGCGCCGAGCGGCTCAGCCCCAGCACGCTGCTGGCAGAGCCCCCGCGGCCCCGCCGCGCTGCCATGGGCTGTCCCGCCGGCCACCGCATCCCCGGAGAGTCTTCAGGGCCACCGCAGGGCCTCGGCATCCTCTCCCATCTCCGAGGGCCGTGGGCTCCAGACAGAGCTTGGAAAGGAGGGGAAATCACAAGCAGGGCTGGCGGCTGTCCCCCGCGCTGCCATCACCGGGGCTCCCCGGGCTGGGACAGCCCGGAGCGGAGGGACCGTCCCCGGAGCAGCCACGGGCCGGCTGGCCGGGCTGGGGATGGAGCGGCAGACATCCTATGGAAACCCCACCTACAGGAAAAGGGAGGACCGGGCTGGTACAATGCCGGGGCGGGGTGGGGGCTCGTGGCAGCGAGAGGGTGTGGAAGTGCCCTCCGATCCCAGCCTGGGGGGACTGTCACCGCTGTCACCTGCAGAGCACACTGCCCAGAAGGTGGGATTCCTGCAGGCCCTGACCCACCACAAACCTCTTGTGCTTCAGGGAGAGGTGATGGACTCCTGCACTGACTCAAAGCCTTGTTCTCCACACTTCTACATCTCAGACTTTGACACATTCTTATTTTGCCTAAATCCAAGTGCAATCCCTGCTCCTTGCTCTGCCTTTGGAGGGCGATGAGCCCAAGTCACCTTTCCCAGTACAAAGGTGATGATGTCACCAGTTCCAGCTGGACACACCAAAATGAGCTGATGAATCAGCAGGAGCGTGGCCACACCAAACACAGCCGAGAGGGCACAAGGGAAGGAGGGAGGCGCTGGCAGACACAGCCTGTGTCCGTTCAGGCCTCTCCCCATCCCTGCATCCGGCTGTCCTGGCTGCTCACTCTCCTGGCACGTGCTCCATCCCAGCTTGGCTCAGCACTGATTTCCCTGGCGTCACTCCTGCACCATCAAATCCCTTCTTGGCCTTATTTCAGCACCTCACCCTGAGCCCCCACCTTCAGGCTGCCCAGCTGTTGCACCGGTATCACCACAGCTGGCCAGCTGTGCACACACAGGTAGCACAGCCTGAAGGTGTTCCATGTATTCCTCCTGAGCCTGCAGAGCCCCCAGACCTCAGGCTGGGTTTGCTTTGGTCTCGAGGTGACAGAAGGCATTCAGGACAGGGAAAGTCATGTGGAACTTTCCTCGGCTGTTATGGAGCATCCGCAAGGTGTGGTTGGAGCCCCACCAGCCACAGCATCTTTGTGTCTCCACACCTTCCAGGCAGCCTCCAGCAACCTTTGGCATCCTGTGCCCACCTCGCCCTCTCCTTCTGCTTTTCCAGCCTTGATGGGCACCCCTGTCCCCCCCAGCCTATATTCAGCTCCCCTCACCACACTGGATTTCCCAGGTGAGGCTCCACTGTCATCACTTTTCTTCGCCATGGTGAATTTTGGTGCCCCAAAGAACAGCAAAGCCAAATCCACCCCAGTGCCACGAGCTGTGCCCTCAGCACAGCGGGAGGAAGGGACGGTGCTGCGGGGGGTGGCCGAGCCCGGTGCTATTCCTGGGCTCGGCCCCAGCTCCAGGTGACCTTTGCCAAGTCATTTCCCTGCTTTGTGCTCGCGCTTCCTCCTGCGCAGCCCGGGGCTCTCCCGGAGGGATGATCCCGCCTGATCCCCCCCCGCTCCCGCTGCCCACGGAGCTCCGGCTGGAGAAGCGGATGTCTCACAGCCCGTGCCCGATTTTGGGAGGGGAGGTGGGAAGGCCACTTCCTTCTGCTGGGACTGTTATCCCTCCACCTCGCGGTTTTTTTATGCTTTTCCTTTTCAGGGATGGAGCGGAACAGAAGAAGCACGCTGGAGCATCACAAGGGAAAGGAAATAAATATGACACCCCAGGACTGTGAGAGTTCCCCGAGGGGCCCTGCCTGGGGTTTCCTTGCCCCATCACCCCCCAATCCCACTGCAGAACCAGCCACTCTCCCCCAGTGCCCCGTGTTTAACCCATCACTGACACCACAGGAGGTGATTTCCCCTGACTCCAGCGCCCACCTGCCAGACCCCACTTGATGCCATCCCCACCCCTCAGCTGGGAGGATTCCAAACCTCCAAACCGCTCATTTTTCTCCCCAAAGACAGGGACCAGGTGGGATTTGAGTACCAGTTTGTTCAGGGAAAGGCTGGGAGGAGAAGTTACTGTCACCAGGCTGTGAGCCCTCTGAGCACTGTCCCCAGCCTGGCTGTACAGATCCCAGCACTGGTGACATGTCTGGCCTGCCCAGGAGGAGCAGGAGGAGCTCCTGCATGAATTATTGATGATTCTTCAGGAATAAACCCCTACAGACCAGGCCTGTGACCCTCAGCCAGCAGAACATTCCCAGCTGGCAGGAGGATGCTGCAAAAGCACGGCTGAGCTGCAAATCAGTGCCGTGGAGGGAGATGGACAGAAAGCTGCAAGAAAATAGGAAAGAAAAACGGGGTCGAGCTGAGACTTGCCAGAAGCACAGACAGGGAAATGAGATCTGGTGCTAAAAACAAAACGTGTCTCCTCCTGTTTCCTGTTCACACCCCAGCAGGCTCCCGACGTGCTTCAGGACCTCCGTGGCCACTGTGATGGCTACAAACACAAAAATCCTCCTCTAAGGTTTAGACTGCACCTGAACCCTTTCATTTAAAGCTCAGGAAGAGCCTCAGCTACACTGAATTCTTACAGCACTTCATACATTGACTGTGTGCAATGCTTCCTTCAGCTCCTGCCTGACGCTGTCAGGAATGGCTGGAAATGCCATTTTCAGGAGTGCCAACGTGGCTCTCTGCTCAGCTGCTCTCCAGGCTCCAGAGCAGGGCACGGGCACACCCTGAGCTCCCAGGGGTGCAGAGCTGTGCTGGAGGCACCGCTCTCCCTGTCCATCACCTGGCAGAGAGCAGCACCACCAGGTTATTTCAAGCTCCGCTGCACAGCTGGAGATCTTCAAACTTTGTCATTTTGGGCTGACACGGTGCTAGCCTGGGACCAGGAGCTGTGCCATAACACAGCAGGGAGCAGAGGGCAGCTCAAAATGAGAGTGAAGAGGCTTTTTCACATCTAATAATTTTCTCTGATGAAGACAGGCTGAGAGCTGGGGATGTTCGCCTGGACAAGAGGAGGCTCCAGGCAGACTTTGAAGCCCCTTCCAGTGCCCAAGGCCTCCAGAGCTCCAGGAGGGTTTGGGCACCTCTCCCAGGGATGCCCAGGGTGGGATTATTGGGGTGTCTGTGCAGGGCCAGGAGCTGGACTGGATGATCCTTGTGGGCCCCTTCCAACTGTGGCTATTCCATGATTCCATGAATTTTCAGCCCTTCAGAGACAGCCTTTGCTCCTCTAGAAATGTCACTCCCTTTTCAGTGGGCCAGCAATCCCTCCCTGAGCATGAGGTGCGTGAGGAGCAGCTGCACAAGGGAGCCCAGAACCTTCCCCATCCCCAGCTGCGTGCAGGAGGGACCTGGGAGGCTCCCGGGAGCCCTTTCTCAGGAGGAAGGATGTGATTCCCCCTCTCACTCCAGGCACGGAGCTCTGCAGGAGGTGCAGGGACCTTCCCTCGGTGTGGCCCGGCTCTCCCTGAGCTCATCTCTGTACAAGCAGCAGGTGACCTCGGCTGAAGGTGACACCGGCTGGAAGTGACACCGGCTGAAGGTGACCTCAGCTGGAGGTGACACCGGCTGGAGGTGACACCGGCTGAAGGTGACACCGGCTGGAGGTGACCCCGGCTGAAGGTGACACCGGCTGAAGGCGACACTGGCTGGAGGTGACCTCAGCTGGAGGTGACACCGGCTGGAGGTGACACCGGCTGGAGGTGACCTCCCCGTGCCACCCGCTCCAGCCGGGGCAGGGCTGCTCATCCTCCCCCTCCATCACCAACCAGCCGGGGGTCCCTGCGGGCTCCTGCAGCGCTGCCTGCCCGGGGCTCCCGGTGCCTGCCGAGGCCGGGGCGGGCCGGGGAAGGCGCAGCCCCGGCGGTGCCTGCGCTGTGCAGTTGGATCGCTCCACCACGAGAGCCCACTGCTGCTCCGCGCTGGGCTCCGCCGCTGTCCCCGCCTGTCCCCGGCGCCGCCCGAGGGGCTGGGGGTGCTGAGCCCCCCAAACTCTCCCCACAGCGGGGCTGCGATCACCCTTCCCCCGGCGGTCCCGGGGGGCTCCGCCGCCCCCAGCCCTGCAGGGAGGCTTGGGCGATGCTGCAGCTGCCTCCCCTCCATCCTCAGCGGGAGCTCTGGGTGCCTCCGTTTGGCACGGGTTTCGGGTGCTTCCCTCCGTTTCACAGAATTTTAGGGTGTTTCCCCCGGTTTTGCAGTTTCAGGGTGTTTCCCTCGCTTTCACACGATTTTAGGGCGTTTCCCTGGGTTTTACACGGTTTTAGGCAGCACTGCAGCATCACAGCAGAGTCTCCCCCAAACCCCACTGTACCCCCACTAAACCCTCCTCTGGGGGGGTTATAGAGGCGCCTCCCCTCCTGCAGGGCAACACCTTAATTAGGGGGGAAATAAAAGGGGGTGCGGGCGATCCCTGGTGAGGACGGAGTTAATTATGGATGTAGCAGCTCCTGAAAGCTTCCCCCGGCAAAAACCTGGTTTTGAGCAAAGCAGCTCATGCCTGCCGGGCTCTAGGAACTGCCCTGCACCGAGGGGACGATAAGGAGAGTTATTGTTGCTCCGTGCTCATAAAAGAATTATTATTAAGGAGGGGAAGAAAGTTGTAAGTGAAGTAAATTGGGCCAGGCTGGGTGTTTGAATAGACAGGAATAATGGTATGGTAATGTCATGCACGGCTCTGCTGCTCCAGGACCCTGACGTGTTTTATAAAGCCCGGTGCTACAAAAAGCAATTCTGTGAGCAGAGAGAGGGAGAGCTGGCCAAAGAGAAACGAGGAGAAGCTGTAAAAATGATGTTTTATTGTGTGGGAGAAAGCAATGAGTTGAGATCTAACCCTTGATGTCCTTCTGGAGGAGAAAGCTGGCAGCATATTGTCACTCGCTTGTATGATTTAATTTGCTATTCTAAGTCTTACAGTAATTTCTTTCCTGTGCTCCAAAAGCTTGTATCTAAATTTCTGTTTGCAAATGAAACACATGGAAGAGCTCCCCAAGGCTGGGGCTTCAGAGCTGGATCTTCCCAGAGTGCAGGGAGCTGCTGACAGGACGGGGGCAGGGGCACCCAGCAGCACCACCTTCCACTGCCACTTTGATTTGATTTTAGTTTGACAACCCAAAACACCTGAGCACCAGCCCGGGGTGGGCTCCCTGTGCTGCACAGGGTAAGTGATGGATCCGGGCTGTGACATCAATCAGACCTTTACGAGTCCCCAGCGGATGCAAATCAATAAGTGCCAGCAATAATTACCCATTTTGTCTTTCTCTTTATTAATATTTAGACGGTTTTAATCTTTTCTCTCTAAACACGACGTTTCCCTGCTGTGGGTGTCCTTCAGAGGGAGCTGTCAGGAAAGCTCCTGTTCCTCTAATTACAGGCTTTGTGCTGGATGGAGCTGCTCCCTGAGCAGGAATGACACAGCCACCAAAGCTGGGGACGGCTCTGCTGCCTCAGCCTGGGCGGGTGACACGGGCTGATGTCCCCAGGAGGAGGGTGCAGCCTCTCTGGGTGTCACAGTGCACATCTTGTGATGGTCACAAGGGGTCATCTTGTGATGGTCTCCAGCTCTTGGTGGGGGTGGCCACAACCCACAGATGTCATTTAAAGAGATCATGGAATGGTTTTGGTTGGAAAGGACCTTCAATCCCACCCAGTGCCACCCCTGACATGGCAGGGAGACCTTCCACCATCCCAGGCTGCTCCAAACCCTGTCCAGCCTGGCCTTGGGCACTGCCAGGGATCCAGGGGCAGCCCCCCCTGCCCTGGGCACCCTGTGCCAGGGCCTGCCCACATTTACAAAGAAGATTTCTTAATTAGGAGAAGTCCCTGGAGGTGATTATCTCCTCAGGGGTGCTGTTAGGGATGTAGACATTGCAAACAAAGCCCTCTTTTGACATGGAAGGGGGAGCAGGACTCCACGATTTTCAATGGAAATGACAGCCCTTATCTCCTCTAACACGGGTGTGAGAGAGCTGATAATGCCCTATCAGCCATGGAAAACAAATGGGAACAAATTCGAAACAGAAAACAACCCTCCCAAAAATAAATATAAATTATGGTTTTTATGGAGACAAAAAGTTTCCAGCAAGTCCAGCTTTAAAGCAAAAGAAGGGCTGGAAATAAGTGAGAGGAGGGATCCTGGAGCATTTGGCACGTCGGGAATACCTCCAACTCCTGGAGGAACAGGTAAAGCCATCTCTTGTCCAGCTGTGCCCACAGGGATCTGGGCCAGGGATCTGAGGGCAGACACAGACCTGGCTTTTCCAGCGTGGGAGAGGCGAAGCTGCATCCTGACTTCTGGGGCTCCAGCAGAATAAATCCTCGGGGGGATCTCAGAGGCTGCTCCCTCCCCAGGCACTGCAGGCACCGAGGGCCTGCAGCCACCACGGGAGGAGAAGCTGGGACTGCAGAGACCCCAGGGCTGGACAGGGACCGTGCTCTGACAGCCCCAGGAGCCTGCAGGGCTCCGGTTCCACCTCTCCTGATCCCTTTGTGGCACCTCAACAAGGTTCTTCCCAGGGTGACAGAGCCACCTCAGCATCACCCCACTGAGGGTGACAGTGCCAACCCCACCATCGCTCCCTCCTTGGGACAGCACTCAGGGATGGGGACACAGAGATGACCACAGTGGAGGTGACCACAGTGGGGGTGACCACAGTGGGGGTGACCACAGTGAGGGTGACCACAGTGGGGGTGACCTCAGGTCTCCCCATCCCTTTGCACAGAGATGCTGCAGGCTCTGCCCACAGTCATGTGAGCTTTCCCTCTGGTGCCAGCAGCTCCAGATGTTCAGCCAGCTGTGATGTGCCATTATCACCTCCTGCTGTGTCACTGTTCTCTCACCCACCTCCACTGGGGGCAGGACACGTGTCCCCTGGCACTGGCTCCACCCAACACGGAATCAGGAGCTGCCTCCTCAGCCCTCCTGTGCTCTGGCCGTGTGCCCGAGGGGCTGCGGGGGCTGGCAGGGGCAGGGCCGTGTTCCAGCCCCCCAGTGTGGGAAAAGGGGCTGTGCTGGGGGTCACAAAGAGGGGCTGGAAGCTCCTCTGTGCCATATAAACAGTGTAATGAGGACACCATGAGTGTGGAAATATCTCTCACTGGAAAACAATTCCAGATGATGCAACTTCCAGCTACTGCCAGGGGACTGAGCACAGCTCCAGAGCTCCCCAGCTGGGGCAAGGACCAAGGCAGCTCTGTTGGCCACTCCCAGGCGGTGTGAGACAGGTAAAACCAGGGCAGGTAAAACCAGAAGAAATGCTAAAGATGTCCCACGCAGGCTGAGCCAGGCCCAGAGCCCAGGCTGGGACCCAGCTCCTGCCTGGGGACAGTGACACCCCTGAGCTGGACTTCTGGGGGCTGGAGATGGGTCTTGAACCTCCTGGCTGAGCATTCCTGGGGCCAGACACGGGTCTGGGGAGGTGCAGCCTCTGTGAGTGGGCAGCAGTGAGTCCCGGGATATCCGAATGTCCCATCCCAGCTTTTCCAGTGGGACACGTCCCTCGAGCCCTGCCCGGGTGGCCCTGGGCCGTGTCACAGGTAGGTGATCTCGATGACATTGGGCTCAGCACTCCCGAGGGGAAGGTGGTGGCTGCAGGAGCAGTGGCAGGTCACTCCAGCCGAGCCCATCTTGCCGTGGGCATCCAGGTGCCTCCAGTGTGTGAGGAGCACGGTGTCCATGTGCTGGGCCATGGGCTCGTGGTGCAGCGTGACCTGCACCGTGCGCAGCTGCGGGCCGTAGTGCACCAGCAGCACGATGAACACGGCCAGCAGCACGAAGAGCACCACGATCACCGAGATCACCGGCAGCGCGTCCGATTTCTTGGTCACGCTCCTGACGATGGACACGGGGGTGAAGGCGGCCACGTCCTGGAGCTCCGGCTGTCTCAGCTGGCTGCCGGCCACCGAGGCGTTCATGGCTCAGCGGGGTGACCTGGCACGGGGACAGGGCGGTGACCACCGAGCCCAGCCCGTCCCTGTCCTCATCTCCTGCCCTCGAGCCCGCAGCTCCTGCTGCACGTGCAGCTGCCAGGGAATGGGACGATCCCGTGAGTGTCCCCTCCCTCGGGATCACAGCACGGGGGAAGTTTGGGTGCTGAAGTCTGGGGCTCGCAGGATGAGGCAATCCCTGCATCCCTCTGTCCTGGGCGCCTCTGGGCACCACACCTGGCTCTTGTGGGGAGCCCTCTGCCCTCCCCTCTCCACCTCCAGCCCCACGGTGCTGATCCAGGACCAAACCCCACGGGGACCTCCCAGGGGGACCCAATCCCTCGCCAGACAAAGATCCCGTGGAGCCAGCAGGGGTGGGAGCGGGGGCCAATGGGGAAGGAAGGCAGGAGAGCCCTGCCAGCCCCCCGGGGTACCTGGGCGTCCCTGCTGCCTGGGGATCATCATCTCCGGCGGCGGGGCTGGGAAGTGCCGGCGGGGCGAGCACGACGAGCTGCGGGCGGGCTCTCCGGGGAAGGTGCGGCCGGACTCACCTCGGAAGTTGCCACGTCACGGCCCGGCCCCGCCGCCGGGGCTCCCCGGGCACTCGGGGAGCGCCCGCTCATCCCGGGGCAGCGCCGCTCCGGCCCCGCCGCTGCCACATCAGCGCTGCCCCGCGACCCTCCTGTCCCCGCCGCGGGACAAGGGCTCTTTGTCTGGGGAGAAGCAGCCTCCCTCCCCCCGTTCGGCTGCAGGAAACCTCCCTGCTGCCACCGGCGGGGCGTGAAAATCGAATGTGGTGAAGGAATGGGTGTAAAAAACCCCCTTGGGCATGTGAGCTGTTTGCACAGCCCGGCACACCCACGCTGTGCTCCGGGCTGGAAGGGCCCTGTCCCCAGGGATGGCACAGCCCCGGGGAGGATGGTCCCTGCCGGGGTCCCACTGCTGCAGAATTTGCCCATTTGCCAGCACGGCTGTGGGGTGAATCCATGGGGAGCTCTGGATGCTTTGGGCCTCCAGTTCAGTGGTTGGACTCAATGATTTTAGAGGCTTTTCCAACCTAAAGGATTGTGTGAGCTGCTGGGGGTCACAGGCAGGAGCCAGAGCCAGGTCAGGGCTGGCACATCCCTCCCCTCCCATGTATCCCCACCCTGCACACAGGCACATCCCCTGGCCCAGGGGTGCTGTGTGTCACAGCCTCTGCCCCAGCAGTGACCTTGAGCACATTGCAGAGCAGAAAATACGGATCCCTCAGAGTTTCAGCCATTACAAAACGCATCTTCCCATCCTTCCACCCCAAAACACCACTGCTCTTACCTGCAGGCTCTCAGCAGACAGGCTGGGGTGAATATTTGGGCTCTGTCCTTCCTGCACCTGGGGAGGACACGGTGGGAAATGCCTTTTCCCATCCAGCCGAGCATCCAGAAGAGATTCAACTGCGTGTGAGCTTCTGGGTATTTGCACTCATTTCAGGATTCAGTAAAACCTTAATCTACAGCATAATCTCTGAGCATCACATCTGTGCAAGGGACAAAAGGATGGGGGGGCTGCTGGCAGGGGGTTTGTCCCAGCCAGGCTGCTGTGGAGGCCTCCAGCCTTGGGCCTGGTGGTGTTCCTGGGGGGTTGGAGGGGTTGGAAGTGACCCATGGAATGTGAGGAGCTGTGCCATGCACAGGGGATCATTCTCTCCAGTGCTGCTGCTGTCTGCCAGCTCTGGGAACCAGGATCCTGTTGGCAGCATAGGACACCCTTGGTGCTCTCCATGCAGTGAAGGAGAATCTCCTTGGCCTTTGACTGAGGCTCTGTGGCTTTTGGGGGCTGTGGGAGGGGGCTGGAACGGCCCCTCAGACCAGCAGACAGAATCCTCTGGCTTTGCATCCTGAACACCCACACAGACCCCCGAGAAGGACACAGGAACCTTTCCTAGGTGAGGACACTAAAATGCTTCTCCTCCTGCAAACACCACTGACATCCAGCACAGGATAAACCAGAACCTCTGGGGTTCCCACTGTGACAGGCAGGACCTGCACAGAGCAGCACAACACAAGGTCAGGGCCAAGTAACCAAATGCCTGAGCCCCTCGGGCTGGATGGGCAGAACCAGCCCAGTTTTCCAACTCCTGCCCTTCTCCAGGAACGGGGAATGGGGTAGATCCAAGCCCAGCATGTGCTGTGTGTCCTGCAGGGTGCTGCCTGAAGAGCACCATCCCAAAGCCACCATGCCAAAGCCACCATGCCAAAGCCACCATGCCAAGGCCACCATCCCAAAGCCACCATGCCAAGGCCACCATGCCAAGGCCACCATCCCAAAGCTGGCATGTCCCAGCACTCAGACTCGCTGGAGCTGCCCAGGGAGGCACAGGGTACAGGGCAGGCCCAGCTGCTGAGCCACCCTGGCCCCACAAGGAGCAGTTATCCCTAAATTCCTCACGGATGTGTAAGAACTCCCCTCTTGTCGGAACTCAGTGCATCCCTCTGGGTGTCCAGAGTTGCCAGGACCCCTGCCAGGGGGCTCAGAGACCCTGGCACACAGCCCAGAGCAGCTGTGGGTTTGATTATGACCTGTGGAGCAAATTACCAACCTTATATGAAGACCTGAAAGCCCCAGAAGTTTTAGTGTAATAATAAAATTATCACTAGATGAAAAAGTAGATTTTGGGGTTTTTAGAATAGAGGTTTTGGGGACAAGATGGAGGGACTTGGGTGTGTCCAGCCTTTCTTCTTCTCTACCTCCATCTTCTGCTGTGATGCTGGCACTTTGGGATTGGTTTAGAGTAGAAGCTCGCTGTCTAACATAGGTGATAGGAACTGGGAAGTAATTGTAAACATTGTACATGTAGTTTGTAGTATAAAGAGATAACACCGCCCTGGGGGCAGGCAGAGTGCCTCTGTCTGTCCTGCTGGATGGACCTCAGCTGGACAGGAGAAAAATTTTTATAGATAAGATACAATAAACAACTCTGAGACCGAGAACTGAAGAACTCCGACTCATTCTTCAAATGTGCGGGCCGAAACAGAGACTTTTCATGTGTCTCGGGGCTGCAGTAAACTGCAACCTTCCGAGACCCTCTCAGGTGGCGGGGAGGCTCCTCCAGCAGCTCTGACCCCAGGGGGGGCTGATGTGGGGGTCTGGGACCTGGGGCACATCGCAGCACACACAAAACACCTCCCCGAAAGCCGCCGAGGCCCGGAGCAGGGCATCCCTCCGAGCGGGACCGAACCCCGGCAAAGCCCGGCGAGGTTTCCTCCGCCGCCGCTCAACGATGGCTCACATCCTCCCCGGCCATAATGGGCTGAAAAACACAGTTCCCCTGTGGATTGAGCCCGTTTCCTCCTATTCTTTAACAGGAAGCCGAGCGAGAGTCAGCCCAGGCAGGCGGATCGCTGCTGCGGTCCCTCCCGGGATGGCCAGAGCTCCGCCGGGCTCAGAGCAGCGCGGAGATGCCGCTCCCGTCCCTCCGTGCTCTGCTCGGGCTCCTCCTGCTGCTCCCAGGTGAGCTGCGCCGCACCCGGGGAGAACCAGGGGGGATTTGGGGGGCCCGGCTTCGCGGGGGGCTCCAGAGGCAAGGCGGGGAGCTGCCACGGGAAAGCTCAGCCCTGCAGCTCAGGGGTGGCAGCAGCCGGGCTGCTGGGGAAATCGAGGCTTTGTCAGGTCTACAGGGTTTGTTTGGCACTGCTGGAATACAAGGATTTGTTTGCAGCTTAATGAAAGGAGTGTTTCTGCTGAGGCGTTGGGAGTCAGTGACTTTTGTCAAGTAAGAGTCAAGGTGGAATGTTTCAATGTACAGGACATTGTTTTCCTCAAAAATACTTTTTATTTGCACTTTTTGCTCTCATTAGTATCAATACAAAGCCCACGTGCAAGGCTCGTGCAGAGCACATCTCGTCCTTGCTGTAATAATTCTGCTGCTTTGGGGTAATTATTCTTTAACTTCTCTTTCCCATCTGAGTCGAGGTGTGGGATGAAGGAGCTGGTTTCCTGCTCCAAAGGATGACAGGAAATTGGGCCTGCATTGTCAGGCCCCTCTTCCCTTGCTGACAGCTGTAGTAGCTGGGAGCTGGAATACATTCAAAGGAATATAAAATAATGTGTCTCCAAGTCGAGGTTTTATCATTAAACCATAGAAGCTGCCTCGGGTTACAGCCACTGTGCTGGTAATAATGGGATTTTTAAAAGGCAGAGAATCATAGAATGGTTTGTGTTGGAAAGGAAAGATCATCTCATTCTGCAGAATATAGAAAGCAATTGGGTTTGTAGCTGTATAATTCCAAGAAATAAGAGCACATGGATTGGAAATTTTCTCTCTTCATTAGAGGCCAACACTGCTGCCTTCAGCAGAGGGGGGATTTGTGTCTGGGATCAGAGCAAGGATCACACCAGGGGGCTCTGAGCGCCTTGGCCTCCCTGTGACACTCCTTAATGCCCACCCAGAGCATTGCTTTTCCTTTTAAAACTGCTCAGAAGGGCTTTTATGGGGCAGCAATGGCACAGAGGGGGTCAGGCCCCTTCCCTGGCTGGGCTGCACCACACCAAGGTCCATGGAGTGGGAATCCCAGAGGCACTGCCCAGAATCCCAGAATCCAGAATCCCAGAATCCCAGCTCCCAGGAGCACCTAGTGCTGCAGCACAGGTGGAAGGGATGCCATCCTCCATCCTTCAGTCTCAACAGCACCACTCTGTCCTCTCAAAGCCACCTGTCTAAAATCAGGGGCAGGGACTGTCCCCCTGCATGGTCACAGCACTGTCACACCTCTCCCACCAAACCAGCCTTCCCTGGAACGTCCTGCCTCCCTCTTCTGCGCTGATCCAACAGCCCCAAAATGGCTTTTTAATTTCATTTTTAATTTTACAGCAAGGCCCAGAGGTGGTGCAGCCCCCGGGGAAGCTTCTGCACAAGGCAAAGCAGCAGCTTAGGAGAGGGGCAGTCGGGCTCCGTGGTGCCGCTGGTTTCCCAGCACACCAGCAGCTGGAAAAGGGAATTAGGGGCTCTGGAACAAGGCTCCCTGCCCTGGGGGAGATGGATGTAACCTTGAGGAGACACAGAATCAGCTTAGGCTAACTAACACCTGCCTGGTGCCACACAGGCCTTTCTCGCTTTTGCTTGGTGCAAATTCAGTATTTTATTAATTTAGCATTTCCTAAATTAAATTTCTCCATTCTCATGGTTATTTCTGAAGGGAGGTTCAAATAAGGGAATTTCAAGCTGTTATTTTGAAATTGCTGAGTTGGGAAGGTCTGGAACATTTCCAATTTGGTTTTCCTCCCCCTAGAAACACTTAGCAGAAAATTTGTCCAAACAAACCTCTTCCTATAGACCCTTTCCATTACAATGGGCAGGCATTTCCCAGACAAAAGATTTCCACTGCAAAAATTCCTCCTCAAAGCTGATGAAAACCCAGCAGGATTTCCCACTGTTGTTGTTCCATCCACTGCTCTCCTTATCTGTGCCACAGCCTGTGGATGGATAATGCCATGAGAAATGTGGTATTTCAAAAGCAGACATATGTTTTGAGACATACTTTTGATATAAGCAAAAAGATGGGGTGCAGCTGTAGGACAGGCACCCAGATTCCAGACTTGCGTCGTCAAACCAGAGCATCCCAAAGCAGATTTCTCAGCCAAGGGCGAGGCCAGCCCAGCCCCGAGGTGCTGAACAAGGAAGAGAAAGCAGGAGGTGGTTTGGAGAAATGTTTGCTCACACAACAAACTGCTCCCTTCGGTAACACGAAACCCCTCGGTGGCTCTGCAGCTCTGACTGCAGCAGCTTCCAGGAATTCTGTCCCATTTACAATAGGTGAGTCAACAACAGGTGTCCTTGCAGGAGGTGGTGCTGGTGTCCCTAAGGCAGGAACGTCCCTGCTGGGAAGCCAGGCTGGAGAAGGGAGTTGGGCCTTCTGCAGCAGCAGCAGCAAAGCCCCAGCTGGGAGCTCTCCAGGCCCCAGTTGCCAGAGGAGCCCACCCAGCATGACCCAACCACCTGAGCAGGGGAGAAGCTCCCATCTGAGTCCAGAGCAGGCACCAGCATGGGCAGAGGGATGGAGCAGCTCTGCCGTGGAGCCAGGCTGGGAGAGCTGGGGGTGCTCACCTGGAGAAGGGAAAGCTCCAGGAAGAGCTCAGAGCCCCTTCCAGGGCCTAAAGGGGCTCCAGGAGAGCTGGAGACGAACTGGGGACAAGGGATGGAGGGACAGGACAAGGGGGAATGTCCTTAAGCTGAAGGAGGGCAGCTCTGCAGGTGGGGTCTCACCCAAGCAGGGCAGAGGGGCAGAACTCCCCCTGCCCTGCTGCCCACACTGTGGGGATATGAGGTGTGGGGGATACATGAAGAGTTAGGAAATGTGGGAGCAAAACCGGGGTCATTCACCAAAAATCTGGACTCAGATGAATTGTCAGGCCAAGATGCTTTACCTGGCCTGTGGCTGTTGCTTCTGTGAGACTGGAACCTCTTCCAGGCAGGGTTATCCTTCAGGTGCTCCCCTGGCACTCAAGCCAGGACACTCAAGAAAAGCAGGTGGAAAGAACAGGAATTATGAATTTTTATTCTCTCTCAACAATGTCTGTCCTATTCCATAGCATTTCTAAGGCAGTATTTCTTATCTCAAAGTTTACATACAGATGCATATTATATAAACCTTTTATCAAGCTTTGAAAATTCTCTACAAATCCATTTCCCACACAATCCCTTAGCCACCAGCCCCTTCCACATCTTGTCTCCTGAACCAGTCCCAGCAGATCACATTCCTGCTTGGTGGTTCATAAGCACCAGAGAGCAGCACTCAAATAAACCTAGGGAATTTCAGAATCACTGGAAAGAATAATCAGTTTGGGAAGAAACTTGGAAAGTCTCCTCTGTAAAGTGCTTTGAGCTCTGCTAATAAGTAATATTATTAAAAAACTGTAGGTAGGCAAAGAGCACAGGCTGGGCTCTGGGTCCCATCAAGCCTCATTAATGGTGCCCTGGGCATGGAGTGATTTCCCCTCCAAAATCCCAGACCCAGCTCCAAACCTGAGGAGCAGCAGGGCCAGGAGAAGGACAGGACCACATCACCAGGAGCAAACCCAGAGCCCTTAAGTAAGCAGGGCAGGAGGAAACTCAAAACAGCGAGCAGCTGGGAGGGTGATGGAGCAGCAGCCTGGTGGAGCAGGGGTGGTGCAGCCAGGAGAAAAGCCAGGCTGCTTTTCCTTCCCTTCACATGGAAAAAGCAGCCCTGGGCAGCACAGGGGTGCAGCAGAGCCGCTCCGTGCTCGCAGCTTCCCCACATTGTTTGTCTCCCGGGTTGTTTCTACATCCAAGTGGGTTTTAATTGCCTCCCACTAAGATCTGCTTCCAGACTGGCTCACCAGAGAGGAGCAGGGAATGTGGTGCTTGCAGAGGATGCCCAGGCCCAGCCCTTGAGGACGGGCAGAGGAAGGCAACGATTAATTTTAATTGCTGATGAGATCCGGGATTAATTCCCAGCTCTCTAAACTTTCCATAACACTTTGACTGAGTCATTACAATTCAGAACAACTTGGCAGCCAGCTGCCAACCCCCCCATGTTATTTGGGAATTAGGCACTTGAACACTTCTGTGGATCTGGCCCTGATTTGGGCTGTCAGTTATCCACCCTGCAGAACAACACTTTTCCTTTCTGTCCTCCACAATTCCCACCCCACCTGTTCTGCTGTGAGACCCTCAAGGCAGAGACACCTTATTTAGGCACTTAATAAAACAGGGCCTAGGCTTTGGCAGGACTCTCTGCTTTCCAGGTTTCCTAAAAGAGGATTTTTTTCCATGTGGAAGTCCTAAGAATTGGGTGTTGCTCACTGCTGCTGTGTTTCACCCAGGAAACAGCTGCACCTGTGTTAAGTGGTTGGGTTTGGTTTTTTTTTGTTTTGGGTCATCTGACAGAAGTGCCAATATCTGAGTTGCAAAGCCTATTTTTAGCTTGCTGGATCTCTTTCCTGAAAGCATTTTCAAGCACAGGGTGACACAGAGGTGCAGCCCTGCCCTGTGGGCTCTGCAGGTGGGACATCCCCCAAAACTGCCAGGGAAGGGACAAATCCAGGGTTCCTTTTCACTGGGAATAGATGTTCCCTCCCCATCAGCAGTTCTGAGTGAACAGGAGCAGTCCCTGTGACTCCACACCAGTGCCAGAGATCCTCCCCAGTGACTCCAGCCCTCCATGAACACAGGCTGGACACCACAAGCCTGTCTTAAGCCTGATCTAAACCCTGCTGAAACCTTTCCAACAGCTGGCTCGGGTCTCTATAGGAGGCCCTGCAAAGTTTGGGGGTTTAAAGTAGTCCCTCTCTTTGGTCAGCAGCTGGAAAAACCATGCTTCAAATATCTACAATTGCCAAAAACAATACCAAAGCAGAAACACCTAAATTCACCTGTCTTTTGGTTGACATCACCCTCTTTGTGCTGAGGAGTGAGTGGGGTGAGCTGCTGGCTTTGGGAATATCTCAGCTGCCATGAGAGAAGGCTCCAGGTCAGTCTAGACACACCTAGCCCCACAGAAAAACAACTGCCAAGAACAGAAACCCAAAATTCTCTTGTTTACCCTTTGGAAAAATGACTGGGAAAGCAGCGAGCTCCGCGAGCAAAGCGCAGCTGCAGCCCCGACGTGCTCCTGTGCAGCCCTGCAGCTCCATGGCTAACCGGGATTCTCCCATGACAGCACGAGCACAAAGCCCTATTTCCCATGGTAAATCCCTCAGCCAGCTCCCAGTCCCCACCCAGGACTGCACAATCCAGCTGTAAATCCTTTGCACCCAAACACGCGATGAACTCCTTGGCAGCGGAGCCCTTGTGGAGGGGCTTTGATGTTTATTGCACTTCCAGCTGTGTCCTGATTATTGCTGGCAGCTGTTTCTGCAGCCAGGGCTCTCTGTGCTGGCAGCAGCCCTGGGAGGGAATGGTTTCCAGCTCCAGGATCCCCTGGGATATCTGCAGGGAGCTGTGCCACGTGGCGCGTTGTGTTCACCCCGTCCTGCTGCCCAGCCCCACAATGGGAGCTCGGTCTCATCCTGCCTTGCACAGATCCATCCTGCTCCTGTGGGACCGGGGATGCTGAGCACCCTGCCCAAAAGAAAACACCCAATAGAACAGGGCTTTTGCTTATTTGAGTTGGCAGGGAAGGCACAACAAGCAGCAGCAGCCAGAGGCCGGAGCCAGGCCGGCTGCACTTTGCAGTGAGTGTGGATGTGTTTAGAGAAGGCCCGGCCGTTTATTCCGGAGCACAATGCCAGAAGGGATCTCCAGCCCTCAGCCTCTCCAGAGCAGGGCAAGCATCAGCCCAGCCACAGGAGTAGTGGGGGAAAATCTGCTTTTTCATCTTTTTTACAATAACCACAAGGCTTAGGTTTGCAAACAGAGAACTTCAGAAGGTCTCCAGTGTGACCCTCAGTGACAGGATGAGCTGCAGTGAAGAAAGCATTGACTACAATAATTTCCTCCTGTCCAAGGGATGCTGGAGCTGGCCCATGGATTGTCCCATCAGGGATGGCAGAGCAGGGCAATGTCACCTCTCTTGCCCTCAGCTTCCTCACATCCCCAGAGGCTCTGTTCAAGCTCTCAGATTTCTCTTCTTCCCATCCCCAGAGGCTCTGTTCAAGCTCTCAGATTTCTCTTCTTCCCATCCCCAGAGGCTCTGTTCAAGCTCTCAGATTTCTCCTCATCGGCACCAAAAATGGTGGAATAAATGTCCAGCTAAGCATCTTCATTTTCCCTTTCCCTTTGGTAAAGGCTGAGTGCCGACAGCAGCTCTTTCTCCAGCAGTTCTGGGTGCTTCCACAATGTCCATGAAAAAGTACCTGGGAGCAATTCCATAAGTGTGCCACAGCTACTTCTCCCCTCAGGAAAACATGACAGAGCTAAAGAATAAAGCAGGGATTTATTAGGAGGCCTCAATGGATCCACCTTGGGCAGCACAAGAGCCCAGCCAGGGCTGCACCCAAGATGAACCAAAATGGTCCCAAAATGCACAACTGCTCACGGGGTCTCTCACTTTTATAAGTTCTGCTCCATTTGCATCTTGCAGTTCATTGCCCAATTCCAGCTTTAGCCCAGGCAGTCCCACCCTGCTTGTTTTGCTCTCTCCAGCCCACAGTGTTTGTGCTTTTGGGCCTGAGATTTGGATCATTTGTCCTTGGTTCCCAGCTGGAGCAGGAATTGTTTTGTCTTCCTGCTCTGTGCAGAGAGCTCACCATCCCTTCCCATGAAGCCCAGACCCACACACTAAAGCAGCACAGAATGTGAAAATATATAAGCTAAAACCTGAGGCATCACCCTGATGCTCCTTTAAGTTGCTCTTCAAAACCCCCAGGGAAGGATATCCCATAAATTCTCCAACACAATCACTCCTAGCACCTCACTAGCCCTGTGCTAAGGCAGGTTTCTATTTCCCAGCATCCCTTTTCCTTGCTGCACATAAAAGTCCTTAGTTCCTGATCCTGCTCCAAATGGAGTTAGAAAATCAACCAGTCCCTTCCTCTCTGTGTGATTAAAGACCTGATCCTGTCTCCTCTTTCATGGATTGAACAGGACAGTTTTCTCAGCCTGCTGCCCAGTAAATTAGAAGAGAAAAACACAGAAAAGGTCTGAAAAGTCCAGTCTGATTTTCACAGCCAAGCCATGTCTGGGAATAAACCTCATTTTATTATGTGTTCACCATGGTTTACACACTTCCTGTCTGGCTGGGATCATTGTCATAAAGCCTCAGACACAAAAACAATTACAGCTCCAGAGCAATTCCATGAGGAAAATGAGATCAATCAGGAACTCGCTACACCCAGAGGGTGCTGAGGGTGAGCTCTGAGCCAGAACCACGCTCAGTGCTCAGGATCTCCTTCCAGACACCCCTCCCTGCCCGGGCCCTCAGCCTGCCCAGGCACCAGCAGCTCATGGACCTGCCCCTGAGCTCATCTACACTGCCCCTACAGCTCCTGGCATCAAATCCTGGAATCACAGAGTGGCTTGGGCTGGGAGGGACCCTAAAGCTCATCTCATCCCACCCCTGCCATGGCAGGGACACCTTCCACTGCCCCAGGCTGCTCCAATCCCTGTCCAGCCTGGCCTGGGGCACTGCCAGGGATCCAGGGGCAGCCACAGCTGCTCTGGGCACCCTGTGCCAGGGCCTGCCCACCCTGCCAGGGAGAATTTCCTTCCAGGAGAGCAGGTTTGGCTGAAACGGGCACTGCTGTGCCCTGGCTGGTGCTGCCCTGGCTGGACTCCCCCTGCACCCCCTGCAAAGGCACTGCTCCCACCACAGAGCCCTGAGGCATCATGAGGGGACAGTGTGCTGGAAGGATTCAACCTTCCCTGCTGTCCCTTTCTCCCCAAATCCCTTTTCTCCCGTGGGACTGTGGTGAGATGGATCACCAGGGCAGTCAGACTCAGCTGCTTTCTGTACCTGTAGTGTCATTTCTGTCATTAAACTTAACCACAGGGAGCACCAGGGTCACCAGCAATAACCATTTGAAAATCCCAATTAGGATGTGCATTCCAGCAATGACAGACTCAAAGTCACCTTCCCAAAGTTAAACCAGCTGGGTTGGATTTGAGCATTTAAAGTGTATTTACATTTTTCAGGTCTTGTCCTCCAGTATGGGACATTTCTTTCTCCCATTTTCAAGGGCAGCATTTTTAATTGCCATCTCATCTAACTCTTGGGGTTGGACTAGATGATCTTGAAAGTTCCCTTCCAAACTAAAACACTCTGCTCTGTGACTCCATGAGCACAGGACCCCTGGAGCTGGGGGAGAAAACATCACAGATGCTGAGAGTAGGAAATGTGAGGGATTGAGGCAGGGATGCTTTGTCATGAATCCAAAAGAAAATCAAACAAATAAACCAAACAAAGCCCCCTTTCAGCTGAGGAACTGGGGACACAGTGAACACCTACAGCCTTGTACGGACCTGCAGGACTACCCAGCCCTACAGGGAAGGCAGCTCCTGAGGGCTGCAGCTCCCTCCAGACTCACTTTCCCAGGACACACAGGATAGGAAGGAGAACACTCCCACCAGCTCCTGGAAGCCTTTACAAACCTCATCCATCCATTCCTTAAGGGCTCAAGGGAACAAAGTGTTCAGATGTGTGTCTTACCTCTGAACAGCTCCAGAACACTGGTCACACACCCTGCTGTGCCAGGGCTGGGCTGAGGCAAAGAGCTCACGGGGAGGGAATGACCCCATGGATCTCTGTGGCCCCCAAAGGGGAGGAGGACATTTATCCTGGCTGGATAAACTCCACTACTAATTTACTCAGAACCTGATAGCTTTACACTCAGTAAAACTTCTTTGCTATTGCTTCTCTGCTAATGCTTTTGGGGCAATCCCGTATTTCTAAGTCATTCTGACAGAAGATGAGGAAAAGCCAAACCCCACAAGGAACAAGAACAGCAGTGTGTTAGTGACCACCACAGATCAGCACCACTCACCCTCTGCTCTTTCCTTTCAGGTTCCACAGCTCCCACAAACTCCTCCACCCCTGCTGGAACAGGTACCTCTGCTTGTGATGTGCTTTATGTGTCTGTTTGGATGTGGATGCACGTGGAAATGGGGGGATGCAGATTTGGGGAGAAGCCCCAGATGGGACCCTGATTCCAAACTCCCATCTGTTGAGGGATCTTCTCCCAGGATCCTGCCTCTGCCTGCCCCATCCATGAGCAGGCACCCCCAAATCTCCAGGGGACATGGAGGCCACTGTGCCCCAGGGGTGACCTGCCTTGGCTCCCTTTTGTCCAGAAGGGAGGGAGGCTGTGTCCCAGGAAGCCTGGGGAAAGCAGAGGGATCCTGCCTGCTCTTTGCTCCCTGCTCCCCAGCTGTTCCCTAGCAGCAGTGGATCCATGGAGCTGGTCCCTACAGCCACACCAGGGACAAACCCTCTCCTCAGCATCTCTTGCTCCCCTCACCCTTTCTGCTCTCCTTGGCTACCATGGCCCCTTTCTGGCCCACCCTCCAACCCTCCCTGTGGGATCCCACCAGCCTGGAAGTGTCACCTCCGTGCCTCTGCTTGTGTTCCAGGTCCATCCCAACCAACAACATCCAGCCCTGAAGCCAAGAGCCACAGCTCAGGTAATGCTCAGCTGCAGACTGGCCTGGGGACATCCCAGTGGGGAACTGCTCTGACCTCAGCCCAGCTGGGCCACCCCACAGTCACTGGGGCTGTGCAGGGGACACTGGTGAGGAGGAAGGAAATTTTGTGGTGTCAGGGCTTCTGATCCAGCCAACTCACCCCACAGGGATCAAGGCACAGGTGTGAGCAAAACCAGGGGCAAAAAATCGCTAAATTGAATAGGGAGAATGAGATGATCATAGAGTGGAATCCCAGAATGGTTTGGGTTGGAAGAGACCTCAAAGCTCAACCCATTCTCCATGGGCAGGGACACCTTCCACTATCCCAGGCTGCTCCAAGCCCTGTCCAAGCTGGCTGATCTTTAAGATCCCTTCCAATCCAAGCCTTTCTATGATTTTTGATATGTATAGAAAACAATTACACAATAATTTATCTCTCCAGCTCCATGTCTGTTAGTGTCCACTTGGATCTTTGGAAACAGATCTCTTCCTGCTATGTTTCAGGAAAAAAAATAAAATCTAAGCATAGCTACCCTTCCAGGAGGATCCCAAAAATATCAAGGAATAAGATCTCAAAAAGATCTCTGCTTCTGCTTCCAAGCCTTGCAAAAAAAAAAAAAAGAAGAGAAACTTTATCCTAAATTCTAATATTTCACTGAAACATTTGGATAAAGTGGAAAAAAACCCCACCACACTAACCTTGAAACCAAACCATTTCACCATTTTCTCAATTTCTTGTGAAGCCAAGAGCAGTCTAGACAAGGAAGTTTCCTATCAATTCCCAGCTGGTGATCCACTGTTCCTTGCAGAGGGATTATTGAAAGCTTTCCCCCTCACATCTTGCTCTGGATCAGGGGCAGTTTGGAGCAGGCTGAGGCAGAGGATGGAGCCTGCAGACCACTTCAAGGGCTCAATTATTTGTGCTTGGAGACTCTCAGTGAAAGGAAAGGTGGAAGTTGGCATCTCAGAGCACAAGGAAATGATCACGTGGTGCCAGGCAGCTCCAGGCAGGTCAAGTGTCTGGTGACAAGAGCACCTTCACTTTTCACAGCAGGGAAAGAAGCAGTGGCAGACCCTGACTTTCTCCTCGTGTTTGCTGAGCTCTGCCAGCTCAGCATCTCCTCACAGTGAAAAGAGCAAAAGGAAATTCCAAAGTACAAGAGCTCCTTGACTCTGAGCAAGATGAAGGCTATTTCCATGCTTCCCCTAGCAGATGATTCCTCACTCTCGAGAAATTTGAGGGCTCTGCAATAGCTGTACCCTCTCCAAGCTGTTTCTGAGCTGAACCTTTTGAAGTAACACCACAATTTCTCTACAGAGCCATCAGTAAAGGCAACACCAGTGACCAACCTGAGCATCACCTCTGTGGTTCAAACTACTACAGCCAAACCCTCCCCTACCACTACAGCAACTCTGACAGCAACCACTGAGAGAGGTAAGGATGGAAAAATCAAATATTTGCTCAGGCAGGACCCGTTCGTGACTCCCTCTTTATCCAAGCCAAACTGCAGGCATCAGAATATTGGGCCGAGTCCACATTGTGCTGGTTATTCAGCAATTCTGCAAATATTGAATTTCTCAGAGGTTTTTTTGCTGAAAGAGCAGCTTCTTCCAGCTCCCCAGATGGACACAGCCGGGCCAAGCCCATATGAGAAAATCCAGATCATGGTTTATCAAATATTGGAGCAGCTCCAGTCTCCCCAAGCTCCCTCTCCCAAGCTCACCCGTCGGGTACACTCTGAGCTGACTCCACACCTGGCTACCTGGGCAGCCTGATGTCTGTCTGGAGGGAAAGCAGCATGCAAATAAAGATTTTTTACTCCATGGACACCCAGCAGCTCTCCACAGTGGAATCTGTAGTGGCTTCCCAAGTTAATTGTCCTTTCCCACGTTTTCTTTATCTAGATGATAAGTCCAGTGGAAACAGAAGCACGGCAGCTCCTTCTCCAGCATCTCAAGGTACTTTGTCCTTTTAGAGGCTAACAATAAGATCAGATCATTTGATGGCAATCATTGGCACAGGTTCTCTAAGCATGAGTCTTTTTTGGGGGGTGAGCCATCCAAAATCACATCTGGTGTCTTTATAAGCAGTGATAAAACATGAGATAAATGCTCTTAACATCCTCTGCTGGGATGGACTTGAGCAGCCAAACAATGGATCTATGTTTAGGAGAGGGGAGCCCTTTGCAAATCTTTTCAAATAAATAAAATTTTGCTTTTGACAGTTTGCTTAACCCAACCTGTAAGTACAAATTAGAGAATTCAGTAAGAGTTTTCTCAAAATAAGGGCAGAATCCAAGTGACTGGAAGACTGAAATCTGACAGCTGAGCTGACTCTCCATTAAAAACTCAGCTCCAAAAATCTGCAATGGTCAAGAAAGTGCTCTGCCTCTCCAAGTACCTCTCAGATCTCCAGCACAAGCAAGGCGAGGAAGCTGTGGTCAGCTGTGCCCACACAGATGCCCACCCAGCATGGCTGTGCCCAGCTAAGCCAGGAGCCCTTTGCTCAGAGCAGATTGCTGTCCATTCCAGCCCTGATTTACCACTGAGAAGCTCCACACATCTTTGAATAAAGATGCTGATGCTTCCAAAAGCCAGGTCTCCCATTGTGTGAGACTCAACATTTCCCAGGGATGGGGTATCTGTCCCAGGCTCAGCAAACCACAGCTTCTCCCTGTGGCTAGAAGAACAATTTTAGAATTAAACAAAGAATTTGATGAGTGGGCAAAAAATTGTACTGCAGCAGACCCTGCTTCTCCAGACTGTTCTGCTCCTTGTGAAATGGCTAGATTTATTATTTCATGCCTTTTCTTCTTCTTCTGGCTTTTGGCAAATGCCATTCCAAATCAGGGGTGTTTGCTGCGGGACAGGACCTGGGTTCAGCAGCTCCCCAGGCAGTGCCAGGAGCTGTGCACACCTCTCCAGGCACCACAAACCCTTGGCCAGCATTGCTGCTGGGAGCCTGGGCATGGGAAAGCAGGGAAGAAGATCCTGCTTGACCTACAGATGGTCTTGTGAAGGTCTGAAGTATCACTTTGAGTCTCCTGACAGGGCCTGTAGCTGCTCATCAAGGTCGATGCAGACACTCTGGCTGTTCAACAACAGCCTGGAGGCAGCAAAGGATGTTTTTTCTCTGTACAAGTAAAACACACGGGCTGACTTCACATTTCCTTGCACAGGCACTGGAAGCAGCTGTCACAAACCAAGCAGCTTCACACAAGCCAGTTTATCCCACTGAGAACTGGAGTCCTTGCTTGGACAATCCTCTGCGCTGCCACAGCTTGATTACCTATGGTGTACAAGTTAGCCAAACTCAAAGGTTTAATTACTTCTAGATAACCCAGCATAGCAAATCCATTCACTTCAAGTCCAGGGACAAGGCAAACACTCCATCCACACCCAAATTCTGCAGTATTTTTCCCCTAATCAGACTTATTTTAAAGTCTCAATGTTTATGACCTACAGCACATCTATAACCTTCCCAGCTCGGTCTTCCAGCCCTGCCTTGCTGTTTCTGCCCCAAACCCATAACTGGGACTGCAGACCCTAAAGAGTTCACAAAAGGGGATTTGAATTTTGGTTCCCTAGGTTTCCATTTGGACCTAGAAAATAGGACAAAATATGTTTGGTGGGAAGCTCTTAGTATGGAGGTGGGAGTATTAATTCCAGGTTTCCTCAGATGTCACTGGCACTACTGTGAATCCATTCTCCTCTCCATCAGTTTGGTTCTTGAATGTCCCTGGAGGTCAATGCTCACATTCTGTGTCTCTCTGTGCAGGTCAGGATCACATGAGGAATGAGAGCACCACAACATCAGCGACTCAAGGTGCTTCCTCCTCACAGACAGGTGATTCCTGCTCCATATTTTATATTCCTCTGCACAGCCAGCAGCAAGGCCATCACACAACTGTCTTCAGGGCAGCATGGACACCAAAGATTTCCTGAGGGGTGATGAACATCCCATCCAGCCCTTGAAAAGCCTGTAAAGCTCTGCAGAAACAGCACTTCAGGGCAACCTCTTGAGCCTGGGAACAGCAGGAAAGGTGCCATTATGGCAAAAGGTTGTAAAAGCAGAAAGGCTGGACAAATTCCCTCCTCAATCACAGTGCCAGTGCTGACTTTGACCTTTCCCCACTGGGGTCCCAGAAGGAAACCCTGTGGGTGCTCTCAGCTTGTCCATAAAAGGAGCCCCACCAAGGCAATGATTCCACACAGGTCTCACTCACTTTGCTGTTAATATTGATGGGCCTGGCCAGGATCCAAACTTGGTCTCTTCATGAAGTGCAAGTGAGAGTAAGGGCCTCTAGGATTGCTAGGAATCCTCTTCCCAGCCGTGGAAGAATGACTTTTATGTAAATCTACCTTTCTCCCCTCTGTAGGCACCTCAAAACCCATCACCCCAGCACCCAACTCCTCCAGCCAACTGACCGATCCCACCACCCCAACAGACGAGAAATCACCGCTGACGGTGGCAGCTTTTGGTAAGGTCTTGTGCCACCTGGGGGGAGGAGGGGTTCTCTTTCACCAGGTGTCCTGGTTTAGGGCAGTTTTGGGAGAAAAAAACGCTGGTTTGGACACCCAGCTCCATGAGGCCTTGGCACAGGATGCCCAGAGCAGCTGTGGCTGCCCCTGGATCCCTGGCAGTGCCCAAGGCCGGGTTGGATGGGGCTTGGAGCAGCCTGGGACAGTGGGAGGTGTCCCTGCCCATGGCAGGGGTGGAATGAGATGAGCTTTAAGGTCCCTCCCAACCCAAACCATTCCATGATTCCGGGATTCTAAGTCTAAGGGATTCTTAGCAGGACAAATTTCCTGTGCAAATAATTGAATTATTGAGGCCTGATGTCAGTATCAAATCCACACTTGATTTAAAGTGTCTAAAGATGGTTTATGGGACAGATAACATCACCCACAGCTCTAGCTTGTCTCTCCCTGTTACATTACTTATTTATCTGGCTTTACACACTTTTGGGATAAGATTTACCGACTGTAGCAGGAACATACGGACTCTTATCAATCCCCAGTGTAATCAGCTGACTTCTGCCTTCCTGGCACTGCCTTACCAATTAATTATTTATTGATTAAGTATTCATAGCAGCCCTTTGAGGTTAAAACACAGGAGGATAAAGCTATTTGTTCTAACAACTGTTTGCTTCTCTGCCTATTACGAACCATGCTCACATTAATGAAAATATTGATTTCCTAGCCAAGTTTTGATGTCAGTCTCTCTGCTGCTCAGATAGTCCTCTCCTCCATCCCCAGGTGTCATCAGCTTTGTCGTTATCCTGATAGTGGTGGTCATCATCCTGGTCAGCGTGGTCAGCCTGAGGTTCAAGTGCAACCACTCCAAGGACTCTGAAGGTATCTGTCTGAGGGAATCTGTGCTTCCCTAATCAACAAATCACCAGTTTCCATGTGGATCTGGCAATTCCTAAAAGATGCATTTGAAAAGCTTACACCGTGGTGGGGAGGTTTGGAAGCCAGACTGGAACATGGATTGAGCAGTCAGGAATGCAGTGTGACCTCCTGGTTAGAGCCCCAGCCCAGCCTCATCTGGATGTGGTCTCAAATTTCCTGCAGCTCAAATTCCAAGAGGTGGGCAGCTCTTCCAGCAAAAATCATGGAGTTTGACACTCCATTTTCCACGAAGCAGTGCCCAGCAGAGGGCAAGGCTGCTCTGCAGCAAGGCAGAATCCTTCCTAAAGCCCAGCAGGGCCAGCAGTTCCTGCCTGTACGTCCCCTTAGCTGAAGGCTTTTCTCTAATCAACTCCCAAGTTTCCCCCACAGTGTCTCCAATCTCATTCAGATTTCATTTATATCCCTGCACAAAGTAATTCAGAATAGAGCTGACTTATTTTATGACTTCTCACCTCTACATCACCACCTGCTTTTCTCTCCCCAGACAAACAGAAACCAGGAACCTCCATGGTATCAGAGAGGTAAGGCTGCTCCTGCCACCCACATCTCATTGAGAGTGCCTGTTTTATCCCAGAGCTAATTTTAGCAAGGAAAAGAATCTGCTTTGGTTATTTCAGGTGGAAGGAAGCTTGTCAAGGCATCTTTGAGAGAGCTTGAAAAGCAAAATCAGCTTTGATAATACCTCCTGCTCTGATAGAGACATAAATAGATCAATATTTAGGGGGCTCATCTCAAAGCTGCACTGAGAGAAGACTCCCCACCTTCCCAAAGCAGATTGTCTTCCTTGCCTAGCCAGAGCCCTGAGGTCTAAACTCGAGTTTCTGGATCTCAGAGCTGTCTCAGATATCTCCCAAGATGCCCATTACTGTTTCTCAGTGAGAGCAGGACAAAGGAGCCCCAGTTCAGAGACTTTTGGAAGAGAAGCATCAAGCAGAGAAGGGTCTATCAGAACCCCATGGTCCATCACTGCTATTCCAGAGGAGAGGCTGAATGTGGGAAAACAGCAGGAAACAAGAGCTGGAAGGGACCAAAACATATTGCAGCTATTTTTCCATCTAACAGTTTCCTAAACCCTGGAAAGGGACACAGGGAGCAAAGTCTGTGAGTATTTAGGTGCCAAATTTGCATCAGCATCAGTGGTCACTAAATACCCTTAACGATCATGATCCAAGGGATCTGAAGCCACTGAGGCAGAACATGCCAGAAAATAGGACAGTGCCTAAGGTTTCCTGACCCCAAAGTCATCCAGGCTCCACTGGCAAGGAATGCACATCCCAGCCCTCAAGGTAGGAAAAAAGGGGAATTCCACCTTCCCAAGCCTTGTAACTCCCTAGAGATGGGCTTGAATCAGGACAGCAGCTCGGTGGGTGGTGGAAACCAAACCTGGTCCCCCACACCAGCCTCAGCCTTGCCTGTTTGTCTCCAGCTCTCTGCAAATAAATTTTGTCCCTGGAGGTGTCCAAGGAACACCTGGACATGGCACTCAGTGCTCTGGTCTGCTTGACCAGGTGGTGATTACTCAAAGGTTGGACTGGATGATCTTGGAGGTCTTTTCCAACCTCAGTGACTCTGTGATTCTGTGGTTCCTCTCTTGTTTCCCAGAGTCATTAATTATCTCCTTTCCTTGGCAGCTGCTCAGCAGACACGAGCCAGAAGGGGAACAGCATCACTCTGATCTCCATGAAGAACATCAACACCAACAACAGCATGAGCTACCCCCCATCAGAAAAGGTTTCCCTCTTCAGCCTTGCTTTTTAGGGAATCAGCTGGGGATCATTTCTCTGGCTGGATAAGAGCATAAGGCATAAGAGCATGCCTTGAGGTATTTCTTTGCTCTTTTATTCCTTCAGAAATATGACAAAAAACCAGCTGCCACCAAACTTCTAAAGGTCCAAACTGCTTCCAGTGAGCCTGGTGAAAAGTTTGAGTGCCTGTCTCAGGTTTACCTGGGCTGGCTGAACTCGAGGTGCCAAGGTTACCTCATGTACACAGGTGACATCACCTGTGGCCAGCTGCAAAGCTGGAGGAGTTTGCCATTAAATGGAGAGGTCTGTGAGAAATCGAGGTCTCACCCTCCAGCCCAGCTTATCCACTCCTGCCCCTCAGGTAGCTGAAGCACATCCCCATCAGGGCTCTCAGGTCCATCCCACATAAGGAATTCTTATCATTTTCGGTTGTTTTAAAGCTGGCAGTGAGTTTGGGAGAACACATTGCTCTACTGCCTTTGTCAGGCCAGCCAGGCCACTGATGACCACGTTTTGTTCTTTTGGCAGGTGCTATGAAGCCAAGAGTCCAGAGCTTGAAGCTGACACGTGACAACCAGCAGTGGCTTTCTAGGTTCTTTTTATTTTTCCTTCGAGAAAAGAGCAAGGGTGGACTTTATATATAAATTATTATGTCCTTTCTGATCAGTACATTTACAGTAGTGTCCTACATAGCTTCCCCACCTGGGGCCTAAGGGCTTTCTCCAGTTACAGCCTGCCACACTCGGTGGTTGATATCTAACTCTATTTTTGATATGCCTTCAAACACTCAGATAATTCCAGCAGCAAGAAGCACCAAGGCACCATCCACTCCACTAATAAACCTCTGCCTTAGATGAATGGCCTTTATAGTCTGTGCCAGGCAGTCACAGGCTCGTTAATCAGCATAGCCCCACGTGGAGCCAGACCCGTGCTTGGGAAAGCCTGATCCGAAGCTGAAGGCCTGATGGGACTGAAATGCCCAAGTTCTGGGTCAAATCCCAGCATGACTGCTCCAAGCCCCTTATCCCTGGTGCCCTCATTGTCCCCACAGCAGTGGGATGGTCACATCACATCCCCTACCTCACAGGGTTGTTGTGAGGCCTTGTTAATCCCTGTCTGTAAAGCGTTTTGAAAGCCATGAATTAAAGGTGCTGCTGAAATGCAAATTGCCATCTTAAACACTTTATTATTATGATTATTACTCATAACAACGGAGCTTCAGGAGGGCAGATCATTATCTCCCCACGTGCTCAGCTGAAGTGTAAGGAACAAAGTCCCTGCATAGATCAGGGTTCATCTCAGTGTAAAATGAATGGCCACAAGCAAAATGCTGAGCTCCTTCAGCTCCTGGAGTGTGGCAGCCCAAGTTTGCCAGGAGAGCTTCCAGGGGAAATATAGGGTGGATATTAGGAAAAAGCTTTTCTTATCAAGAGTGATAAAGTTCTGGAATGGGCTGCCCAGGGAAGTGGTGGAGTCGCCACCCCTGGCTATGTTTAAAAAAAGCCTGGATGTGGCACTTAGTGCCATGGTCTAGCTGAGGTGTTGGGGCTGGGTTGGACTCGATGATCTTGAAGGTCTCTTCCAACCCAGTGATTCTGTGAATTCTGTGTGATCTCCACCACTGCTTCCCCAAAGCTTCCTGGGACCAGGAAGAGCAGCATCCCCTTGTGCAATGCAAGAGGCAGCTGTGCTTTGCAGCTGGCAAGAAAATGTTCAGCAAAAAAAAAAAAAAAAGCAACCTTTTCAAAGCTCCTGGTAAGAGCCAACACACTTTTAACCTCTGACATTGTCACTGGGTAGTTTGATAAGTTGTTTCTTAATAAATTAAGCTTTTCTGGTAACATTCATGAAAAGTAAAATGTTGTCACTCAGCCAGGCTCCACCAGACTGGTGAATTTCCTTAACACGGAGTCCCAGATAATTCCCAATTAGATGGACCTAGACAGCTCCAGTTCCCAGAGACCTGGAACTCCATACATCACATAGAACAAATAGATTTTTAGTGAAAGTGAAGCTTTAACAAATCTCCCCAGACCTCTGAGATTCCATAGGATCTCACCACTTCTTTAGTTTTCCTTCCTTTGACCTCCTTCTTCCCACAGGCCCTTGAAGGTCTTAAATTGAGGATGGGCAGGCCCTGGCACAGGGTGCCCAGAGCAGCTGGGGCTGCCCCTGGATCCCTGGCAGTGCCCAAGGCCAGGCTGGACATTGGGGCTGGGAGCACCTGGGACAGTGGAAGGTGACCCTGGCAGGTGGGATGAGGGGAAACCACCAACAGCATTCGCAGTGATGGAGGCAACCAGGAAATGTCTTGTAGTGAGGGGCCAGAACAGGACACAGCCCTGAGGTGCCCAGCAGTGCCAGCACAGGAGATGGGCTGGCACAGCCCAGCAGCCTTTGACCTCTTGCCCACCTTGGGCTCACGTTCAGCTGCTCTCAGCGGTGTCCCCAAGGCCTTTCTGAAGCTGTTCCAGAGTGCCCAGAGGAGGGGCCGGGGCTGGGGAAGGCTCTGCAGGGGCCACCCGAGGAGGGCTGAGGGCTCTGGGCTGGTTCAGCTGCAGAGAGGAGCCCAGGGCAGAGCTCAGGGAAGGAGGGAACGGCTGCAGGGGAGCTTTGGGATGGACACCAGGGAAAGGTTCTTCCCCAGAGGGTGCTGGCACTGCCCAGGCTGCCCAGGGAATGGGCACGGCCCCGAGGCTGCCAGAGCTCCAGGAGCCTTTGGGATGCACAGGGGGGACTGCTGGGGGGTCTGGGCAGGGCCAGGGGCTGGACGGGGTGATCCTGTGGGTCCCTTCCTGCTCGGGACATTCCACAATTCCATGACATTCCATAATTCCACCATTCCACCATTCCATGACCTCCCGCTCCCTTCAGAACCCCCTCGTGACGTCACAGCCTTTTCCGTGACGTCACGCCCCGCCGGCGCCGCCGGGCCCGCTCCCAGCAGCCCCCGCGCACAAGATGGCGGCGCGGGGCGGCGGGCGGTGAGCGAGGGGCGGCAGCGGCCGCGGGCCGACATGACCTACACGGCCGAGCAGCTGGACGGGGTGCAGCGGTGAGCGGCACCGCGGGAGCACGGGGGGCGGCGGGGAGGGGCAGGGTGAGCCCGGGGAAAGGCGGGGAGCGGGCCCGGGGCGCCCCGGGATAACCCCGTGTGCGCCCTCAGGATCAAGCGGTGCCGGGATTACTACGAGATCCTGGGCGTGAGCCGGGACGCCGGCGAGGAGGAGCTGAAGCGGGCGTACCGCAGGCTGGCCCTCAAGTTCCACCCCGACAAGAACCGCGCGCCCGGAGCCACCGAGGCCTTCAAAGGTGAGGGGGCCCGGGGGGCGCCGTGAGGGCAGCGCCGGTGCAGAGGGGCCCGGCGGGGTTACGGACACGGCAGCGGCCTCACAGAACCCTGCTGCGGCTCGGCAGGGTTTGCATTTCTGTCTGCAAAATACACGTGTCCCTTAGAAACGATGGGAAATGTATCCCGGGTGTCATTCCCAGATACTTCTGAGGAGCTCTACAAGGGTCTGGAGCGACAGGGCACAGGGAATGGCCTCTGTACTATCAGAGGGCAGGGATGGACGGGATATTAGGAAGAAATTCCTCCCTGTGAGGGTGCTGAGGCCCTGGCACAGGGTGCCCAGAGCAGATGTGGCTGCCTCTGGATCCCTGCAAGTGTCCAAGTCCAACTTGGATGGGGCTTGGAGCAACCTCGTCAAGTGGGAGCTGTCCGTGCTGATGGCAGGGCATTGGAATGAGGTGATGTTCATGGTTCCTTCCAACCCAAACCATTCTGGGATTCCATGATACTGAAAAAGGCTCAGAACTTGGAACTGACACTGGCCATGCAGGAGAATTGGGTGTTTGTCATCAATAACTACTCCTTGTCGTGAATAAATTATTATTTATACATATGAGTGGGAATATGAAATTGAATCCAATGTGCTGTGTCTGGAGTTCTCAGTTTTGCTGCAGTGTTACTGTCTCAACTCATACATATTTCCCCTTTCCATGCAGCCCAGCATGAGGAAAGCCAGTGACTCATTCAGGCTGTTAAAACAAGGAGCTTCTGGAGAACTGTCCTTTATTTGTTTGTGTTTGGGTTCTATTTGTCTATGAACTTGTTCTGTCAGAGATCAAAAAGAAGATGAGCCAAACTAACCCTCCTGAGTGGTTGGATGTGAGGTGTGAAATAGATGTGCCACACAGCTTCAGGAGCATCTCAGCCAGCAGGAGAAACTTGGGATAGCCCTATGCATTTTAATTGGTGCCTGCAGTTATTAACTTTGTGTTAATTGTCTGTGGGATATGGAGTTGCACTCAGACCAAACTTGCATTTGGCTTGAGCTGATAAAATGCTCCATTCTCACCAATTTCTTGGCTGAAGTGAACTCTCATGTCAGTTTTACAAATATTTCAAGTCTCTCCATATACCTGGACACTTTTGTGTTTCTGCTGGCATCAGTGACAGTGGGAATTGGTTTCCATCACAGGTAATGGCAGGGCTGTTACACATCTTTGGTCAAGCACAAATTTCCTAGGCTTGTTTGAGCTTTTTCTGCTGCTCCACTTCCAAAAGTGTGAGCTCTGGCAATGTAACACTGGTTTTAATTCCCTCTCCAGCAATAGGCAATGCTTTTGCAGTTCTGAGCAACCCTGAGAAACGGCTCCGCTACGATGAACTCGGGAGTGACCACGAGCACGTCAGCTCTGGCCAGGCCAGGCACTACAATTACTACACAGAGTTCGAAGCAGACATCACACCAGAAGAAATATTCAATGTGTTTTTTGGTGGACACTTCCCTACAGGTCAGTACCTGGCTGCAGTGGCTTCAAAGGGCAGTGGACTGACTAACCCTGAGGGAACAGCTGGGGCTGGGGCTGGGCCAGGGCAGGGCCAGGCTGGATTTTGGGAGAAGTTTCTCCCCCCAGAGGGTCCTGGGCACTGCCCAGGCTGCCCAGGAATGGGCACAGCCCTGAGGCTGCCAGAGCTCCAGGAGCCTTTGGACACCAGGGATGCACAGGGGGGGTTGCTGGTGGGTCTGGGCAGGGCCAGGGGCTGGATGATCCTTGTGGATCCATTCCAATTCAGCATATTCCATGATTCTGTAAACCAGGAGGAAGTTCAGCTTCCCTTGGGACTGCTCAGGGAGTTGGTGACACATCTGAAAAGAGCAGAAACCTTTTCACATTGGATTTCTGCCTCTCTTTTATTCCCTCCATCATCTGAAGCCAGTAATGGTATGGGAGGTAACACAGGGTGTGAATGAGAAGGGATCAGAGTTGTTTTCCATGATGGTTGGACTCAGTGACCTCAGAGGTCTTTTCCAACATGAACAGTTCCATGCCTGGGTTGTACTTGAGGCACCAGACAGCATTCCAGACCAGCAGGGCCCAGCTCCTGGAGCTGTGCTCTCAGGGGAAGCAGGAGCTCCTGTGCCTCACAGCAGCTTGTGCTGTGATAGAATCACAGCCTGGGAGCTCAGCAAGTGCTGCCTGCCAGGAAAGGAGCCAGGGGCTGTGCAGGATCAGTGACACAGCCATGGGAGCTGCACCTGGAGTAGCTCTGTGCATGTCTCAGCCCAGCCTTGGTGTAGGAAAAATAGAAAGATCCTGCAAGATCAGTGGGTTAAAAGGAAATCTGAAGGTTGTGAGGACTTCAAGGGCCTTCCTGGCAGCATCTAAGGAGTTGCTTTAGCCCTCCTGGGAACTTTTCACCTCCAAGGTGTTATAAAAAGTGAGGTACACACCAGTTACTACAGGCTGAAGACACACAGACGAGTAGTTACTTACTAAAGCTTGCTGTGAGTGGTGCATCTTGCAGCTAAGGGGACCTCAGATCCCAGACTTGCACCAGTGGATATGCAAAGCCAACCCCAGCATGGTGTAATTCCAGCTGGAGTCTGCAAGTTTTCCATCTCTGACTGTGCAAGGAATTGCACCTGGATGTGCCCTGTGTGGGACATCACCCTCGTGGAATGGGCCTGGGGGGGGACAGGGATGCTTGGAGTTGAGGACAGGAAATTGGGGAGCTGTGGGAGAAATTTGGGTGTGAGGCATGGCAGGTTTATCAGGGAGACTGGCATGAAGGAGAAAATGGGAATTTTTAGCAAAGCAGCAAAGAGTAAGAAGATAAAAATATAATTTTGTAGTAGTGGGTGTTGGTAGTAAACAAGAGTTTCCTCACTGGGCTTTTGAGGGCAGGTCTGTGGCTTTATTTTTACTGAGCAGTTTTCCTCTATGGATATTCCATGGAAAAATAGTTAAATTTAAAATGTTATATGTGATAAAACTCAAAGGAGACTCCACTTGGCAGAGTGTTGCAGTTGTAATGAAGAGAGGCTACAAGTTCCTCACATAAAAAATAAATGCACATGGAACAAAAGAAACTGCTGCCAGAAATCCTTGGAGAAACTTAAAATTTGGGAAAATTTTTTTTTTCTAGGCACCCCTATAAAAACCACATTCTTCTTTTCCCACATTGGCTGCTTCTTTTCCCAGCTTGATAAAATCCTGTCTGAGCAATGTTAAAGGATGGAAATAAACTTTCTTTTTTCCCAAAGAAACTTTCCTCCTTGGAGCTGGCCTGGCTTGGCTCACTGTTGGAGCTCTGACTGCACACATGCCTGGAGCTTGGAAAATCTTTGAACAAGCAGTGGAACAGAGGTTTTGACACAATAGCAGAGGTCACCTTTGCCCAGGTTTCTTGCAGAATTCTCTGGAAAACTCAAAAAAGGACAGGATAAGGAGCATAAAATAATGCGACATCTTTCCCAGGGCTTAAAAATAGCTTTGCATTTCTGTTGTGATGATAAGCCACAGATTTCAATTCTCTAACACAAAGATATTCTGAATTTCAAAAGAGGAGAGCACAGCTATTATTAAGATATTCATATGGTGATAAAATCAGATCCTGACTTCAAATTGAAGCAGCAAATGCAATTCTTCCCTCATTTTAGATTTCTTAAAAATAAATCAACCACATTCTGTGTGCAAGAAAGAAAATCCTGAATGGTTCTACTTTTTTACTCTTTTAAAAATCTCTTTATTATAAAATAATTAAGTGAAATTATTAATGGCTTGAAGGCAGAGGAATTAGAAATGAGGGTAGAAGACCACATTCAGTAATTATGGGAGACCATAATTCACAGCCTGAGCCTGGTGAAGCAAATTCATTTTCCTGCCACAGCCTTGCAAGTGAATGTGACATGAACAGCATTAAAATATGAGATACAATCATACAAATCAGAACATGTTTCTGCAGCTTGATTCAAATTAAGATGGATTGGAACACACTACAATTTCTCTGATAGGCTTTTTGGAATAACATTTTGGTGGTGTTTAATTCTGAGATGGTTTGTGGTTTTTACACTGAGATCTCGCAGCTGTAATTCAGGCTGTGGAGTATAAGCCTGGAGAATTCAGTAGAAGCTGAGGAATCCAGGGGTAGCAGCAGCTGGGTGAGACATGAGTCTGTGCTGGTTTCTTTGCAGGGAATATCCACATGTTCTCCAATGTAGCCAGAGATGCTCACTACTACCCACGGAGGCACCGGGCCGAGAGGGCGTGGACACAGGAGCCAGAGGAGGAGGAGCACAGGCCACAGGTAGCCAGGAGCAGAGATCTCCTCAGCTTAAATAATTAAACAGCTCAGCAGGGTGAGGGATCCTCTTCCAAAGCCAGGACAAACCCTGCCATGCTGGAGTGCTCAGAGTTCATCCTCAAGGGCTGCAGCCACAGTGGATGTTTTCTTTGTCACTGGGTTGGCTTTTATGAAGCACTGCTGTAAAGATCCATTGTATTTACAGCATCTCAGGCCCTCCAGTTTCTGTCACTGAGGTTTTGCTGCTGCTTGCTTTTTGCAAGCTCCAGTGCTTGGTAATCCAGCAACAAGTCCAGATGGATACTGATGATGGATGTGGAAACAGTGGCTTGTCGTCAAGGTGTATTTAATCCTTCAGTAAGTGAGCACCCAGGGGCTGCCCAGGCCTCTTCCAGCTGGGGATAGGATGGGCCTGGGACACATTTCTGCCTACAGAGACTTCCAGATGAGACACAAGGTGTCCTTTGTTGTCAGTGCACATACACACCTGCCACCTGCCTTGGCAAGATCTTCCTCTGGAGACAGTCTGTTAACCTCCAGGGATCATTCTCCAAGGAAGATGAGTTTTGCCTTGTGAGTCTCAGCCTCAGAAAAAAACCCTGGTACAGCTGACAGACAGCTAAGCTGTGGGAAGTGAATCCAGCCCCTCATTTCAGGGAAGGCACTGAGGGGCTGGAATGTGTCCAGGGAATGGAACAGAACTGGGAAGGGGCTGGAGCCCCAGGAGAGGCTGAGGGAGCTGGGAAGGGGCTCAGCCTGGAGCAAAGGAGGCTCAGGGGGCCCTTGTGGCTCTGCACAGCTCCTGCCAGGAGGGCACAGCCGGGGGGGTCGGGCTGTGCTCCAGGGAACAGGGACAGGAGCAGAGGGAACGGCCTCAGGCTGGGCCAGGGCAGGCTCAGGGTGGGCACAGCAGGAATTTCCCCATGGAAAGGGGGCTCAGGGATTGGCAGGGGCTGCCCAGGGGGGTTTGGAGTGCCCATCCCTGGAGGTGTCCAAGGAAGGGCTGGAGGTGGCACTGAGTGCTCTGGGCTGGGGACAAGGAGGGGATCAGGCACAGCTTGGACTCCATGTTCTGGGACAGCTTTTCCAACCTCACTGATCCTGGGATCCTGTGAATCCCATCTACTGCTGCATCAGGAATGCTTGTTGCTATCCCAGGCCAGAGGGCAAAGCCTAAAGAGCTTATATTTTTCTCTGCATAAGAAAAAGCATTTTAGAAGCCAGTTTAGAAAGAAATGAAAGAGCAAAAGGAAGCGTCAGTGTTTTTTCTTTGATAGTGTCTCCACTCTTTTGTTTTGCCAAATGAATCCAGTCAAAAGCCCCAGTGCTTGCATCCTGTCTGAAGTTACACTGCATGGGAGCTCTTAACCCTTTACTGCTCAGGCATTAAATGCAGGGCTTGGGCAGAGGCTGAGATCTTTACAATGGGGAGCAAATTCAGAGGCTGCTGGAAAGCTGTAGGCACACAGGAATTGCAGGGTGTTCCTGCGGGCTGGATTGGACACTGACAGCTACAGGAGTGCTGTGGGCACTGTGAAGGAAGGGGCAGAGGAAAAGATCATGGAAAGAAAATTGTGTTCAAGAGTGTTCTGACATTATTAATAAAGGGTATTGAGAAATTACAGTGTCTCCCCTCTCAAAATCCCAAAGTATTTCCTCTTTTTTCCTCAAAGTTTACATGTAACACGTTGTTGATCTGTGATTGATAGCCTGACTTCTGTGAACAGATGCCTTTTTCCATCTCTGTATTTTCTTGACTGTTAATCCTTGTACTTTTCAGAATTCATACTCTGCATTTATCCAGTTGATGCCAGTTTTCATCATCATCATAGTGTCAGTTATAACCCAGCTGATGGCCACCAACCCACCCTACAGCTTATTCTACAAATCGTAAGTCCTTTAAAACCACATTTTTCTGCTGCTGCTGTTTGCAGGATGGAGGCTGATGGAAGTTGGGTTTGATAACAAAATGCACATTTATGTTCTGCTCTTTATAGAAAATGTTACCAGTTTGCAAATAAGGAAATACCACCAGCCTGCACTGGTGAGTTCTGAGCACTGTGAAGTTACCTGTGGGGAGCTTCAGTGCATGGGGTGCTGAACTGTGAGGGTCAGAAACCTTCCTCAGCTGGTGTGGAATGGTTTTGCACAGTGATAGTGCATGAGGAGTGTGGGTGTGGATCAGCCTCTCATCTGACCAGCCCCCAGGATCTGTGGATCACCCCTGAGGTTCCTCTGGAAAGCAGCTAAAAAATAAAACCTGTGGTTTGCAGTATAAATCCAAATCTTTTCTGGAGCATGAATTCCACTAGAAGCCCCACAACTCATTAAAGCCTTGAAATGCCCTGGTTTAACCTCTCCAGAGAAGCAGGGCCCTGGGGGCTGGTGGGCTCTGGGAGCAGCAGGACCCCACCAGAGCTGCTGTCCTGGGAGCTTGTGGGGCAGAGGAAAAGCCACATGCTGCTCTCAGCTTCCAGGGCTGGAGGAGGGAAAGAGCTGACCTGGGCTGGCCCTTACTGAGAGAGGGGTGGGATTGGCAGGTTTGGGGCAGCCAGCAGAGTGCTCCAAGTAGTCCCCTTGTTCCCTTCTGGGAGTAAAACTGCTCAGGTCCAGCCTTCCCCTCTCTCCTGTGCCAGAGCAGCCCAGCACCCCTCATTGTTTTACCACACGATGTCAGTGTGAGGCCCTCAGAAAAGAGCAGGAGGGTGGATGTTTTTAGGGTGGCTTTTTTTTCCCAGGGAGTGTTTTTGCTATCTGCCAGTCCCATGTGAAACCTCCCACGCTGCCCCCACAGCAGCTGAGCTGCTTTTCTTCACCACCTCCCGTTCTCCTGGTGATGGGAGATAGTCAGGCCTGAGCCTGGTTCACAGTTAGGCTGTTTATCTAAATCATGGTCTTAAAACACTGAACAGCCTAAAAACCAAAAGAAACTGGGGACACCTCTCAGGCACAGGGAGGAGAAGGAAAAGAGGAGTCCAGGAGAAAGGGGCAAACAGGATTCTTTTGAGTGTAACCTTTGTATTTTGGCTGCCTGCCTCTCTCTGTGGGCAGTGATTTGAGCAGAGGCCTTGGGTATCTGCTCAAATAAGGAAATTCACTCCAGGAGTGTGGTTTAACCCAGTGACTGTGTCAGAGGGGCTGATTCTTCCTACAGGGTATTTTCCAGCCTGTTCCATGCCTCACTTTGCTTACTTATGATTATAAAACCCTGAAGAAAAGTGTAACTAGAATCCCCCCTGCTAAGTTTTATTTCTACTGTAGGATCCAAAAAAATGGGAAAATCCAGATCCAACTGCATTGTTCCCTAAGTTTTTATACATTCTGGGATATTTTCCTATGGTTGTAGCAGGAGGGTGGATTCTGTTTGTACTGCACAGCTTGCTGTCCCTGAGATTGTAATTTCCTGACTGGATGGTTGAGGGAGCCATAATCCTGCAGAAATGAACTGTACAAATATTGCTGTAAATATTTTCCTCTGGAAATGCTAATATGGATAAATAGCTCTTGATTTTTTGAGGTCTGAACTGCTGAAACATGTGATTTCTCCCTGCTGCTCACACAGGTCCATAGGCCACGTTGTGAGCAGGGAAACAGAGAACTTGCAGGTGCCTTACTATGTTGATAAAAACTTTGAAAAGAATTATCAAGGAGCAGAACTTCAAGAGCTTGAGAAAACAGTTGAGAAGGATTACATAGACTATATTCAGACCAGCTGCTGGAAGGAGAAACAGCAAAGTAAGTTATTTCTGTCCCAAGGGTGTTTCAGGGGCTGGGGGGTGGCTGTGCTTCACAAAGCTTTGCTGGTTTTAGCCTCAGTTTCCAATCCCTGTAACATCTCAGTCTTGCACTGGTTTAAAGTGCCTCACATCTGCTCTTAACACTGAATTTGCTATTCTTGAGATCTGTCAAAATCCATTTTAAGTGATTGTGAAAGATGAGTGGAAAGTAGACTTCACCATTTGAGACACTTTTTTCCGCTCAGGTTTTATGCTTGAATAACCCTTAGTGATGGTTTAAACATACAACCCACCACATTCATCTAGCCCTGACAGACTGCTAGGCTGCAAAAATCTTGAGACATCACCTATTCCATGTTTCCTTTGCTGGAGCAGAATCAGTTTTGCTTTGACTGTCTCCACAAGAAGTTTCTATAACTTTTTCCTTAAAATTTCTCCAAGAGAGTCCAGAGTGTGTCCAGGTGCTCTTGGCTCCCTTGCAGTGGGCTGTGTTTCTGGTATCAGTTTTCAGAGCATGCTTCCGTGGTTTGGGTGTTATTTGCATTTTCTATCTTTAGCTGAGTTGAAGATCGTGTTTTTCACCATTTTCAAGTCTTTCAAAAACAAGAATTGAATGCAGAAAGGAAGAAAACAGATGTGAGCATTCAAAATTGTTATTCTCACTCAGCCCTGAGTGGATCAGTGGCAAAATAAGGGCATGTTAGCCCCATATTTTATTGCCTGTTAATTGCTAATGATCTGGTTTGTTGAAGAGACAACAAATTCCTGCTGTAAGAAGTAATAAATCAAATCCCAAGGAGTAGCTTAGGCTAGGATATTGTGACTGGTTTTATTCACTGATTTTATTCACCTAAAGAGCTCATCACCTTCAAATGAGTCAACACCGAGTAGTGCTGTGTGTAAAGGAAGCTGGGACAGGTTGTGTGAGTGTTCAGTAGCAGCAGACAAGCTGCTTTCACACCCTGGTGGGGGCTTTTAATTGCTCTGTGCAGAGCAGTCCTCAGCACTCTGCTAAAAGGTGCCTTTGCACTTGTTTTCAGTTTCTTTACCAATTTATCTAAAGAAGACTCATATATTCCTAAAGGAAAGGTAACAGTAGTGTTGCTGACTCCAGGCTCTTTACAGGTGTTTGATGGGAAGGCTTGTTTTGGCTTATTTTACGTAAAAGTTACCAATCCTGCTTTTAAAGAGAAATTAAAAGATGTAGGCTCTAAAGTGAAAAAGGAAAAGAACATATATTATAAGACCATAAAAGCCCTGAAGTTTTTGGTGTGTTTGATTTGTGAGCTTTGATTGTCTGTGGCTGGCAGGAGCAGCCTCCAGGGATAATGTGGATGTTCATACTCATAAATGTACGCTTGCTAAAGGGGAAAGTTTCTTTCCTACAGAAAAATCCCTTTAATTGACCTCGTGCAGCTGAGAGTCACCACATTGTCTCTTCCACAGAGAGCTGGAGCTGAGGAGAGCCCAGCCCCAAAGAGGGGACAGGGTTTGTGAGTCTGAGGGAGCCCAGGAGCCAGAGAGGGGAGATGATCCAGCCTGGAATGCCAAGTGCCTGCCAAGCCGTGCTCCTCCAGAGCTTTGTGCACTCAGGGGCTGTGTTAGTCACCAGCTGCAAATACATTCACAGCAGCCCCAGTTAGCACAGCCTGAGGCCACTGCTGTCATTGAAAACTCACCGTTTTCACAGTGCTTCCCAGCCTGGCCATAGCTGAGACTGGGCTGACCTTAGGACAGTCATGTATGTAAAAATAAACTCTGAATACAGGATGGAGTGCTGGGGGAAAGTTCTGCAGATGCTGAGGCAGTTCTTAGTCAGCTGTTGCTGCACAGTGTTGGTCCCTTAATCCTTGCTGAAGTGTTGGAATTGGTGTGATGAGCTTCTTGTCATTTGAATGCCTATTTATAGTACATTTGTTGTGTTTACTGAGGGCACGTTTCCCTTGAGCACCAGCAAAACAGACAGAGATGAGTAGTTCAGGAGCAGCTTGGGTTTTAAAGTCCTTGATTTTAACACTTGAAGAACATTACCTGGTGTCCAACAACCTTAAGGAAAACATTTAAAATTATGGATTGGTTGTACATTGTTCAGCCAGGCAGTTTTACAGTGCTGCAGCAGACTCTCAGCAGAGCAGTGTGTGAAAGTTGGGTGTGCTGTGGGTTTGGGTCTTCTGAAATCTGGGGCACAGTTGGGTTCAAAAAGCACGTGCCAGGTTTTACAGGAGATGGTTCAGCTGGGATGGCTCAGTTGTAAAGTGAGGCTGCAGAGAGCTTGGGGTCACAAAGAGGCAACTGAAAACCAAGTCACAGAATCATGGAATGGTTTGGGTTGGAAGGGGCCTTAAAGCTCATCCAGTTCCACCCCTTGCCATGAGCAGGGACACTTCCCACTGTCCCAGGCTGCTCCAAGCCCCATCCAGCCTGGCCTTGGGCTCTGCCAGGGATCCAGGGGCAGCCACAGCTGCTCTGAGCACCCTGTGCCAGGGCCTGCCTGCCCTCCCAGGGAGGAATTTCTTCTGTATATCCAATGGAAAAATAGTTGGAATTCAATATTTTAGAGTCTCCTTGAAGAAAAAGCTTAAGAAGAGCCACTCTGTGACAGATTGAAACCCACAAGGAGCAAATGTGATGGAATGAACGCTGTCAAAAGTGCAGGGAATCATTTTCCTCAAAAGTGCAGGGAATCATTTTCCTCAATTGGATAAGTGTAAACTGAGATTCTCCACTGCACAACTCCAGGGACTCTGGGCTCAGGGACAATTACCTGAGCCTGGTTTTTACTGGAGGCTTGACAAGGCTGTGCCCAGCACTGCTTGAGTGGCATTTTGGTTATAAACCTGTAAATGGATTCCTGCTCTAAAATGAGCTGCTCCTGCCTGTCAGTTTGTGAAGCTTTTCAGTGAGTGGGAGGAGGGTTAAATGGCTTTAAATTTCAGTGGGACAGGGACAGAGGACGTAGGGCATGAAAGGATCTATTGAAGTTCTTTCCACTCTGAATAATTTTGTAAAATGAGGGGCTTGTAAGGTGTATAAAAGCTCTTTGAAAAATGGAGTGTCATCAGGTAGCCTGTGCTTACGGAGATGTTGACCTTTTCAGAAGTAAATTACTGCTGTTCTCCTCGGTGCATCTAATCCTGCAGCCAAATTATTCTGCAGGGAAAAACCTATATTGAGACGTCCTCAGCTAATCAGCAAAAGCAACTTCTCTGAATTACTGGGCGGAAATAATTTAAACAATGGGATTATTTCAGTTTTATGTGGCTTTTGAGAAGAAGGGGAACAAAATGCAAAGTACATTTGAGATTGTTAATGAAAGGGCAGGGAGGCCTTTCAGACGAGTCCCTTGGGTAGCTGTTCACCTCCCTGGCTTCAATACCCACCAAAATTAAAATTTAAAAGTGCCACAAGAATAACAAAGCACTTAAAAACAGTTCTTTAAAGGAGGCTCAGGACTTCATCCTAATCCTTTTTTTTGTTTTTCATCTTTCAGAGTCTGATTTGTCCAATTTGGCCAAGCTCTACAGAGATGAGCGGTTAAAACAGAAAGCGGAGTCCCTGAAACTTGAGCACTGTGAGAAGCTCTCCAGTCTGATTGGGATGCACAAAGGGGGCTGACCAGGACGCACACCTTCCATACTTTTATTTATTGCTGGTTTAACTTATGTTTTTATTTTCCTCCGTGTGAAAAGGAAGGAGTCTGTTGTAAAGAGTGTGAATAGTGGAGTCCTTCTGCAGGCAGTGCAGAGAGGGGCTGGCACAAGCTGCAAGGCTGCTGTTTGCTGTAATATATCCTGTACATTAGATTTGGGTCCAAGGACCAGTGGCACTTTGTAAATTCATTCCCCAGGACATGCTCTGAGCTCAGACCCCAGCTGCCTGGGTGGTTTGTCTGCCATCCAGGCTGTGTGTGCTTCCCAGGAGAGCAGGCTCCCCTCTGCTTCCCGTGTTTCCTATGGATCTGCAGCTCCCTGGATCCCCAGACAGCGCCGTGCTCTGGCTGCCACCTCCCCCTGTCCCTCCTGGCTGTGCCACAGAGCCGGGGTGGTTCCAGAGCAGGAGGGACAGTCCCTGCCTGAGGGCAGCCCCTGAGCACATTCCCAGCTCTCCGTGCTGCTCCAAGGGAGGGCTGTGCCCGTCCTGACACCAGCATGGGAGTCTGGGAATTGCACCCATTCCAGTGTCTGCCAGACTGCTGGGAAAGCAGAACTGTGGTCATTCCCTCCTCTGTTTCCAGTGGCATATTTTGAAGCTGGCTATTCCATTCTGGTTTTTATCTGCACACTCCCCCAGCTCTCCCAGGATCCTGCATTTTCCAGTACAGTTCTCATGTAGCATATTTTTACTCTGTTGAGCAGCTATGAATGTTTCACTGTAAACATGATATTGCAAAGAGAAAAATCCATGTGGCAATGTCCTGCTTTTTCTTGATCCTCCTTCACACAGCCAGGCCTTGAAGGGGAGGTTGATGCTGGGTTGTCCTGGTGAGCAGCAGACCAGTGTTAGGCCAGTGTTAGAGCAGCGTTGCTCCAGGTGAGCACCATGAACCCCCTGAGGCAGTCTGGTGTGTGCCCTGCATGGAATGAGCTGCTCTTGCAGGGAATTCCTGCCCGAGGTGGGGGCTCACAGAGCAGCACTGCTCCCCTCTGACCCTGGGAGTGGGAGTCAGTGACACCTGAGCAAGGCTCGGCTGTTGCCACACGCCTGAAACTCGAGTCACACAGGATGCACAGGTGGCCTTGGCTGAAACCTAAGGAGTAACTGCTCAAAAGCTTGGGAAATGCCAGGATTAAGCCTGCCTTTAAAGCTCAGACTGTTTTTGTGCTGGGCACTGGTGCAGTGGTGTAGGAGTCCCACTGGATGGAACTGGGGATGTTGGTGCCACAGTGTGTCCCCTCCATGTCCCTGTCCCGTCCATACAGCCCTGGCAGGAAAGGAAGCTGGAAAAAACCCTTTTCTGGGTTTTCTGGGGTCTGCGTGAGGATGAGGGGCTGGTTTGAGACCTGGTGCTTCTGCACACAAGCCCTGAACATCCCAGGAGGGGAGGAGGAGAACAGTCCAGGGACAGCAGCCATGCTGTGGTTGGATGTCATCAAAAGGAAAAAAAATGACACAGTGACTCTAAATGGCATTTTTATGCCCCATTTGTAGGAAGCCTTGTAGGAATGTGGGGAAGTTGAGTTAAAATTTTGGGGCACCTGGAACAGGAAAAGCACTGGCAAAAAGGGCATTTTGAGGGGGTTGGTGTGGAACATTCTTAGTGCCAGAGTTTAAGGGCAGGAATGGGTGATGATTCCAGGTTGGTGGCTGGCACAGCAGGCAGCCTTAACGCTGGTATTTCCCACTTTTCAGCACATGAGTGTACAAAACTGAAAATAATGTTGCTTTTTATATATTAAATAGCTTGTAGAATATATTAGGAGTCTAAGTGGTTGGACTTTGTTCCAGGGTTGGAATCTTCTCTACCATTCCTGTGTGACTGTAGACGGATGCAGGTAGGGAGACCAAATCTGGCAACTTCCTGGACTCACAATGTCCTGCACGGAGCTTGAACTCCTCCACAGCGTTTTGCACTGAAACTGGATTGTACCTTTCATCCAAAGACCTCGAGTACTTGATGGAGGCCTCCTGTGGGAAGCACAATCAGCTGGGAAACGCAGGAGGGAGGTAAAAACATCCCCAAAAGCAATAAGTGTTTTGTTCCTAGCCAGGGTCAGGGAGCTGGTGCTGGTGTGTGCTGTGAGGGAGGGCGTGTGGCTTGGGACCTCTGCGGTGACAAACAGGACAAGTTGTGTTTGTTGGTGCTCCTCAGGGAAAAGGAGAATCCTCTCTGGAGCCCTGGTGTGGAAATGCATCGCTGTCCTTCTCCAAGGGGTACTTGGGGTTCTTTGTGGGGCTCTGACGGGAGGAGAGGGTGTTCCTGGGTGCACCATGCACTTCAACATGGGTTTGTGTGTGTATATATATTTATTTATTTTTAAATAAAGACGTGACATCGCTGTGCCTGTCCGTGTTGGTCTGAGCCTGGCGCCGGCAGGGTTTGCGGGGGATGCCGGGGCCGGGGAGGAGGAGGCGGCCGCCATTTGCCGCGGGGTGCGGGACGTGGCCGAGGGTTTGGGACTGGGATCGGGGATCGGGGACTGAGCCCTGCCTCGCGTGTGAGGGGCCGGAGGGGCCGTGTGGGCGGGGCCTGCGTTCCCGCCCTCATGGCAGGGGCGGGGTCTGTGCGGGCCCAGCCCCGCGGCCTGCGCGTGACGTGGGGCTCGGCGGGAACGGGGTCGGGAACGGGACTGAGGGCTGGGAATGGGACATGGGATTGGGAACGGGACCGAGAGCTGGGAACGGGACACGGGACTGGGAATGGGACATGGGATTGGGAACGGGACACGGGACTGGGAACAGGACGCGGGATTGAGGGCTGGCAACGGGACACGGGACTGGGAATGGGACACGGGATTGGGAAGGGAGCAGGGAGCGGAACAGGGAATGGGGCAGGAAAAGGAATCTGGGAAGGGGCAGGAGCAGGACAAGGGGCTGGGAACGGGACAGGGAGCTGGGCCTGGAACGGGACAGGGGACTGGGAACGGGGCTTGGGACAGGACAGGGAGCTGGGAAGGGGACAAGGGGGCTGGGAGCGGGGCTGGCCCCTGACACGGCGCCGTGTGGCCGCAGGTCGCCCCTGCCCCGCCTGTCCCAGCCCGGCCCCGCTCTCTGGCCCGTGGCTCCGGGGTCCTGCCCGGGCATCGCCCCTGTGGCCCAGCCCCGGGGGAGCGGGGCCGGCCCGGGACAGCCTGGCACGGATGGGGTGAGTCCCTCCGTCACACCGCGCCCGGGCTGTCCCGGGGCTGCTGCCGCGGCCCGGATGCCCCGGTCCCTCCCGAACGGAGGCGGCTCTGAAAGCCCCTGCCAAGCTGGGCCGGTGTTTCCTGCTCCTCCGGAGCTGCAAAAAGCAGCTCCAGCGTGGGAGAGGCACATCCTGCTTTCAGCAGCTACCAGCAGCCTTCCTCCTCCTCCTCGCTTCCCGTGCCAGGCTTGCCAGCACTGAGGTGAGCACGCACCGAGCTGGCACGAAATCCGGCTTAATAAGCAAATGCAGTGGTGAGGCTGCAGGCAGTATCACGCTGGCTTAAACATAAATGAGCGTTTAATTAGCAAGTCTGGCTCAGCCGGGGGTCTGTTCTGTAACATGTTTGTGCCCCACAGGCACAGCCCAGCCTGCTCTGGGTGCTGGGAGGTGCTGGTTGGGTTTCGTGTGGCAGGAGGAGCCCAGGGGTCTCTCCATGGCCTCCACACCGAGGGACAAGCCCAGGAGCAGCAGGAGGAGGTGCAGGTGTGCAGCGTGCCCTGGGCTGGTGGCACCCTGGGGCTGCAGCCAGGGCAGTGACAGCAATGCCCGGCCAGCTCTGCTGCTCCCACAGCAGCCCCGGAGGGGCTGTTCACAGCATCCTTGGGATCCCAGAATCACAGACTGGTGTGGGTTGGAAAGAACCCCAAAGGCCACTTCCTCCCACCCCCTGCCATGGCAGGGACACCTCCCACTGTCCCAGGTGCTCCCAGCCCCAGTGTCCAACCTGGCCTTGGGCACTGCCAGGGATCCAGGGGCAGCCCCAGCTGCTCTGGGCACCTGTGCCAGAGCCTGCCCACCCTGCCAGGAAACAATTCCTGTCCAGTATCTCATCTAATTCTGCCCTGTAACAGTATGAAGCCATTCCCTGTGTCCTGCCCCTCCACCCCTTGTCCCCAGTCCCTCTCCAGCTCTCCTCGAGACCCTTCAGGCCCTGCGAGGGGCTCTGAGCTCTCCCTGGATCCTTCTCTTGTCCAGGTGAGCACCCCCAGCTCTCCCAGCCTTTCCCCTGCCTCACTCCAACACTTGTGCTCAGCACAGTCCTTGCTGCCACTGCTGCTGCTGCTGCTGCTCTGACACCCAGCTCCTGCTAAGACCACAATGGCCACAGTGACAACAGCTGTGACAAGTGACACCACACCACCGGAGGCTGCGAGGGTGGCAGGAGAGCAGCACTGGACACCTGGCTGTGGTGTCCACCCGCTGTCCATCCCCTGTTCACCCCACTGTCCATCCCCTGTCCACCCCACTGTCCATCCTCTCTCCACCCCCTGTCCATCCCCTGTCCATCCCCTGTCCACCCCCTGTCCATGCACTCCCCGGCACTGCTGTGGGTGCTGTGGGAGCTGGGCTGGCCCCAGACACCCCCTGGAGCCCCGTGGAGAGCAGGGCCAGGGATGGCGACCCCAGCACTGCCCTGGCAGTCTGTGCCTGTGCCTGACCATGGAGAAAGGGATTTGGGGGTTTGAAATCCCATATTCACACTCTTTCTTGCACAAGGCCACCACACCAGTGAGCACTGCCCATGGCAGGTCCCCTGCAGTCCCTGTGGGCACAAATGCCACCTGCAAGCCCAGCCCAGCTCAGCAGGGAAGGGTTAAGTGCCAGCCCAGCTCTACGGGAAGCTTTCCTCTCCTCCTTGCCAAGGTTTAATTTTAGTCCCTGCATGAACCCAGAGGACGTGGGCATCGGGTTGCTCTGGGACTGGCAGCACTGGGGAGCACCTGCTGCTGCTGTTTCATGGCAAAAATTCCCCCAAAAGCTGGGACTGGGCTGCACCAGCAGCACTTGGGGTGGGCAAGCTGCAGAGACCCTCATGTTACCCCAGCCACCCCACCTCTGGCTTGGGGTGTCCCCAAAGAAGACACATGGTTGCAGTCCTTTGGTCAGCTCCTGCGAATCCCAGCGCTGCTCCATGCCCGGGCTGATCCCAAGCCTTGCGTTTGCTCCTGGCCGCTTGGATTGGCTGTGGGGGAGCTCCTGCTTGGGGCAGGGTGTGTTTAGGGGAAATCCCAGCTGGACACACCATTGCAGCGGCGAGGTGGGCAGTGGCACCGGGAAAGGAGCCGCGGTGGGGATGGAGCTGCAGCTCGGGGTCCTGCCGTGCCCTCAGCACCGCGGATGGGACACCCCCAGAGGGGTCTGCGGGTCCCCCCCGCCCCGGGGCAGCCCAGGCCGTTCCGGGGTCACAGCCGGGAGCTGTATGGGGTGCCCTGGGACCTGTGTGAGGTGCCCCGGGAGCTGTGTGAGGTGCCCCGGGAGCTGTCCTGCGCTCTGGGGGGAGCGGGGCGGGATGAGGGGCAGGGATGAGCCGGCGGCCCCCGGCAGGTCCCCGAGGCTGGGGGCGGCGGTGGCATCCCTGCAATGCGCTGGCACCGGCTGCCCCGGCTGGCGCTGGCCGAGTCCATGTGATCCGGGGCTTGCTCTGTGCCGCCGCCGGCTCCAGCCGCCGGGACGGCGAGGGAGCCAGAAGGTCGAGCCAGCGGCCCCGGCAGAGCGGCCCCGGCCCCGAGCGGGGCTCCCCGGCCCCGGCCAAAGCCCCCGCGCCGCTCGCTGCCACCATGCCCCGCGGGAAGAGGGAGTCGGGGCTGCTGTCCCCCGCCGAGCTGCCCGGCCCCCAGGGCGAGGGTCCCCGCGCGGCTGGGGACGGCCGGCGCTCCGCGGAGGAGGAAGAGGAGGAGGACGGACACCTCCCGGGGCTGCCCGCGACGACCTCACCAAGAGCATGTCGAGCTCCTCCTTGTCCTCCTACCACTCCGCCCTGTGCTCGGACGGCACGGAGACCTTCAAGGACTGCCTGGAGTTCCTGGACGAGGAGGATCGCCCGGCCTGGCCGCCCGGCCCGCTGGGCTCCGGCGGGGGGCCCCCGGCGCGCCCCCCGCCGCCCGGCCCCCTCGCCCGCCCGCAGCGGGCTCAGCTGTCCAGCGCGGCTAAGAATAGCCCAGCGCCCGGCCAAGGGGCAGGATGGGTCCCCTCGGTGGGGACCGGCAGCCGGTGCCGGCCGCGCCGCCGCCGGGGAGCCGGCCGTGCCCCGGCAGCCCGGGGCGATGCTCGCCGGGGCTCCCAGCGACTCGGACGAGGTGGACGGCGAGGTGCAGGCGCTGACGGCCAGGGCTTTCCGCAGCCTCTCGGGGCTCCCCGGAGCTCGCCTCGACATGTGCAGCTCCCACACCTCCTCCAGCCTCTCCAACTCGCTGTCGGAGGACGGCGGGCGGCCGTGGCGGTGGCCGGCGGGCTCCGGGGAGCCCTGGGGCGCGGGGACAGCTCTGCACGGCAGGGTGGGCTGGCCTTTCCCCGCCGGCGTGGACGGGGAGCTGCTGGGCAAGGAGCAGTTCGAGTGCGTGGACGTGGAGCTGGAGAACGGCGAGGCCAGGAAGGGCCACGGCAAGAAGAGGACGGTGCCCAAGCGCCAGATCCTGCTGAAGAGGAAGGAGAGGAAGGAGACGGGCTTTGGCCCGCGGGGGGATGGCCCAGCGCCCCAGCCCCCTGCCAGGAAGGAGCCCCCAGCAAGGGCAGAGCCATCGGCGAGGACTTCAGGTTCAACTACCAGCAGTTCATGAAGGCGGCGTCCCTGGAGGCCGGCACCGACAGGACCAGGGCGGCCTCGTGCCTGGTGAAAAACGTCCTGGCCAAGAAGATGCAGTACGAGCAGCGCATCAAGATGGAGCAGAAGGGGCTGCGGGGCAGCTCGACCTCCTCGGGGCCGTCCTCCGCCGGCACCGACCTGCTGGGGGATGGTCTGGAGGGCAAGTCCAGCTCGCTGTCCCGCTCGGACTGCAGCTTCTCGGCCGAGGACCTGCGGGGCGGCGGGATGCCGGTGGCCACGGCAGCCGCGGGGAGCACCGCCACCACCACCCATCCCACCAAGGGCGTGGTGCTCAGCGAGGCGACCAGGGAGACCGTCTGCAACCTGAGGAAGACGTTCAACGAGCTCAACCAGAGGATGAAGTACCAGGAGGTGCTGGAGGGCCGCTGGCTGCCCGCGGCCGCGGAGGAGCACACCTCGGAGAGGATCTGCTACCAGCGCGCCCGCGCCTTGTTCGAAGCCCAGCCCGGGGTGGGGAAGGTGCTGGATGTCGCCCCCCGGTTTGCGAGGGCGCCGAGGCCGTGGCCCAGCTTGAAGGAGCGAGCCATCGGCCCCATCCATTCCCAGAGCCTCTCCTTCAAGGCCGAGAGCCGGGCGCTCCCCGCCGCCCCGCCACGCCGCCCCTTCGCCTCGTCCCGGGCGCAGGAGGCGAGACCGCTGCCGCAGAGCCCGCCCGAGAAGCCGCCGGCAGCGCCCCGCCGGCCGCCCAGCCCCGGCACCGCCCCGGCACCCCGGGGGTCCCCGCCCGCCGCGCCCCCAAGCCGCAGGAGAAGGGGAAGGGGCGCGTCCCGCAGCCCCGGGACGTGCGCAAGCTGGTGAAGAGCAGCTACAGCCTCAAGTTCGGGACTGCCGCCGCCTCCCGCGGCACCGTGGCACCGGCGAGCAGCGGGGAGCCGCCGCCAGCCGCCCCTCTGGTCATCCACTGCACCTCGGTGCGCCGGGAGCCGCCGCCGGAGCCGGCGGGGGAGGAGGTGCCGGCAGCCCCCGGCCGAGAGGCGGCCCCGGCCTGTGCCGAGGGGCCCGCCAAGCCCCCCCACAGCTCCCCCATCAACATCACGAGGGTCCAGGCCACGCGCAGGGGAGCGGCCCCCGCGGAGGAGCCGCCGGCGTCGCCCCCGCGCCGGGAGCGGAGCGAGCTGCGGCTGCCCCCGCGGGTCCCGGCGGCCGAGCGGGTGCCGCACGTGGAGACCCATCTGCACGTCCTGGTGGGCCGGCCGGGCCGGGAGAGCTCCCCGGCCCAGAGCAGCGCCGTGCTGCGCGCAGAGAAGACCGTTCTGCTGCCGCCGCCAGCGCCGAGTCCCGCCGAGGGGAAGGAGGTGCGCGGCCGTGGCGGCAGCGGAGCGCTCCCCGCTGCCGAGGGGCCGGAGTCGCTGGGGCAGCGGCCCCGCAGCGGGGACAGCCGGGAGCCCCGGGCCGGAGCCCCGGGCGGCAGCAGCGCCCGGCCGCGGCCGGCGGAGCCCGGTGCCGGCGAGCAGAGGCAGCAGCAGCAGCTCGGCGACCGGCGGCTGTCGGTGGGCAGCGGGGCTCTGCCGGCGGCACCGGCCCCGCCGCCCCGCTCCGAGCCGGGGACAGCGGCGAAGGTTCCCCTGGGCGGCTGCCGGAGCACAGGGAGGCCTGGGAGCACTCGCCGCTGTGGCCGGCGGCTACAGAGCCCTACCCGCCTGCTGCCTCGGCAGAGAACTCCAACTACTTGGCAATCCCCGAGAGAGCCCCCAAACCCACCCTGATGCCAAAGCTGTCCTCGGTCCCCAACCCAGGCAGCTCATCCTTTGGGACCCCCATTGTCCCCATCCCGGCCAGCGCCTCTTTTGGGGCTCCCTCAGCCCCCAACCCAGCCAGTGCCTCTTTTGGGACCTCCATGGTCCCCAACGTGACCAGCTCATCCTTTGGCTTTCCATCAGCCTCCAGCCTGGCCAGCACATCATTTGGGACCCCCTTGGTTTCCAACGCCAACAAGTCTTTTGGGGCCCCCCTGGTCCCCAACCTGTGCAGCACATCCGTTGGTAACCCCTTGGTCCCAAATGCATCCAGTGCATCCTTTGGGAACCCTTTGGTCTCAAATGCATCCAGTGCATCCTTTGGGAACCCCTTGATCCCCAAATGCATCCAGTGCATCCTTTGGGATCCCCATTGGTCCCCAATCCATCCAGTGCATCCTTTGGGAACCCCTTGATCCCAAATCCATCCAGTGCATCCTTTGGGTCCCCACTGGTGCCCAATCCATCCAGTGCATCCTTTGGGAATCCTTTGATCCCAAATCCATCCAGTGCATCCTTTGGGAACCCTTTGATCCCAAATCCATCCAGTGCATCCCTTGGGAACCCCTTGATCCCCAATCCATCCAGTGCATCCTTTGGGAACCCCTTGGTCCCCAATCCATCCAGTGCATCCCTTGGGAACCCCTTGATCCCCAATCCATCCAGTGCATCCTTTGGGAACCCCTTGATCCCAAATCCATCCAGTGCATCCTTTGGGAACCCCTTGATCCCCAACCCCGGCAGCTCATCCTTTGGGTCCCCCTTGGTCAGCAACCCAGTCCCCTCTTCCCTTGGGCATCCATCAGTCTCCAACGTGGCCGGCTCTTTCTTTGGGTCCCCTTTTGTCCCCAGCCCAGCCAGCGCTCCCCTGGGAACCGGCGCCTATCCCCTTCCTGGCGGGGAAATGCCCTGGAGCAAGCGCAGCCCTGAGCCCCCCTGCCCCGACCCCCCGAGGGCTCGGCTGCTGTGGAGCCCCCAGCCCAGCCCCACCTGGAGGATGCTCCTCCTTTCCTCAGGAGGAGCGATGGCCCCTCGCCGAGTGGGAGGAGCAGGCAGAGCCCCCCCAAGCCCTTCCCCGCCGCCGTGCCCGCCCAGCGGAGGATGCTCGTGGATCCCAGCAGCGGGAAGTGCTACTACATGGAGCCGCCGCGGCAGCCCCAGATGAAAACGCTCTATGACCCCGAGACCGGGCAGTACCTGGAGGTGCTGGTCCCACCGGTGGCATCACACGCCGGGCTCTACCAGGCACCTTTCAACCCGCTGGTCATGGCCCCGGGGGTCTATGGCTCACCCTACGCACCCTACGGCGGCTTCCCGGGGCTCCCGGCACCGGCGCCCTCCGCCCCCTCGCCGCCGCACCCCTCGCTGCCGCCTGCCGACAACCCCGGGACCCCCGGCTCCGCTCCCAAGGGCGAGGGGTCGTCCCCTGCCGGGGGTCCCGACTGCGGCTACTTGGAGAGCCTGTACTACATCCCCACGGGCATGCGGGCCAGCCCCGGCCCCGAGCAGCCCCCGGCCCGCGCCAGCCCTGCCGCGCCCGAGGCCTCGCTGCTCCGGATGTGACGGGACGGAGCCGCCGGGATGTCCCTTCCCTTGGCCCGGCTTAGCCCAAAGTCAGCATCACCCCTGGCACGGGAGAGCCTCCCTGGCCACGCCGAGGGGTAGCGGGCGCTGGTTGGACTTCACTGGCTTCTCATGGAAACGGGGACAGAAAGGGTGCGTTCGGTGTCAGCAGCTGGCAGACCGAGGGGGACATGGAGGTGTGGCCCCGGCCAGCAAAGGGACCACAGAGCCCTGCTTCCCCCTGTCCTGCCAGTCCCATCCCAAGGATGACCCGGGCTGGTTTGCACAGGGGGTGATGGCCTGGCCTCCCCCAGCTCCCCCAATCGCAGCTGTAGCACAGACACCCCAAGATAGTAATAAAAATGCTGAAACAGCTTTAAATCTGCTTATTCATCCTGTGCTTGTGTGGTCTGTAAAGGGAGGGGAGGGGCTGAGGCACTTGGGACCTGCAATCCTTCTGTCCTTCTGTCTGTCTTGGAGTGCCCACCAGAACAATCCCAGTCCCGACGAGCAGGAGGGGACTCTGCAGCCATCAGTGAGCCCTGAACCCCAAACCCCAGCCCTGAGCGCCAAACCAGAACCATGAGCCACAACCACAACCATGAGCCTCAAACCCCAGTCCTTCACCCCAAATCCTCACCCAGCCCCAGCCCCTGTAGGTCCACACCATCCCAGGAAGGACTGAGATTCAGGAGAAGGGATCAGGCTGAGTTACAGGGCTGAGTTACAGCAAAAACCTCCTGGAGAGGGGGCACCCGGTCGGGGACACCCCCTGCACAGCCCCTTCCTGCCGCGACGCCCGGCTCGGACGGGCCGCCCCCGCCGGATGCAGGTGTGCGCTGCCCGCGCCTCGGCGCCGCTCGCCAGTCCCGGGGGGTTTGTAGCCCGCCCCGGGGTTTGTAGCACGCCCCGGGGGTTTGTAGCCCGGCCCCGGGGGTTTGTAGCCCGCCCCGGGGGTTTGTAGCCCGCCCCGGGGTTTGTAGCACGCCCCGGGGGTTTATAGCCCGCCCCGGGGGTTTTAGCCACCCCACGCCTCCGCCCCGCGCTGTCGGAGCAGGATGCGGGCGGCGCTGGCAGCGTGGCTGGTGCTGAGCCTGCTGGGGGGGACAGGGGCCGAGGACACGTGCGGCGGGGACCCCCCCGCAGCCCCGTCCCGCTCCATCCCCGCGCCCCAGCTGAGCCCCGAGGAGCGACTCTCGCCCCACATGCCCGAATCCCTGCGCTGTGACGCCTGCCACGCCATCGCCTTCCAGGTGGGGACCGGGGACACGGGGCCCCAAAAGCGGCAGTGAGAACCCCTGTGAGGAGGCTGCAGCCTGGGGAGATGCTGCTGCTCCTCTGGGGCACGCCTCTGATGGAGATTCTCATCGGCGCCTTAAGAAAGCCTTTTGGGGTTCCTCATGGACCCTCTGACCCAGATGTGCTTCCACTGCTGGGGCTGCACAGAAGGGGATGCAGAGCCCAGCCCCGCTCGGGAGCAGGGTCAGGGACAGGCTGCCACCCTCAGTGCCCCGATTCTGCCTTTTCTCACCCCAGATTGAGGAGCAGCTGCGCAAGGCAGAAGGGAAGGTGGGCAAGAAGGCTCTGAAGGAGTCGGACTACATAGAGGTGCTGGAGAGGAGCTGCTCACAGGACTGGGAGAGGTGAGCAGGGTGTCCCTGGCATGGAGGTGTCCTGGGATGGGGGTGTCCCTGGGATCAGGGTGATCTCAGCTACAGGCGAGTCCCCAGGGGTCAGAATGTCCCGAGGACGGCGGTACCCCAGGGATCAGAGCGCCCCGGGGGTGCCCCCAGCGACCATTTTGCCTCCACCCCCCTCTCCCCGCAGTTACGGGCTGCTGGAGCTGGACGGGGAGAAGCGGCTGTCGGGGCCGGGGCTGCCGAGCCAGCAGCCCCTGAGCGTGCTGGTGTCGGGGGGACCGTGGCCGGGCAGGTGAGTCGGGGTTTGGCGGTGCAGGGGGGCCGGGCACCGTCCCCTCGCCGCCCGCTGACCCCGCGGCTCCCCGCAGGCTCTCCAAGCTGTGCCACGGCTACGTGGGCGAGCGGGGCGAGGCGCAGATCTACGGCGCGCACCGGCGGGGCCCGGCCGCGCTGCGGCAGCTGCTGTGCCACGGCGACAAGGGACCGTGCGCCGGCCGCAAGGAGCGCCCGGAGCCCCGCAAGGCGCCGCAGAACGAGCTGTAGCCCGGCGTGGTTAATGCTTAATGCCCCGGCGACCTTCGGAGCCGACTTCGTCCCCAGCGGGAGCCGACACGTGCCGGGAGTGGGCGCCTCGCCGCTGTCGCCTGTCACCGATGTCGCCGCTGTCGCTCGAGGCCCGGCCCGGCCGTGCCCGCAGCAGCGCGGACTCCGTTCGGCCGAGCGGGGAATTACTCTGTAACCCACGGGCTCTAATGTTTCACCGCGGCGCTGCTCCGGGCGGGAGCAGCCCCAATTAAAGGAGTTAATGGCTGATCCGGGCCGGGGCTGCGCTCGCCGCTTTCACAACCCCCAGCCAATGGCCGCCCTCCCCCCGCCGCCGCCACCGCCCGGCCGGGGACTAAAGTCCTTCCCACGGCCATAAAACCCCCCGAGCAGCGGCAGCGCCGCCGGGAATCGTCGGAGGATGGGGACCCGCTCGGGAGAGCTGGCTCAGCCCCAGGTGAATGCAGGCGCCGTCCCCATCCCCATCCCTTCCTCGGTGTCATCCCAGGGCGGTGGGGAGGGAGGTGGTGGCCGGGCACACCGACCCCAGCGATGGCCAGCTCAGGGTCAGGATGCGCTGCTGGGGCTGGCAAAGGCCAGGGGGAGCCTGGGGACTGCGGTGAATCGCGGGACCAAGGGGACACGCTGGAATGCTGCGGCTGGGACTGGCCGCGCCAGCTTCCCCATCACCTGCGGAGGGGATCCCCCTCCAGACTTTCCAGGAACAAAATACAACGCAGGGATCGGTGGGTTTGGGAGCCCAGACCCCTCCTGGAGGTCAGAGCGGGCACCGGGTGGGACTGACAGGAAACGCGCTGGGTCATGGCCCGGTGTCACCCGCGCCCCGCAGAGCAGAGCCCAGCCCCTCTCCCGTGGGACACCCGGGTCCACACTGACCCAGCTCCTCCCTCGTCCCCACTGCCAGAATGGGAACTTGGCTCTGGGCCCCGCGGGCTCCCCGCACGCCCCTGGGAAGGAGCTGCCTGTGGCGGACAGGGTGAGTACCGGGGCACCCCGTGGGCAGCGCCACGCCCCGAATCCATCTGTGACACACCTGCGGATGGAAACCGGCCAGCCGGGACCCCTCCCATCCCTGCGGGCACAGGGGCTCCCGTGGGGCAGGGTGGGGTGCCCGTCGCTGCACGCAGCCCCAGGGTGACACGGGCTGAGCTGTGCCCCCCCAGCAGGACCCCGGGGCGGGCACCAGGCCCCCCCGGCCGGAGGTGGACATGCTCTACAGGATCGAGGACGTGCCCCCCTGGTACCTCTGCATCCTGCTCGGCTTCCAGGTACAGCCTGGAAAGTGTCAGACCCCAAATCCCCGTTCCCCTCGGTGTGGGGCACCCCCAGCCCCGCTGAGCCCCCCTCGCCCCCCAGCACTACCTGACCTGCTTCAGCGGCACCATCGCCGTCCCCTTCCTGCTGGCCGAGAGCCTGTGCGTGGGCAAGGACCAGCTCACCGTCAGCTACCTCATCGGCACCATCTTCACCTGCGTGGGCATCACCACCCTCATCCAGACCACCGTGGGCATCAGGTAGAGCCGCGGCCCCGCGGGCGCCGTGCCCAGCCACGGGCACAGGCACCCATCCCTCTGTCCCCGCAGGCTGCCGCTCTTCCAGGCCAGCGCCCTGGCCTTCCTCGTCCCCGCCAAGTCCATCCTGGCCCTGGACAAGTGGCGATGCCCACCTGAAGGTGAGGGCAGGGGGGTGCAGGGGGTGTCCGGCTGCTCCCCGACCCCCAGGACCACCTCACCACCCTCCATCCCCAGAGCAGATCTATGGCAACTGGTCACTGCCGCTCAACACGTCCCACATCTGGCAGCCCCGCATGCGAGAGGTACATCCTGCCACAATCCTGCCACAGTCCTGCCACCCCCGTGCCACCACCCTGCCACCACCCTGCCACAATCCTGCCACCGTCCTGCCACAGTCCTGCCACAATCATGCCACCACCCTGCCACCCCCGTGCCACCCCCGTGCCACCACCCTGCCACCACTGTGCCACAATCCTGCCACCATCCTGGCACCACCCTGCCACAATCCTGGCACCACCCTGCCACCCCCTGCCACCACCTTGCACCACCCTGCCACCATCCTGCCACCCCCCTGCCACCACTCTGCACCAGCCTGCAACCCCCGTGCCACCACCCTGCCACCATCCTGCCACAATCCTGTCACAATCCTGCCACAATCCTGCCACCCCCGTGCCACCACCCTGCCACCACCCTCCACCAATCTGCCACAATCCTGCCACCACCCTGCACCACCCTGCACCACCCTGCCACCCCCTGCCACCAGCCCGTGGCACCCTGACTCCCTGGCAGGCTGCTGACCCCTCTCCTGCGCCTCTCCGTGCCCTGCAGATCCAGGGGGCCATCATAGTGTCCAGCCTGGTGGAAGTGGTCATCGGGCTGCTGGGGCTCCCCGGGGCACTGCTCAGCTACATCGGGCCGCTGACCGTCACCCCCACCGTGTCCCTCATCGGACTCTCCGTTTTCCAGGCGGCCGGTGACCGGGCTGGCTCCCACTGGGGCATCTCTGTGCTGTACGGCATGGGGACATGGGGGACACAGGGGACAGGAGGGCAGGGCTGTCCAACACAGAGCCAGGAGGATGTCAGGGGTGTGAGGTGATACCCTGTGAAGGCTGATCTAGAATAGAGACTGGACAGAGCTAAAGAATAAAGCAGGGATTTATTAGGAGGCCTCAGTGGATCCAGCTTGGGCAGCACAAGAGCCCAGCCAGGGCTGCACCCAAGATGAACCAAAATGGTCCCAAAATGCACAACTGCTCACGAGGTCTCTCACTTTTATGAGTTCTGCTCCATTTGCGTATTGGAGTTCATTGTCCCATTCCAGCTTTAGCCCATGCAGTCCCATCCTGCTTGTTTTTCTCGCCTCAGTCCACATTGTTTGTGCTCTTGGGCTGAGATTTGGGTCATTTGTCCTTGGTCCCCAGCTAGAGAAGGAATTGTTTTGTCTCCCTGCTCTGTGCAGAGAGCTCACCATGCCCTGATATGAAGTTCATACTGACACACTAAAGCAGCACAGAATGTGAAAAATATAAAAGCTGAAACCTGAGGCATCAGAGGGATCCCATCTATCTCTCCCCCAGGACCATCTTCCTGATTGTCCTGTTTGCCCAGTACCTGCGGCAGGTCGCCATCTGCCTGCCCGGCTACCGGCGGGGCCACGGCTTTGTCCTGCTCCGCATCCAGATCTTCAAGATGTTCCCGGTAGGGGCTGGCTGAGAGCAACCTGGGGCGGCCCCAAATTCCCCCGTTTGCCGCCAGGCGGGCTCGGGGGCGGTGCGGGAGGGTGCCGGTGTGTGCCCCGCAGATCATCCTGGCCATCATGCTGGTGTGGCTCATCTGCTACGTGCTGACCCGCACCGGAGTGTTCCCCAGCCGGCCCGAGGAGTACGGCTACAAGGCCAGGACGGACGCCCGCGGGGAGATCCTGTCCGTGGCCCCCTGGTTCCGTGTCCCCTACCCCTGTGAGTGCCCGGCGGTGCCTTGGGGCCCCGATACCCCTTTGCCCTGAGATGTGCGGACCTGGTGCAGCATCACCGGGGCTGGGGAACACCCGAGGGGGTCCAAAGTGGCACCGGTGAGCACCGGCTCGGGGGTCCTGGGCTGTCCCTAACCCTGAGCTGCTCTGCTCCCGGGCAGGCCAGTGGGGGCTGCCCACGGTGACCTCAGCAGCCGTGCTGGGCATGTTCAGCGCCACGTTGGCGGGCATCATCGAGTCCATCGGGGACTACTACTCCTGTGCCCGGCTGGCAGGAGCGCCGCCGCCCCCTGTGCACGCCATTAACAGGTACGGCCGGCTGCTCCCCCCTCCACGGTACCTCACTCGCACCGCGGCGTCCCTGGACACCGGTCAGGGATGCTGCAGGAGAGTGGGATGGGCACCAGCCCCACCGTGTTGTTCCCCAGGGGCATTTTCACCGAGGGCATCTCCTGCATCATCGCGGGGCTCTTGGGAACGGGCAATGGCTCCACGTCCTCCAGCCCCAACATCGGCGTCCTGGGCATCACCAAGGTACCGGGGCCGGGGAGGGTCCCGGCTCGCCCGGGGGGCGCAGGCACCGTCACCTGCTGCCGGTGTCCGTGTGCAGGTGGGGAGCAGGAGGGTGATCCAGTACGGCGCCGGGATCATGCTCCTGCTGGGCACCATCGGCAAATTCACGGCGCTCTTCGCCTCCCTGCCCGACCCCGTGCTCGGCGGGATGTTCTGCACCTTATTCGGTAACTGTCTGCCCCAAACGCAGCCCTGGGCCACGTCCCCGCAGCCTCGGGGGTGGTGAGCCCAAGGGCGGCTTTGGGGGGACCGGGGCCCCTCGCACCCTCCCCGCGGCTGGGCCACCTCCGCCTGCATCGCCGCGTCTCTGCCGGCAGGAATGATCACGGCCGTCGGCCTCTCCAACCTGCAGTTCGTCGACATGAACTCCTCCCGAAACCTCTTCGTGCTGGGCTTTGCCATGTTTTTCGGGCTGACGCTGCCAAACTACCTGGATTCCCACCCCGGGGCCATTAACACAGGTACCGCCGCACGGAGAGCCGCAGGTTGGGCAGTTTGGGGACACAGCAGGGCAGATCTGCCGGCGCTTGCCCAGCCGGGGAGCAGCGGGGAAATCCGGCTCCTCGCAGCACCCCGGCTCCGTCCCACGCTGTCGCAGGTGTCCCCGAGCTGGACCAGATCCTTACGGTGCTGCTGACCACAGAGATGTTCGTCGGGGGCACCATCGCCTTCGTCCTGGACAACACCATCCCGGGTAACCGGGCACACGGGCGGGCGGGGGGAAGCAGCGGGGCCGGGGCAGGTTCTGTCGATCTAGAGCTGCCAGGGGGGATGGCAGGGCCGGGGGTGACACCGGACACCCCGCAGGCACGCAGGAGGAACGAGGGCTGGTGCAGTGGAAGGCAGGAGCGCACTCGGACAGCTCGAGCAGCGCCAGCCTGAGGAGCTACGACTTCCCCTTCGGCATGGGCGCGGTGCGGAGCAGCCGCTGGCTCCGGAACGTGCCCATCTGCCCGGTGTTCACCGGGTTCAGGGCCCGGCCGGGCGGCGGCGGCGCGGCGGCCGCAGAGGGCCCGGACGGGGGCTCGGTGTGCACCAAGGTCTGAGCCAGGGGGGCTCCCGGCAGGTCCCGCCCCAGCGCCGGAGGAGCCGAGCCGAGCTCCCGGGGGCTCTCGGGGTTCGGCAGCGCCCACCAAGGCCACAGCCAAGGCTGCCGGTGCTCGGCTCGAACGCGGGGCCAGGGAAACACAACGCTGCTCTTGGGGACACCCCGAGCTCCGGGGCACAGCCTGGGCACCGCCACCCCGTGCCATGCTCCACCCGAGGTTTTCACTGGCTGGGTCTCGTCCAGCGCTTGCTGAAGCCCGCCAGCCACATCGGAGCCAGCCGGAGCCCCGGGGCCACCGACCGCCACCCGGGACCACCGACTCCCACCCGGGGCCACGGGTTTTCACCGTGCTGTGCCCTCGGCTCCTGCGCGGTGACCCAGCCGCTGGCACGGGCTCTGCGTGGGGCAGTGTCCAGACCAGCCTTAGGATGCCTAACTTAAGATGACACATTAAAAACGATAATATATTCAAGCGCACGTGCCCCACCAGTGTCTGTGCTGCCTCCTGCACCTTTCCCTCGTCCTTTGTGCACCTTTGACCGTGCTCCTCCTGGGCTGCTAGGCACTCAGACACCCTAGAATTCTTCCAGGTGGGCTCTGCCTGAACCCGGGGCTGTGGGAGAGGCAGCTCAGCACGAGCCCTCAGCAAACCCTTCCTGGCCCGGGAGCTCTGGAGTGCTGGCCCTGTGCTGGCTGTGCTGGTGACACTGCCCCATGCCACCAGGCTGCTCTCAGCTGCAGGCACAGAGGAGGCTGACCCACACCACAGCGGGGTCAGGCCAGTCCTTGGCCTGGATTTAGCACCAAAGTTGAGCTGAGGCAACATTGCACAACCCCGTCTCAGCCCGGGGTGGCACTGTCATACTCCCAAGCCTGAGCAGGGAAAGAAGTGAGAAAATCTGTTAAAAGTGAAGATGAGGGAAAAAAAACCACTCCAAGTTAAAATAACCCCCAAGGGATGCAAATACAATCACTCCCCGCCTCCCACAGCACCAGCCAGGCTCTGAGCCCCACTCTGGCTGCTGTCCTGGCGCTGGTGCTGAGCACGGTGTCACAGTGTGTGACACCTCTCTGGCCAGCGGGCTCCCCTCCCATTTCCTTGTCCCCCCAGCCCAGCCGCTGGGGCTGGAGCAGGACTGAGGGAGCCTGGGGGCAGTACCAGTGCTGCTCAGGGCTGGGTGCCACCCCTCAGCTGCAGTCACACCCCAAACCCAGCACGGACAGGGCAGCTCCTCCCCAGTGAACATCCCAGTGCTAGGACACAGGAGAGGGATGAACCCAGCTCCAGCAGAGCAGACACGGCAGTCGGAGCAGCCTGGCTGCTGCACTCAGCTGCCACCACCCCAAGGTGACAGCGACTAGGCCAAAGCCCGTGGACAAACAGCAGCCACGCAGGACTCGCTGGTGGAACTCCCACTGCAGATAGAAACCAGCTGTGTGTTATTTGCTGATCTTTTCCGCTAGGTTCTCGAGTCTAAACTCTCCCCAGGTCAGTGGAAATCCTGGAGTTCTGCCAGCTTTGTGTGTGGGAAGGGAAGGCAGTGCCCAGCACGGAGCTGGGGTAGCTCTGTGACCATTCTGCAGAGCAGAGCAGAAAGGTTTGGTGCAGCGGAGCTCCCCCAGCAGGGAGAGGCTCTCCTGACACAGGCGGGCGCTTCTGCTGCAGGGCAGCACCTGCGGCAAGGCCCCGCCTCACCCTGCCCGTCCTGCAGAGCTGCAGCTCAGCTGGGCCTCGCTTTAATCCGAGCTTAAAAAGGAGATACAGCGAGGCTGGGCTGTCCTGAGCAGGGTCTGGGCTTGATCCTTGTGGGTCCAACTCAGGAGATTCTGTGACGCAAGAGTGGATGGGGCTGGAGAAGCTGCTGGGCCAGCACTCGACTGCAGCTCTGGGGCTCCAGTGCCAAGCAGCAGCAGCAGCTTCTGAGAGCCCTCAGCTGCTGCCGGGGCTGCCAGCAGGGCCAGCCTGGCAACAGCCACAGGGAAAATGATGGGAGAGCATGGAGCGGGAGGAGAGGAACAAATCCCATCCCTGGAAGCATCCGAGGCCAGGCTGGACAGGGCTTGGAGCAGCCTGGAACAGTGGAAGGCATCCCTGCCCATGGAACTGGGTCTCTCACGTCTCTTCCAACCCAGAGCAGTCTGTGATTCCATGAAGAGTCCAGCTTCAGCCAGGATCCAGGGCCATGGGGTTCCACAGTGCCAGCCCTGTCCTCCACACAGTGCCAAGTGAGTTCCCGTGCCAGATGCCCAGTTATGAGACAGCCACCACATCAGTTCTACTATTATTTATTTTTTTAAATATTTTTGAAAAAATATAATTTTTTTACAATATTTTCAACTTAAACACTATTCACACTGAACACGTATGGCAGCTTAACCTACCCAAATATGAAGTTTAAGAAGCCAAAACTGTTCTAGCTTTATTAAAAGAAAAAAAACAACAAAAAAAAAAAAAAAAAAAAACCCAAAAAGTCGTTGTGCTGTAGACTATTGTGTAGTGATGATTAAACAAAGCAAGGGAAAAGCACCACTCAAATCACTAATGCTGGGGTTTGCCTGGTGAAATCCAGCTGTGGGAAGTTGGATGCTAAGGGTTCCATAGGCAGTGCTGTGTGGGATGCCTGTTCTTGGCAGGAACTGTGATGGATCTCACACCTCCCTGAACAGCACGGGAAGGGAAGGTTTCTAACATGATCACACACTGCAAAGGACAGGGAACTGCTTCCTCCCAATCGCCTGGATGTTAGTTCAGGAGCTGAGATCTACGACTCTGTACAGGTCTGTGAGATTTGGGTTAAGCTCACGCTGCTTCCCAGGATCACGATGTTTTGTAAGGGGGGAAATTAACATTAGTAACAACACTGATACCTCAAAGGAAAGTTAGCTAATTTGCATAACAATCAGATCTCCTCACTTTCACTTGGAAGTTAAGGCATTATCAGGTGCAAGCTAGCACCAGTTAACACATCTTTAGTTAAAAACAGACCATTCACCGCAAATTCCAAGTCCTGTTTAAAAAGTCAGAGTCTGCAGAAGGTTTTATTAACGTGGTACTTTGTCTCAACTTGACTGGTGCTTCTTACCTCACTGCCTCCTTCGCACAGAGCCAGGGCCCAATTATGTTTCCATTAAACTTTTGACAGATTTACTTAATAACAGTCTCAGCACTTTTATTGAGCATGCAAGACTAACAAAACTTTGGCAATGCATAAGTGTAACACAGTGACAAGAAGAGAGAGCTTTTACAATTAAATCTTCTAATACTGGCTTCACAGTGTGGAAATTGTGCTACATCCACCAAAAGAGGGCCCAGTCTACTCAAATGTTTAAGTACTTCACCCCAGGAACAAACTCCTTTGCGTTTGGATTCAGGTTACTCTTGACCTGAGGAAGGGAAGAACAGAAACCGAGGTGAATTGTTATTTTCAGCTTCCATTTTCAAGCCGAAGACAATTAGAGGCAAAGGTTTATGGATTTAGAGGAACAATCAGGTATACAATAGGCTTCTTACACTTAGCAGCAGTCTATAATCCCCAGAAAAGCCCATTCCTCTCCCGGAGTGCTACTCCCTGAGTTATCCAACCTTCCTTAGCTCCACCTGAAGTTTCAGCTGGATGAGGGCTCAGGGAATAAGCAGCAAACCACAGGCATGCACCAAACACAGCAGCTTCCCCTCATGCTGAAATAGCCTTTTCTCAAGTTGAGCTGTTAAAACGTGCCATGAGGTTTTTAAATTTTGCTTATTTAAGCAAGAGGTGACTTGTTCCAGGAACTTCAGCCACTTCTGGGAATTTCATGTGTACGAGCACTGTATTGATTTTTTACATGTCTCTGTCTGTGACTCCCCTGTCCTGCCCCCTGGCAAGCTGTTGCTGCTCCATGTCCTGCAGTTCAAGGTGGGCACCAGCACCTTCAAAAGCATCTCTTTATCACAAAGAAATGGAGGATTAGGCTTTTCTGATATTCCCTGAGGCTGAAACTCCTGCCTGCAGCTGCTTCAGCTGGGAAAGTCAGGGTCTGCATCTGAATCTCAGAGCAGTTGTGTGACAGGATCGTGTGGGGTCTGTGCTCTGTACGAGCAACTGTGGATTCTGTGAGGGAAAATAAGCACATGCTGCCCTTTCCTTTGGGCTGAGCTCTGCACAGAAGTCAGACAGCAAAAAGAGGGAAACAGTCACAGTTTGGCTGCTTTCCCCTTCTCTAGAATTGTTCCAGGGATCTGCTGTGGTTCTCCCAGTCCCAACCAGACCCTGGGACAGGGCCCAGACCAGCCCAACGTGTCAATGCTGGCAGATGCCCAGTGACCCTTTCCCAGCCCTGGCTCCATTCAGTGCCCTTCTTTCATAACATCCCACCCACTCCTGGAGTTGTGCCATGGGAAAGGCTCCACGTGGGTATGAAGAAAGCCACCAAACAGGTCACATCCCATGGAGACACCTCCTTCCCACCTACTCAGCACAGCCAGGCAGGGTTTAGCAGGCTCCTTTCTGCTGGAAGGACTTTCCCTTGCCATAAGCAGCAGTAAGCCCCAGCCTTGCACAAAGACTTGAGCTTTAGAAATAGAATGAGAAGCTGAGCTTACCACCAGATCCTCCAGCGATGAGCTGTCACTGATAACAAGGTCATTGAACTGGTCCTGGATTTGATCCATTGTTTGTGGGAGATCACGGGCTGGAATAAACCACTCATGCTCCTCCTCCTCTTCCAGCATCTCCTGGAAACAGCGCTCGATAAATTCTTCTTCCCACAACTCCTCTTCGATCTGTGCAATGGAAAGAAACTGCTTCAGCAACAGCCCTATTGTGGGCTCCTGGGGGGTTCATTCCCAGGTGTGTGCACCCAGCTGTCAGCAGCACCCCAGCCCAGCACCACGTCCATGCAGCAAGGACATCAATGCTTTCTCCAAGGGATTGGGGCTGCAGCTGAAAGGAAGAGGCAGGAGAACCCCCCAGCCCCAGCTGCTTTGTTTGCAGATTGTTATGACCTGAAGGAGAAGGAAAATGTAGGTCCCAAGCAAAAATTTCAGCTGTACCAACCAGTCTGGACTGAGCTTGCTGCAAGTATGAGGAAGGGAGCTGTGCCAAGACACAGAGCCAGGAAACACTCCCCAGGAAAGTGTCCTGTGGGACTCCTGGGGAAAAAATAACCCCTGCCTGTCACCTGGAACAAGCAGCCTCTCCTCACTGCCAGCGTGTGCTCACCCACTGTGCTCTCCTGGGGAACCCCACCTGATGCCAGCAGCTGTGAGGAATGCAGCCCTGCTGTCCTGGGAGCAGGACAAACCAACCCAGGCAGAACTGCCACGCAGTGCAGAGATTAAAGTAGATTTCCTTGGTTGTTCAGTAAACGAGCTTTGGAGCAAGATCATCCTACAAATTTTCCATGTCCTGAATCAGAGTGTGTAAGAGAGCAGAGCAGGGAAACAGAAGCTGATGTGAAGGACTTGCCCAGACACAAGGGAATGGAAAATTGATTCAGGACAGATTTAGAAGTTCACTCAGTGGAAGCTCGAACAAGTTTTCCCATCTACCCTTTGCTCTGAAATCAAACACCTCCTCAGTCCTGGAGTGGAAATTCAGTTACCACAAACACTAAATCAAAAACATTAACAGCAGATTATCAGGACTGCTGCACAATCTGGGTCCTTGCCCTTGGGGCAAACACACCCACGAGCTCACCTGGTGCTCTGGGGAACAGGGACTCATCCCCACGTGCTCAGAGCCACCGCCCAGGCACTGCAGAGGCACTGAAGGCTGACTCAGTGGTTCCCCAGAGCAGCACTCCAGGAGGCACTGCCTCCCTCCTGCTGTGGGCACATGGCCACAGGCTCCTGTTACACAGGGCTTGCCCAGCTCCAGGGGCTTGGTTACAGGCCTGTACCCCTACAGGTGCCTCCATGGCAGCTCCAGCAGTACTAAATAACATTTAATTCCCCAAATAGCTGGAAATTAGGACTGCCTGTTTTTATTTTCCAGCTCCAGTTTAACTTGCTCAGGCTCCCAGAGGGCTGTGTCTGCAGCAGCAGGTGACCAGGCTTCCCCAGTTGTGTCTGAGCATGACCCTTCTCCCCCCACACTCCCACCTTTCCTCTGCTCTGACAATGGAATCTGTGCCTGAAAAATCATGGCACAACTCAGCTCCTTCCCAGAGAACTACACCTCCTGTATGCTAACTGTGGGACAGTTCCCAGGGGGGAAAAGCCACCAAACAGGAAACAATGCACAAGAGAACAGGGGTTTTGTGAGCAAACCTGACTCTGAGTGAGCTCAGAGCTGCTGGCACCCTGAGGATCCTGTGCTGGTAACTCAGCACCCTGCACAGCCACAGCTGCTGGAGCACAGGCAGCAGCTATGGAGAGCACAGAGCAAGCTGGGAATGGGAAAGGGGTGTGGAAAGAGGTGGGCTGTCCCCAGTCTCCAGAGCAGGAGAGAAAAGGGTGACAGAGGCAAGGTGGCAGAGGAAATTAAGGCTTCCTTCCCACCCGACGGAGAAGGGAGCTGTAAGTCTCAAGTATTAAAATGAGCAGCTGTCACCAGCACCCTGTGGAGCAGCAGTGCTGTTCCCAAGGCAGGTGTGCACCTGGAATTCCCCAGCTCAGCACTGGGGCACTCAGCATGTCCACACACGAACGCCTCCCGGGCCAGCCCTTCCCAAGTGCCACGTACTTCTGTCAACTCTCTGCTCTCCCCTCCCTCCTGCAGAAGCAGGAATTAATTAATGGATGCATTAGAACATGCTGCACTTGCTGTATTTTCCACCAGGACTACAGAAGATCAGCATTTACTGCCAGAGCAAGGGAGACCTGTTTATTCCCCAGGATCACTCCAGAGAGCCCATGTGAAACTTCCTCTCCAAAGGAGGCTCAGTGGTGCATCCCAGCCCGGGCCCTTCAGCTGGGAAGTGACAAAGGACAGATGGGCCATGGAAAGCAGGGAGTTACTTGCCTGCCTGTTAAACTCCTCCTCGTTCTCCATCCACATGTATTCAGCAAAGGGGTTGTCATCCTCGTGGGAGTGCCCGTTGATGATCACATCCTCGCTGATGATGCTGGGGCTGGTACTGCTGCGACTCGGGTCCTTCATGGCTGCCACTCCGATCCCAAACCTGCAACTGAGGAGGGCAGCATGAAACACCTGCAGGCTCCTCATTCCCTGCCTGCACAAGCCCAGCCCAAGGGAACGGAGGCTGCACCTGCATTCAGGGGCTCCAGGCAGCCTTGCCCCGGCTGCAGCAGAGCTGTGAGATCACAGCAAGGAATGGCATCACAAGCACCGTTCCCATTGTGTGCGGATTCCAGGGACAAATTAATTTCCCAAACTGAACCTCACTGAAGCCAAGCACCACAGCCAATGAAAAGTGACAGGAAAAAACAGTAGGAAACTTGCCAGTAGGAAAATATTTAAACACTCAAAAGGAGAATCTGTTTCCAAAGCACTTTTAAGTGTTGTGTGTGGTGGCATGAGCCAGGTTTCACAGCCCTTTCCTGCTGGGAAACCTTGCAGTGAGCAGAAACCACGAGGAACTGACCCTGCACAGGGCCACCTGGAAATCTGTGTGTTCTGAGGTGACACAACATTGCTGCCCTTCTGCACCATGCCCAAATAAACAGATCAACACTGGAAAAGCTCGGTATTTGTTGGGATACTAACACCAGTAGTATCAATTTTCTTTAAACAGTACACAAAGTCAGGCAACGTCATAAAAAAAGACCCAAAAACAACCTGACCGAAAAATCCATGACTCAAGTCAAATTTTAATGTTTTTCTCGTGTTAAAATTCACAATGAAACTTTCAGCAGCGAGTGAAAATATTTTTATTTTATTAACAAAACTTCTGCATATCAGAGAGTGACTTCCTGAGAGAGGAGGGTGTCAAAATACAGCCCTGTTGTTATTAGAGTACAAGGGCTTATCACCCAGCACCTCACATTTTCTCTTTGCATTCCAGCTGGTTCTGTTATCTAGGGAATTAATGCAAGTTTTGGTTCAAAACTCTTGCTGATACCAGCTAAAAACCTGCCACATCTGAGTGACCAATTAAGAAAAGCACAAAGAAGAAGAAACCTGCCTGGCTTGCTGTGTTCCACGTTTCTCTATCAAAAGCAAAGCCCAGCACAGAAGTCACTGCAGCTCCCTGGGAAGTGCCACAACTGGGAGCAGATGCCTGTATTCCACTGCGTATTCCACGAGGGAAAACAGGTTCTTTTTGATGTTCTTTCAAAACAAACTTGCTGAGGATTACTGGCAGCATTTACAGAAAACAGGAAAGGACGTTGTGTTTAACATCCCAATTCAAGCTTGAAATTGCTTTAAGCCACTTCAGCTGTTCCCAAAGCAACACATGGGATGGAGTACAGGAAATAAAGCCTCAAAAACTGAATTTCTTCCCCCCACCACTTTTGACTGTCATGTCTTTTCACCTTCTCTTTTGTGGGGCTAGCCTTGATATTATTATTTTCCTGAAAGTAACTGCCTCAGCAGTGAGGAACTCAGGCAGCTTCTACACAAAGGTGACTGTACCCAGACAAGTTCAGAATGGTAAAAATAATTAAAAAAACCAACCCAAACCCAACAAACCAACCCTACTTGTTTGTGTAAAAGCTTGGAAGGTTAATTTGTTGAATCACAGGCCAGCTTTCCCGTTTCTGAAGCGTTCCCACCAGACAGGAGCTCCAGCTTTAGCAGGGAGGAAGGGAAGCCCAGCTTGGACCAAACCAGCTTTGTCCACCACTGCCCAAAGATGATGGGGATGATCTTCAAGGCTGATCTTCTCAGCCTGAATATTTGAAGTTTATCTGATGAAGCCCTGAGACCATTCATGCCTTTCTCACAGGGAAACATGCCCACTCACTTATCCTGCAGGAACTCTGAGGAAGCCCCAGGCTGGTTCCTCACTCACAGCACCCCTGATTTAATTTTCTGCAGCTTCCAACAGAACAAATAAACCTTCCAGAGCAAATAAACCTTCCCATTTCTCCACTCCAAGACACAGACCAGGTTTCTGTGCTCAGGTGTGGGGACAAGCTCAGTCTTGTTCCACCAGTACTGGTACAACCTTTTCAGTCAGGGAATTCTGAGGGGGAGAGCCAAATGCCACTTCAGTCTTGCAAAAAGTCCCAATCCAAGCAGGCTGCTGCAGGAAACAAGCCCCAGTGCCAGGCTACACTGCTGCTGGGAATAAAAATAACCCATTTTCCATCTGGGAGTAGGTGGGAAGCAGAGGAGCTCAAAGCTCCCCCCTGTAGAAGAGGAAATGTAACATTTGGAGGGCTAAGGAACAGAAAACAGGGAGAATTCTGCCACGGTGACACAGTGAGGTTCTGACCCAAGTTCCTCTGGGATTTTGGTGCGGAGTGGGGGTGGTGGAGCAAGCACACTGCAAGTGCATAAGGAAAGATACCAATGAAAACCAGTACTTGTATCTTAGAAATGAAGAAAGAAATAAAAAATCCTGTAAGCACCAGTTTTCAGCTAACCCTGAGTTGTTTTCTGTGTGCAGTGTGCAGCTTGTTACTCCACAACATCACTAAGGCCCATTAATTCACCCATTTCCCTGAATTTTGCAGCAGTTACAGCCATGAAGAGCCCTTGACCGACCATCATTAAAATTCAGAGCTTTGTGACTGAAGAGGCTGCATTTAAAACCCAGTCACGAAAGAAGATTATCCACTGCCTTCTCCGGAGGTGAGGTCAGGCCTAATTCCATGCAGCAACCACAGCTCCTTACCCGCCACAGAAAAAAAAAAGAGAATTATTAAGTAAAAAAACTACGATATTTGCTTTAAGCACCCAAAAATAACATGGGTTTAGTGGGAGCCGAAGATTAAAGAAAGGTGTTTTAGAGCAGCTGGGGCAGAAGTCAGCGACTTGTTTATCAGCCGGTGATTGCTCCTGCGAGTCGGCAGCACCGGCCCAGCTCCTCCTTATCTATCGAGATTAGCACACAGCTCTTATCGAGGGAGTTGATTATAACCGTCTAATAATTATACTCGCCCAATAAACAGATTTCTTAATCAAATCCACGCGGGACGCCAGCGCTATCTGATACAAACGCCTCGGAGCGCAGCGCTGGAGGTTACCGAACGCAGCCGCTCCCCCGCGCGGGGCTCAGCCGGGGCTTGTGGGAGCAGCGCCCCGCCAGGGACGGGGCCCCTCGGCGCCTGGGCGGACCCGCTCCGCGGCCACGTTTCGGCAGCACCGGGGTCGGGGCCGCGAGCCGGTGTTGTCGGTAGCCCGGTGCCGGTAACCCCGGGCCGCGCCGCTCGCTGCCCCGGCCCCGCGCTCGGCCCCGCGCGGGCGGTAACGCCGCGGGGCCGCCGCCCCCCGGCCCCGCTTTGTTCGGCACCAGCCGCCCCCGCAGGCCCCGGATGGCGCCGCAGACAATACCGAGGGGCGGCCCCGCCGCGGGGGGTGGAGGCCGCGGCCCGGCGCCGCCTCAGGGGAGGGGCGGCGCCCTCGAGCCCCCGCGGCGGCGCCGGCGGTGCGTGCCCGGGGCCGTTCCTGACTCTCACCTGCGGTGCGCAGAGGAGCCGCCGCTCCGCCGTGACCCGCCCGGACCCCACCGGACCCACCGGCCCTGCTCCGCTCCGCCCGGTCCGCGCTCGGCCCGGCCCGCCCCGCTCCGCCACACACCGCCGGACCTGACGTCACTTCCGCCAACGCCGGGCCCCCGCCAGCTCCGCCCCCTCCCCCCCGGAAGCGGCGGCGGCAGGCGCGCGGCAGGCCGCAGCATCGGCGGGGGGGCGGCGCGCTGCACACTGGGACTCGTAGTCTTTTCACCCACCCTCCTCCCGGCGCGCGGCATGCTGGGAGCCGTAGTCCCGCACGGCATCTGCCGGCCATTTCGCGTGGCGGCGCGGGGCACGCCGGGAAGCGCAGTCCGGCGGGGCGGCCGCCATCTTGTGGCAGCGGCGGTGAGGGGGCGGGGGCCGAACACCCCGGGGCTCACGGAGGGATCGCCGAACGGCCCCGGGGCTCTCAGAGGGGGAGCCAACACTCCCCGTCAGCGGATACCCCCCGAGGCTCCCCCAGCCTCCCTCGGGACAGCGGCTGAGCCGGGAGGCGCAGACCCCTCGCCTCACTGAGAGAGAGGATAATGGAACACTGGGGGAACAACAACTCCTGTTCACAAAGTGGTGTTTCTGCACGGGCTCGTGCGTCTTAAGGCGCTGTATCAGGAAACGGGACATAACAGAGATTCCTTTCCGAGTACGTGCCGAGGCTTCAGCCCCATTTACAAAATGGGTTCAAAAAGCCATTTTTAGTCTTTGTTTCTCCTCTCCCTTTTCCTCAAGGGAAGGTGGGAATGCCTCACCTGCCCATTCACAGCCTCACAGAGGCACAGAAACCAGGCACAATCTGGAGTCACAAACCCTCCTTGAGCCAGCTGCCCCAGCTGCAGCCACGCGTGGCACACAAAACAGCTGGAAATGCCCAAGTGTATGTTAGTTTATACTGATTTTACCAGCCACCATTACCAACTTGTTCCCAAGGCCCAAGGGTTTCCCCACAGTCCATCAAACACTGCAAAATACCTCTGCAAGCATCAGGCTTAAAGAAACCACACCGTGCTCTTGCTACTGTTACTTCTACAATTTTCAACTCTACAAATCCAGCAGGATGTGTTTTCTCATCTGGAAGAAGCTCCTCTTTCTACTCACTCCCCACAGCAATGGGACAGCAGTCTCCAGGTTACTCCTTACAGCTGAAATCTGTGCCTGAAGCAGAGCCTGACATTTTACGCTCACCCTCGTGCTCTGGGATTTCCCTCACCCTTCACAGTGCAGTTATTCCCAAATAAGCAGCCCATGACACCAATGTGTGTCTGGAATCTGTCCTCAAGATCAGGTTTTTCTGGTACCTTTTCCTCAGAAATTACTCTTAAGGGCTCTATTCTTCCTGACCTCTGCATGGGAACAGAAGACACCTTGCAGAAACTGTGGGTTTGATTTAACTTCTGACATGTAAAAGCACCCTAAAATCACTCACACCTGGGAATGCTTTATGTTTAAACACTAAACACGATGTACATGTTTACCTGTACACAGGTCAGCACTCACACAAGTTACAAGATCAGCACGGGTATTAGCTAACAAAAGGCTACTTTAAAAACTGAATGTAGTATTTTGATACATTAATCTTAAATGAACATTATAAGGAAACTTAAAGGACCTTGGAAATAAATTATCTGCCCCCATCAGCAAGAAGGGGTCCTGGTCTGGAGCCAAGGCAGAGGGACTCAACAGCCTCTCAGGACAGGTGAGTGACAAATGCCACCGAACTGGGGCTCCAAGCCCATCTTTATGACTTAGTTCTGCTCTAAGTGCAGGGCTGCTGGCACCTGTGATTTCTTTCAGGGGCCTCAGAAAGCTTTAAGATTCTATCAGTGCCTGACATTTAATCCATTTCCTACAAACCCAAACATCACTTTGCATACTAACGAGTGTCGTGTACAGAGCAGTAACTGCTCTCTGTACAGGGATGAGTCACTGCATGGTAAAACTTTAATCTGGATGTGCTATTTCAATAAGCCCTGCACTGGAGCTGCTCCTCAGCACTTCTCCCCTCTCCAGGCCCCCACAGAACCTGCTGCCCTCGCTGGAGGTGGCTCAAGCTCTGAGGGACTGCACCCCCTCAGGTGAGGGTGCAACACAAAGTCACAGCTGGAAAAACAAGTTCTCGAGGCTTGACTTGCACACAACACAAAGTCCTGTGTCTGCTGGGTGTGCCTGCTTAACGAAGGACATTTTAACTTCACCAGCACTCAGCCTCCTGCATGCCAAACCCCTTCGAGCCCTGGATCCTCACTGGTGGAGGCTCAGGCTGGAAGAATGGGCCCCAGTCTTTTTTGTCTGCATGAATGGGATGTGGCTTCAGCTTTGATGAGAACATCCCAAAACTCCAGAAATAAAAGTGTCAGCAGAATATACCTACCAGGGTTTTAACAAGTGGTATTTTAATTTGCTTGGAAATGCAAGAGGGTTTAGGGAAGAGAAAGAAGAGTTATGCAGGAAGCTGCTGAAGCAAAGGTGTTAAAAACATGCACATTTTAAAAAGAGAGCTTGAGTTTTGGTGTGGTGACATGACACAGCATAGAGTTCAGCAGACACACTGGTTAACATGCCAAACATCTCTAACAAATCACTGTGGTCTAGCTTTGTTTATTGGGAATCACTTTAGTAACCTGAAGTCACAAATAAGCAGTAAATAACAAAAACTACAGATAAACACAGGTTACACATGCAAATTCCTGTTCACATCTCACATGTGCAGGTACATTAAATGCACAGTTCTAAAGAGTCTTGACAAAACCAGGTTTTAACAAAAAAATGGTGTTAAAATGCAGGTATGAAAACTTCCATGTGAAGAATATAAAGATACCTCTGTCCCTTTTAGGACTCCAATGCTGCTTTTGATATACCAGAGATGTACGACAGCGACGAGATTCAAGTAAAAGCAGGAAGAGCTCAAGGAAATAATACTGGTCAGAGAATGGGCATTTACTTCTCACTAAAAATACACGGAATAGCTGAATAGGAAAGTCTACCAAGAGCTTAGGAAAAAAAAATCACAAAGTTGTAAAGCTGACTAATCACTAATTTTCCTATTTGCTATAGATAACAGCAGTGACATTAAAAGAAACTGCAATTCAACATTTAAAAATGCAACTTACATTTAACGACTTTTCCAAAGTGAAATGCAATGACAGCCTTACACTCAAAATTAAACAGCTGCTAGGCTCAGACCAAAATACGGAATGTTCTAGATAAAATAAAAATACAGTATTACTTTTCATTTTTTATTCAGAATGGAATTGAAAGACAATTTCTGAAGCTTGAAAGTAGTAAGTTTCATTTAAACGCAGTTTCTTCTCATAGACGAGCTTTCCACAAGGGTGCAAGATTTCTTTTTCTGTAATAGCTTGAAGTGTCAAATGAAAAGTTGTTGCCATTCTCACATTAAGAACAAACTGTTGTCATTAACTTAACTGCATATGCTTTTGCTACAACATTTAACACATGAACAGACCTATAATGCCTACTGTATCTCACTAAAACAAAAAAGAATACAGTATTTCCATCTACTACTTGTACTGCTTTTAAAAAAGATTAACATTAAAAACAAAGCCACGTTTTCCTTACATCCTTCCTTCTTTTTAACCTTCTTTCTTTTGCCTGAAGTCTTCTGCCATTTTATCCAGAATTTTCTGTTGAAAGAAAGCAGTTACATTGGGGATATATTTAAAGAGTTTCTCACAGGCACAACATAAAGAATGGAAACATAAATCCAATTTCCAAGTTTAAAATCTGTGAGCGTCAATTGCAAGTGCAAAGGTCATAACTAACAAGGCTGGCACTTCTCCCCACCCTGGAGTGGAGCTCTCCTTGGCAAGCCAAGGGAATTCCTTTTCCTTTTGTCATGGACTTGTGACATGACTGAGCCACTTACCTGGGTGGAATCTGCCCTCTACAGAGGCAGGGACACAATAGCTCAGTATCTCCCCTCTCTGAAGAAGGGTTAATTTGGAAGTCTGAGGAATTTGGTACCACTTTGATGACATATGGCAGCAACATCAATTCACCTATTTCATTCTCCCAGCTCTCCAAGCAAAGGAGACTTCCAGCTCCAAGCAAGTGTCACTATGGAACAGAAGCTGCATTCCTCCCTTCCCTCCCCAATTCCAACCCCCCCCACAGTCACACAATCACCCACAAGCAGCTCACTGATCATTTCTGCCATAGAAAAAGCAAAGCAAATCACGTTTCATTCAAGTAATAAAGCTCACAAATTGGCATTTTCCCCCCTTCCCTTTTTACATCAAGGCTTTAACGTCCCATAAGCAGGTACCTCAATGGAAAAAAAAAGAAAAAAGAAAAAAACACTATGGTGATGGATGAGGTGAATTTTCTTCCTACAAGATCCTGCATGGGAATTGATTTTCTGTTCTACTCCTTCACAGTACTGTTTAGTGACAATTTTTGTGCCATCTGCCTTCCTGGGTCCTTTGTTTATGTAGGGGTTCCCTGTTACTGCAAGAAGGCAAATGTTTGAATTATGAGGTGCCACATTCTCCTTCTCTGTGGAGCCCCTGGGGTTTCCTTTCAGCTCAGGGATCAACTGCCCTGAAATGCATTAATGTGACACTGCAGGACTATCAGAATTCCTTTGGGATTGCCCTTTCCTGGAGGTCATGTTTGCAGCTCACAGTAGGAGGTTACAGCAGCAGCATTGTCACTCATGCCATGCAATCATGTGATACCTCATCCAGTTAGAAAATGGAAAAAGTGCTCACAAAATCAGAAGTTGCAAAGGTTTTTCCTTTTTTAAACATATAAAAACTTCATCTTAAGCTTTGTTGACTGCTTGAAAACACTCTCAAAGGGACAACTGGAAGGGATCTGGGCCATCTGTATTTACTCTGCATCATCACTACTTCTAGGCCTGGCCTTATTCCAATTGGAATTCCCTCTTTAATCCAAATTTACAAGATAAAAAAAAATGCTGGAGCCACTCTTTAAACTGCGTATTCTGCATATTGTTTTCACAAGATGACGTTTTGGAGAGGTCTATCTAGAGTTAAAAGTGAGTAAGCCAATTTCCACTGCCTGAAAGGTATTTTTATTCTCAGTCCAGTCTCGTTGAGCTCTATTCCCCAGAAAGAATCAAGCCATTTAAAATGAACAAGTTTTTGCCTTACCTTCAACTTTTGATAATGAGGAAGGCTGCTGCAATGGGTCTTTTTTGCAACATCTTCATTTGTGTAGAACAGGGAACACAATTTGCAATAAAACCCTGTTTTGGGTACCACATAATTCACACCTAGAGGAGTAAACACCACAAAATAAACTAAGAGATCTACTCTACATCATTTCTTTTAATGTCATATGTCATTTCAGCTAAATCTTAAAACCATAATTCACTTTACATTAAAAGCTGCTTTATCTTTAAAAGTCTCTGTTTTAGTTTAGTCAAGGAGGGGCCTAGTAGTAACTAAATATGTGCAGGTTTTTTTTTTTTTTAATTTAATAATCAACCTTTTGAATTAAGGGTCCATTTTATTAGGTCCTTCAAGAACTCACAACATTTTGTGATCAGTTTTGGAGTACTTAATATGACTCTGAACTATTACCACTGTTGTGCTTTGTGCTAGCAATTGAATTTGTGTTGCTAAAAGATACCTCTGTCAATTTCTGCCTAAGGAAGGGGTTATGAAAAACTCTATGAAAAGAAAGAAAAAAGGAAGAAAATACTGGGTTTAGGGCAGGAGTGAAGAAGGGGGAGGAGGGGAAATCCCTAAAATGAAAGGCTATGGGGCAATGTATTGCCAAAAACAAAAGTCAGATGAAATGAGAAATGCTACTGCGATGCACAGAGACATTTTGGAAAAGAAATGGAAACAGCCTTACCAACAGGAATGTTTGGCTGGTATGGCCCAATCCTAAATTCATCTGGGACAAGAGGTTTCTCCAGAACACTCTTTGTTTCCTGCTCGCCCTGGGGGTCTGTGTTTTCCTGGGCGCTTTTCTCAGTATCCTGTGCTGTCGTAGCATCAGAAGCTTCAACATTTTCAGCCTTGGCATTCTCTTCGCTTTTCGTTCCGTTTTCTAACGTTTCACTCTCCTGCTCTGGCTCCTCAATCTTGTCCACCTTGATCTCTGCCAGGCTGTCCTCACTCTTGCCCGCAGCCTTGGCTGCCAGGCCGGACTTGCGCAGCTTCTGGTGGTCGGAGTCCTCCTCGTCGCCCACCTCGTCCAGGGTGACAAAGCCCTCCATGCTGCGCGGGAAGCCGCCCACGTAGCGCTGCGGGGACAAGGGGCCGTGTCAGCTCAGCCTGAGTGCTCCCCTCAAACCCCTGAGCTTCACAGCACAAATACATTCTCAAACTCCTTCTATGAGAGCTGCCTCGCTCACTCACACTGTTACTCAAGGTTTAACCAGCTCTTTTTGTACCCCACTGCCCCCAGAATCAAGGATTCCCTTTCACAATGATTTTGTTTTTGCATCAGGAGTGGCCACTGTTTCACCACAGCAGCATAATTTCAACTTAAGAACAGAGCCAAAACCACCTAAATTCTCAAGATGAAAGTTCTTTTAACATGAGTACTTTAAATGAAAGTAATTTTGGAGTGCACAAATTTTGTTTCTATTTGAGAATCCCATAAGATCCTTGAATTCATGGCCTGAACAGAAGGCGAAACCTTACCAGAACAATTCTATCCCCATTAATGGTATGAAAGTTCATAAAAAAGAATTAAAAACTCTTTTCAACCAGTAGAAAGCTTGGAACATCCCCATTAAAACAACCACTAAAGCACAAACAAAACCAAACAAAACCCAACCCAAAGCCACCAACCACCCAAACTGTGAAGGCCTCTAAAGATCCAGGTTGCATTAGAAGAGGGACTGTCTAAATTTGGCATTTTTGGAAATGCTCCTGCTGATATGGAGATATCACTATTCCATATACTTAACAGCAACTGAGAGCAGGACTGAGGCAGCATCAGCTTTGTGAATGTGGGTCTTCAAAGAATGAAGTCTGGCTCTGAAGCAGTTTATCACAGCCAGTGCCCACATACCAATAATGAACACTAAGAAAACTGGGAAATGCCATTTGCATGGCCAGTATCCATCTCAGCACCATTAACCAGGTTCCTGACAAGGACCCCCCAAAACTCAGATCCATGCACATCTCATTCACTAATTAGGAACATGCTTTTCTTGCAAAACAACATTCCAAGTCAACAAATTATTACAACTTTGCACACTACTCCACAGAACTGAGTGTGATTAACAAAGCATGTAGGACATAAAAACCACAAGAGTGTGGGATGATGTGATGAGGAAAAGGGAATTCACAACAAGTAGCTTGTGACTGGAAACATCCTGAAAACATTTCTTGTCTTTCTCCAGTGGGAAAGGGGCCCTGGCTAACTGCAGATGGCCCTACCTGCCCCTCAGTTTAAGGTGTGTAACTGTACATCCAATTCTGTCCAAGCCTAGATTAGCCTCAAGCCCCCAGTCCGTTATTTTTTTGAACATTATTTCTGGCTCACGGGTAACTACAGACAGTTTGCTGAGAAACTGCTTGGGAGAACACAGTTCCTGGCTAAGTATTAATCAAAAAAAAGGTGAAAAGCAAGCAAATCCCCAGCAAGCAACAAGGGTAGAAGCCCCAAAATTAAAGCTTCTGTCAAAACAGAATCAGGGATTTATAACTGAATCCATGCGCAAGTTACACCCAGTGAGATCTTCCATTTTCTTCACAGGAGCTTTAACACCTGTTCCCCTCCAGACAGGTGTTTTAAAGACCCACAGAGGAAGGTCTGCACCAGAATGTACGTGGTGTGCTACCTAAGTTAGACTGGGCTTCCCCCACTCAGCAGCTCACTGTGTGAGTTACCTTTTTAAGCTTTTTCTTGGCTGCTGGAGTGGCTGCAACATTTCCCTCAGTTTTTACAGTCGCATCATCAGGTGTGTCCTTTTTTTCCTCAGTAGCCACATCAGCTAAATTGGCAACATCTGCATCCTCTCCTGCTGAGCTGCCACTTTCTAACAGTGCAGCTGCCTCCTCCTCATCCACCAGCAGCTCATCTTCAGACTCCAGGAGTAAACTGGGCTCATCTTGCTCTGTCTGTTCCCCACTTTTGGCACCTGAAGGCTCAGCAGCATCCTCCTGTTTCTCCTCTTTCACTTTTTCTTCTGTATTGCCACTTTCAGGTTTCTGAGCAGGTTCTGTTTTAGACTTCTTATCACTGGGAGAATCTTTGCTGTCTGGGGAGTATGTTCTCTTTCTGTAAAGAACAAAGAACATTGCTGCTTGTAAACCTGGAGAGAGCCCAGAAATTACTAAAAAAAAAGATCTTATTTCTTTAGACAAGCCTGGAAACGATTGTGTTTCAGTTCAGAAAATGGGAAGCTGAGGGAAACCCTGAAGGACATCATTCTTCAAACATACAAAAGGCTGCTCCAAGGAGAAATTATCCTTACAAGACAGGACAACTGCTTGTGGGTTTAAATTGCAGGAAGGCAAGGCTAATTAGGGACTGCAAAGGATTTCCTGAGGAGCCCGAAGAGGCTGTGAAATCTCCATCATTAGAGGAAGAGGGTGGGAAGCACACTTGAAACAGTTAATCTCTGGGCACAACCTCCAGCCATTTGATCTCAAAGCTTGCCTGACTCTTTTGTATTGTTTCTATACTCTGAGTAAGGTATTTTCATATTTCCTTTAAACAACATCATGCTTTAACAATAGGAAATTACCTGGTTTTATCCTTTTTCAGCAGTTCAACTCCTTTGTTTGGAATCTAAAATAAAATTTAAGAAATCTGTGAGTCACAGCAGACTATGACTTACACAACTGCTGCAGCATTAATTCAGACCAGAATCCAATCCAGACAAGTGCTTCCAGCTACATTAACCCCCAGGAACTCTGTCCATGCCACCCACCAACTGATCAGTAAACCTAGAAATCCCCTGCCTTAATTCACAGTAATTATTCAATACAAAACAAATGAGACATCCTGCTCCAGAAAATTCACATACAATTCCTGGCTTGTTTATGAACCAACAGCATGTAGTGTAGGCAGTGGCACAGATCAGTCCTAAGCTGTACTTTTCTCCATCATTAGTGGAAACCTTTAGCAGACTCCCATCACTTCACTTGTTTATGAATTACTGAACAGGAAATGTCAGTTGTAGGCAGTAAAAAGGAAACCTATTAAAATTGCCACTAAGTGCTCATTTTGCTGCACTACCATGTGCATCAGTAAGATTTCTTCAAGTTCCATAACAAAGCTGATGTTTCTAGGAGATAGCCTGACAGTTCAGATTTCTCCTACTTTCATTATCACAGGACTTGATTATTATCACAGAATATTCTGAGTTGGAAGGCACCCATAGGGATCATCAAGTCCAGCTCTTCAGTGAATGGCCCAAAAGGGTTGAACCCACAACCCTGGCATTATCAGCACCATGCTCTGCCCAGCTGACCTCCTCTCAGTTTTCTACCTACTGTCACAGTCTGATGAAGAACCACCTATAACTGCATGAATATTACCCTGGTGTTATGTATAAAACCCTTCAGTCAACCTTTCCCTCCTTCATATCAGCTGCACAGGCAGAAATGCAGTTCTAATACATTTTAAGTTTTCACAAACCTTCTTCATTTTCAAAGATAAAGGGGAAAGAAAAAGGATCCCACATTAGAGAATGTTCTAAATGAAGTAATTTTAATTAAAACCTGCATAATTTACTCTAAAATCTGAATTATAGTAACTGGGTTTAATCTGAAAGGAATATCCTTTAACTTGTCTCATAACACCACACTTGTGCCAAGTAACTGCACTTGAGGAGCCAGAAAATATCACAGCCAACTGTTCAATTTTACATGCAACACTGAGTTTTCAACAAGCAATGGCTGTCATTTACTTTCCTTTATATCTTCAACTACAATTAAAAAAGTCCTTACCCTTAACACCAGTTTCTTGTACTTTTCAGATAAATCCACTTTCACACATCTGCCTTGGAACCAAAGTGCTTTGTTGGCACAATGCTCAACCATGGCCAAAGCATCTTCTCTGGTCTCCATCTCAATGAAGGCCTGAAAAGATTAAAACACATATTAAAAAGGACTCTGAAACAAACAACACTTTTCCAGGCAGCGATTTAACTTAAAGCACAGCATTTCCAAATACTGAAACAAAACCACGAGGTTCAACTACATCCATCCTCACCAAACACTTTAACATTTGCCCAAGTGCTCTACAAACCCCAGCTTCTCCATTCAGAACACCTGTCCCAGAAACAGTTCTGAAATTAAACAGGCATTCAAATAATCTGCCAAAAAAGTCACCATAAAGTAAAATATGATTTAAAAAAAATGTATCAGACAATGAAACTCTTATTTAGTGCTTATGTACCTGGGAATTTCAGGGTAGCTGTGAGACTACCTCAGGATTTTATTTTTGGTTTTTGAGAGAAGGCTGAAACAGAAAGGCAGCAACTGCTGTTCCTCCAGCTTTGTGAGATCTCATGAGGCTGCTGAATGAGCTTTAAACAAACACATCTGGGTTGGAATATCCTCGCCAAAAAACTGAAAGCTGTTTCAGCAGCCAACTTAGACAGCAAAGGGATTTTGTTTTTCCAGTGAAATAAGGTCAGGGAGGACTTCCTAGAGGTCACACAATAGTTTAGTAATTTTTCACTTCTCAAGTGTGGCATTAGGGGATTCAGGCACCCATCTATATGTAAGAGCAATAGAACTTTCTTTTTTACTCAAGAGAGCAATGAACTGGGACAGTAAAGCTTAAAAAAATTAGAGCTAAATACTTTAAAATCCTGTATATTTATAGAAATCCTGTCCATGCACATCCAAAGCATTTCACTATACACATGCAATGGTCTATCTTCAAACCTTACTCTTCCAAGCTAGGAAAGCACAGTAGGACTGCTTTTGTTTAGTTTTAAAGAATGAAAAATAAAGGGTAAATAAAAGAAACATGTAACAGTGGAATATATTTATGTTTCATAGGTAATGGTTTTTCAGCCCTAAGAAAACAATCCCAAGGCTCCATGCAGGAATCTGCATAACCCAATAAGTAAATCTCCATGCTGAAATAATTTTTTTCTGTTTTTAAAGCAGCTCATATTCCACGGACATCTCACAGGAAGCTTCAAAGCAAACCCCTGACCTAGACAGACCCGGGTCATTTCCAAACCTATGCCAGAGCACAAAGTGCACACATGCCCCACTGAAAGTGTAATTTCTTCCCAGTTAACCCTCCCTGCAAGGCCTGCCCCAGGGTTCCCCTGCAGTCACCTGGCTTTTCATTCTCATGAGGATGTAGTTCTTGATCTTCCCATAGGGCTCAGCCAGCTTGAGCACGGCGTTGTCAGAGTAGCCCGAGTGGGGCAAGTTGCTCAGGTGGATCACACGGCCGAGTTCTGGTTTTGGTGGCTCAGTCTTTTGGTCAGGTTTACCCTCAGGTTTCTAAGATTAAAAGGGAAAGACATTTTTTTAAGACCTATATAAAAAATATACATTAGTGACTGTTCCTTGATTAATCTGATGCACTGAGAAGTACAGAAATTAGGAATAACTAAAATGCAGCAGCCTCATGACACTGCCCCAGATTAAAATAAGGCAATGCTAAAAAAAGCAGAAGCGTTTTACCTTTATTCTCTTGTATTTCTGTGACAAGTGGACTCTGACTGGTTTACCAAACACCAGGGCAGGTGTTGTTGAATAATATTCCACTGCAGCCTGGGCATCTTCAGTGGTTGACATTTCAATAAACGCCTGAAATCATACAAAATCAAATTAAGTGCTGCTCTTTCAGGAATCTAATTTTGTTTCACATTTTCAAGCTCTTCCATGCTTCCTTTTAAAAATAACTTCATCAGAAATGAAAACTGCTTTTTGGTTACAACGTGAACTGACCTGCAGAACTTGGCAGACACTTTATTTAGGTGCACAAACAGAACTATTTTGTTTGTTTACATTCCACCTAGATTTGGATTCAAAACATTCAATTGCTTCCTGCTTTTTCCACTTCTACGGTATTGCTTTTTTTCACACTTCAAAATAAGACACATTCCATAATACAAACTAAGATCTAATAAGTTTTCAGATAGTTTTCAAACAAGAGCAGAATGTAGTGCTGTTGAGAAAGCAATGAACAACCAACCAGGAGGATTTTCCAATATATAAGTGAAAATGCAGTAATGAGCATTTCTGGAAACACACTCCTCCTTTCCTTTCCCACATGCCCCTGATGACAGATGTGGCATCTCAGTGGGTGGCTGAGCAACTCCTTTTCCAAAAACAAAGCTCAGACAGTGACAGGAAGCCCAGCAGACACACCAGCCAGCCCTACCAGGAGTGCCCTGGGACCCAACCTTACCTCATTGATTTTGTTTAGAATCAGGTGATTTGTGATTATCCCAAAGGGTTCAACGAGCTGCAGCAGCTGATATCTCAGGTTCTTTCCCCTCTGGAAATCCATGATGTGCACAACTCTGCTTGTTTCCTGTTGAACACAAAGCATGTGCACACAGCATGAGAAAATCTGAGTACCAGCAAAACTAAATTCTGCTAAGGCTCTGCTCTACTGGTCTAACTGTCTAAATTTTTAAAAACTATTTTTATCTATCTTCACTCGTGACCAAAAGATGCATCCAGAAAGGCACAGAATTTCTATGGATTTCCAGAGTAAGATGCCTGCCATGCCAAAGCTGCCTTTCCTTAAGTTCACTTCCCACAGCTTCATCATGAAGAGAACCTCTAAAGAAGTTCTGTACAGTTTTGGAATAAATGTTTTGTAGAGTACTCAACACAACAAATTCCCAATCTCATGCCATTGTTTCAGTACTTCCACAGAAATTTTAAAATCTCAATTCTAAAGACAACCAATAAATTAAACAAACAAAATCCACACCTTAAGCAAACACAGAAAAATTATACAACAAAAATGTGAGTTAAAAAAAGAAAGAATTTCAATACTAACCACTCTGCCCTTCTGCATGTGTCTGGGTCCTTGCATATTTCCATTTCCAGCTCCTTTAAGAAATTAAATGAATGAACAAGCTTAGCTCAACCTGTAAGACTGGGATTAACATGTCTCATCACGAGTTCTTAAAAGATATGTCACTTGCAATACCAGAGTGAGATCAAGTTCTAAAAACTAATTATTTCATTGCCCTCTAAAAAGGCTTTTTATTTATTTCAGAGCTCTTGTAACTTGAGGTCCTAATTCCTGCTCCTTCTCTTCATTCTAACATTAGAGAAAGAGCTACATTTATTGCTGTTCAGGAACAGCAGAGAATAAGTACAGCCCATTGGAAAAAAAAATCTCCTGTTTAAGTAAGACTTGCCAGAGGAAAACTTCTCTGTACACAAAGGATGTGAGATTTCTTTATCTAAGACACTCCTTATACAATTGAGGATTTAGGCTCTAAAACATCACCAATTCAATCACAATATCCATTAAAAAAATAAAAAAAACCACCAAACAAAACTCCCTTTCAAATAGTTTGGCCTACAGTTAAATCTGAGATATTTTGAAAAATTAATGATGTTATTTTAATGTAATAAAGTATGAATACATCTGTAATTAAAAAAGTCTAATATTTGTAAGTAAACATAGTAATGTGCAATATTTGTAAAAAAATGTGTAAAAAAAGTGTAATATTTGTATGTAAACAAGTAAAATATTTGTACTCTGTCAGGATATCCAGGTAAATTAATTAGTTTTGCTCTTTTAGTTATTTGAACTACCAAAAAGGTAGGAAGAGCATCAGGCAAGAATCTGATTCTTAGCCTCCTTTCCTGAGAGGAAGAGGCTTGCATCATCCATCTTCCCACTTCTCACTTCTATTCCAATTTATTTCTCATGTTCACTTGAAAATAGGGGGAAAAAACACTTAGGACAGTGAATTCTTACCAGAAAACTGCACCAACATGTAGCTACTCAGAAGACAGACAGAAAAATCTCCTACATAGGAAAAAAAATCCAAGTGCTCAACACATGTAGATTAATCTCAGTTAAAAATCACCAGCCATAGGGAGTTGGCAAAAAGGTGAAGTGTGGGAACACAGTACCAGTCTTTAGTCCCACCATAGCCAAAGTATTTTAGCTCTAGTGCTGAGAAAAATATTTCCCTTTGTTGTTTTAGAACACCAGTGACAAATTAAAACAAGAGTTAAAAAAAAAACCAAAAACCCAAAAAACCTAGCTAGAAATTAAGCCTGGTGAAAGTAGGTGCCTGCTGAGGTTACCTCTGGGCCCAACAGGGGGTCCTCCAAGGTGGAATGGAGGTGGTGGTGGTCCCAAAATTCCCGGTGCAGGGTTTGTAGATTGCTGCAACATAAAGGGATCACCCCTAGAAAGAGGAGAAAACACATTGTCATTTTAAACCAAGAAACCGTGAAGCTTTCATTCACAAAACACCCTCATTTCTGCAGAGCTTCTATGCACACAACTCAGCCTACTTTTACTGCTGCCCTTCAGCTGGACAACAAAGGGAGGAATCCATTTGAACCAAATGAAATGTGTTGTTTCACATAAAATGTTAGGAACTCCCTCTGCTTCAAATAAACAATTATAAATACTTCAAAATTAATTACTACTTACATTCCATGTCCTGAATCACTGTCAGGATTCCATTCTGGGTATCTTAAAAGAAACAAAATTAAAAGAAAATGTAAGAAACATGCAATCTCCTCTTGCTGTGTAAGACAAGCAGCGATACCTGGAGGTGTAAGGCAGCTGCAGCACAGGCAACACTCCAGGCCCACTGCCAGAGCCATGAGCAGCCCTGACAGAAATGCTGCTCCTCAGGACAAACTCCCTACTCTGTTTGCAGAACTGCTGGTTTTACAACAAAAATGTACAAGTGGTATCAACAACTACAATTACAACAGAGTCTCAACTGCTAAGTTCCAGCTGTTACATATACATCAGTAGGATTCCAAAGCTATGAACCAGGATCCCTTTTTGTCCTGAAGATGCTCCAAGTTGCTTTTATCCCCTAGAAGGCACAGTAAGTTTTCTAAACTTGCTTTGTGCAACACTTATTTATAATCAGGGAACATCTTGAGCTGGAAAGGACCCACAAGGATCATCCAGCCCAGCTCCAGGCCCTGCACAGGACAGCCAGGAATGGCAGGCTGAGCCCTCCTCCCCAGTTACTGTACTTCCCGTTCATACATTTCGAGCAGCAGCTGACAGCGGCGGCTGTGAGTCGCTCCATTGATGTGATGGTTCCACTCCTGCAGCAAAGTAAACAAGGCACAATTAGCAGCCACACATGGCAGTCCTGCCCACAAAGTCATGGCCTACAGCAGTGTCTTCTCTGCTAAGCTGCAGTTTTGCAGATCAACAGAGAATGGATTCTGTGGGTGGTGCTTTGAGGAGACACTGACACTGGACCTACCTCTTCTCTGCTAACCTGGCTGAAAGGGTGTCTGATGGCAACAGGGCTGCTCCTGCCTCAGAGTGCAAAGCTCCCTGGAAAACTCCAGCCCTGGCACACAGGGCCATGGCAGCCTTTGGAACTGAAGGCTGTTTGTATCTCTTCAGGCATTGCAGAATTTCCTCTACTCTGCTTCATTCCTCAGATTTCTACAGATTAATATGAAGTAAGACTCCAATTTTTAGAACCATAAAGAGGCCAAGAAATTGCACGGAATTCAGAAAGGAAAGACTAAAAGAAACCTAAGTGCATAGCTAGGACAACCTACAAATATATAGGTGAAATACAAAATATATGACTACTCGAGGGAAATAATAAAGGAAAAAAGCAGATCTAAACCAAGATGGTACAAAGGAGAAGTAATGAAATTGAACCATATCATCCAGGTAAAACTCCTCCTGGTTCTGGTTGAAGCACTAGAAAGGAATGAGGGATTTCTACTTTTGCTCTGCAGACCATTTTAACTATAAAGGAAGTTACTTATTTTAGTGCCTGATCTCTGTATCTTTATACTCTTACAATTAAGAGCACAAATCTGTGCTTTATTCACATTTGTGAAGTGACAGAAGCTCTGGAGTTTCCCTCCTGCACATCTGGGAGCCACAGCCTGACCTTCACTCTGCTGCTCCTCAGGGAAGAAAAGGACCAGCAGAGATAAACAGGGGAGAGAGTCATTCAAGAACCTTGAGGCTGAAGGTTTTCTCCAACTGAAGGTTTTTTCTTATCAGCCACATTTTCAACTACGAACACAAAGTGCTCTGGCAACTGCTTTATGTGGCTCTTCTTTAATGTCTGCTTCTGCTCAGCACCCACAAAGGATTTTTGCCTAATCCCTTATCTTTCCAGATTTTTGGTCTCTGCCACACTACAGCAGTCCTGGATACAATGAGACATTCCCAAGGCTCACTGTAGTGTTTCCATATGTTAAATGCCTACCCTGCACTTCTTACAAAGGAGAAAAATCTGGATTTAAAGTCTCTCATAAAGTACTACAATATTACTCCATGATGCTCCTGACATGGAGCAAGATGATGTCATCCCTTTTAGCAAGATGTAAAATGAGAGCACCACTTTTTCTTGTTAACTGCACAAGATGTAGGCTCTGCAACTATAAATAGGCTGGCAATTAGGATGAAAAATAGCCACCAAAAAAAAAAATCTACGAACCATTCAATACGAAGTTTCTTCAGTTCAATACCTGTTACCAAGTGTTAGCATTACACTCTAGAAAACAGTCCTTTAAACCCCAAACCCCTCTAAACTCAGGGGCACAGTCAGTAAAGCCCCAGTGGCTGGTTCCACCACACATAACATGCTTTGAATCTGTCTCAACACAAAACTGATGTACAAGTTATCTGCAAACCACAGGCAAAGTTTGGGAGATTTCATTGTATTAAAATGCTTTTAAATTGGCAGAAAAGGGGGATATGATTGTAACTTCAGATTTTTCTTCTCCCCCAGGGAGCAATGGCAGCTCATCTACATTAACTTTTTATTACACAATTCTTAATCTGGATTCCCTTCGCTGCCTGCACCCATTTGGAAGCATCCCCACCCCAGGGTTTTGGGGCACCAGATTATTTGTATTTACAGGAACTCATTAACACAAAGGCCCCAAGCTGAGCGAGAGAAAACCTGAACTGAGTCTCTGAAAACCCAGATTCCCATTTGGCTCGGTTGATGCAAGCCAGAGGACACTCTGTTCCTCAGAAAATGAGGCCACACTCGAGCACCTAATTTTAGCCAGCCCTCTCCCAGGGCCACAGCCAGGTTCTCCCTCTGAGATCTACCAGGTTCAAGCGTTTCACCTCCAAATTCATCTGCTCAGGTTGCATCAGCCTTTGTCTCCGGCAGGAAAACAATCCCTCCACATCTAACACCTCATTCCCTGATAAAGGGATCAGGATTGACAAAATGCCTGAAGTAACTGGGGCACGATTTACTTCACAGACAGAAAATAACTCGGTCTTAAAATATAAACACATCAAATTAAAGAAGCAATTAAGAACATCACTAAAATAAAAAAAAACACTAGAAGACTACTCTGCCAATTTAAATTACACTAAGGATGTTTAACACCTTCCTTGCATTTAAAACACACACGGCTTGATCACTTTTAAAATCACTGATATTTTTATTTGGATGTGGGGAAAATGAGATTTTGTTACTACAGTAATAAATTAACATAGTCCCAGCTATGAAAAGCATTCCCTTTCTGCTTTCCATACATTTCGGTTCAAATCAGATTACTTTAAGTTATGTTTTACTTGATTTGATTTTGTAGGAGACACAAAATAAGGAATTGTATAATGGTTGGGTATGCAAAGCAGAGGAAAGAAGGAGAGAAAGAGAAAATTCTTGTGGTGACATGATTTCTGAAATCAGAAATAAAGCCTCGACTTGGGTCATAAGAACCAGATGATCCAACCACAAGTATTTTATTGTGTACTAGCAGTTTTAAAGTCAAAGTATATTCCTAAAAAGAAAAAAAGTTTTACATGTTACAGAAGAGGTCAGCCACTTAGGTAATGCTGTTAAAAGAACTGGGTATTTCTCATACCTGGAAAGGTATTTCCATGAGGATATCCTTTCATTAGATCTGCACTCCAAAGCACACTAAGAGTCATGAGTCTTTAAAATAAAGAGCTAAAAAGACCCCTACTTACAGGATCACTGGTTGCCATCTTCAAGGGCCTCAGAAGTTAATGTTTTCAATCTAACCAAATGAAGTCCTTTTACAGAACTGAGCATGGCAGCTAAACTGTTAACACTTAAAACTTTAGTGAAAATAAACGTCAAATACAGGAGACAAGAAACCTGGATTACTGTATTTTATATCAAAAGTAATTAAAGCAACACAAGTTCATAAACTGTCAGATCAGGTGGAGCCATACAGCGCGTGCTCTAGAACTGGTTTGATCCTTTCCTTGCAGGGAAAGAATAATTCTTGTGTTTCAAAAAGATCAGATGTACAGAACAGCACTTTTTGAGAGGTAACTGTAAAGAAATGGTTAGTAACAGCAATTCCACATTGTATCAATTTTACAGTAATAGCATGTATTATGTTTTCAATTGAAGGCCTTCAAGCTAATTAGCCACTAATTGTGACAAGAGGGGCATTGTATTAGCCAATTAGCCAATTAAATTGCCTAGTATACTGGAAATCAGCAAGATGAGTACATTGGAAAAGGTGAAAGTGAGAAGGCTCTGAAAACACCATCTGAATCATGTTGAGTAACCTGCTCCCTTTGCAGAGCTGCACTAGGCGTGGATAACTAAGAGGGAAGTTTCAGCATCACCGAACACACCCGAAGATCCACTCTACTCGTGAGCCAAGTAAAGAACACTACTAGGAACACAGAGCAGGATACTGCAACAGCAGACTGATTGCTCGGAGAGTCTACAGGGATAGATGCAACATGTGGCAATAAAAAGTGAGTCTGAAGTGTTCTAAGAAAGTTGTGAAAAAAGGAGAAAAATGACGACAAATTTCAGCCATAGTATGAGATAGAGTGTTAAAGTGAAATTAAAAAGGCAAGAATGAGCTAATCTAAAACGTGGTTTTTACTTTTGCAAATAAGTTCCAGGGCTCTACATTAACTCTTTCCCTCTGGACAGGGAAAAAGCAGAACTGTGCAAGAATGCATCTTAACTACATATAAATCAGCAATCAAGACAGATGTGGAGGAGAGCTGAAACTAGCTTCCGGAATGGCACAGTAGATACACTGCAAAAAAAACCCCAAACCAACAAAAAAATATCAAAACCCACCCCAAAACTGCTTGAATGCCAGATGTTTGTGGTTAAGAGAACATGTAGATGTAAAATATAAACAAGATATCCCAGTAGATGATAGCTGTTTGACTTGAAGTTAAGCAATCTGGGCAAATAAAATACATTAATGTAAAGCCCTGGTTTACAATGTTTGTCAACAATTACCTTGCAAATAAACCAAGTGCCTTTTTCACTCTCAAACCAACTTTCAGATCATTTCAAAAGCAACCAGGCCATAGAAATAATTAAAGAAATAGGAAAAAACAGAACAGATACTACAACGTAAAGGAAAATAGAAGTATCTGGTGCATAACTCACCTTATTAGAATGAACTGGCATATCACATATAGAGCACAGATGGGGATAACCCTTCGGTAAGAATCCATGGAAGTCTTCAATATTGCTATTTGGAGGAGCACCTCTCTTTTTCTCAAAGAGAGATCTCTCGGGACCAGGACCACGACCCATTCTGTCATACTCACTGTCAAATTTATGATAGTTATGCGAAGTCTCACCATAAAAAGATTCATCCCTACACCTTTCTCCATCTCTCAATCTGTCATCTTCATAATCCATTCTGTCATAATAACCAGATTCTTGAGAACGACTTCCATGGTCATAGTCAACCACTGGGTTGAGACTAGGACCACGATCATCAAAGCTATCTCTTCTAAAATGCCTTTTTTCTTCCCAATCATCCCTAGGTACTCTGTATGGTGGTTCCCGTGTGGATGATCTGCCATCTCTACCATAACCTTCTTCAGCTCTCCTCCTTTTAAGTTGTAGAAGGATCTGAGGCAAGTTTTCAGGAGTGATCTTGTCCTCTGGATAGCGACTCAGTTCATCTAAGTCTCTAGCAGACAGACCAAAGCTGGCCAAAATGTTTGTGGCCTGGTCTGCATCTCCACGGTGCTGAGAAGACAAAGGGAGCGGACCTCTACTTCCAATGTTAAATATAGACTGCAAATTATGGGAAGAGGTACTACCAGAAGACAGTGCACTATGAGATCCTTGTTGGTTCAATGAAGAACTCATTCCAAGATTCATTAAGCTAGCAAGGCGTGCAGTACCCTGGTTCATCCTTCCAAGAGATGCTGGCATATTTAAAGACTGGGTAGCAGCAGCAAGAAGGCCTATTCCTGCAGAGAGGTCACGCCCATGACCTTGTGAATCCCTACTCAGAGATGACTGCTGGAATGACTTGGACATTGTAGAACTAGAGCTTGTCTACTTTATGGATCAAAAAATTCTTTTTGTTTAGTTTTTTTTTAAGATGTCTGCAAAGAGAGCTCACACTAGAAAGCTAGGCAAACTTCACTTCAAAAACGGTAACGCCAAGAAAGAGGATCAATAATGACTGCAGATCTTCTTCAAGCTGAGAAACACCAGACAATTCTGTAGAAAAACAAGCAGTTTTAGTCATAAATCCCTTTAAACAGATGCAGTTTTAAACTTATGCATCATGTTGAGCTAAAAAAACATTAAAGATCTCAATCTTACAAGGCTTTTATCACATAACAGATTCAAGAGGTACCCAGAACCTACATATATTATTGCAGATAAAAATACAGTAGTGTTTCCTATACATACTACTCTTCTTCCACAAAAAGCTACTTTCACACTGAAGAAAAGTGAATTTCAGAAGTTTGCGATGTCTGAAAGCATCTATAAAGTTTACTGACATGTAAGCCTTGATCTCTGGTTAATGGCTTTATTCATACCCTATATTATTGTACTGTGTCTGTGAGAAGAACACAAAAAACTTAGGCCCATAGAATCCAAGATGACTTTGGCATATAACACATATTTGAAAATGAAACCTCTACCACCACAGAACAGGACGAAAGGAAGTTAAAAGTAACTGAAGTTTGGGCAAAAAGTTTCTGCTATAAGATCTGTAAATAAGACCAAACATAATATTCAGTCTTTATGCAGTAAAATTCCAATTACTGATGCGAAGACAGATGTGAACAAGAAAAACAAGTTTTACATTTTGCAGGAAGTAAACAAGACCTCTTGTTCCAATTGCAGTTGCACTGCTAACAGCATTTCTGAAGGGATTCTTTACTCTGTTACATGGCAGCTGTGACACCAGCCTGTACTCTCAGACCTCAAACTAAACAAGGTCAGGCTTAGTGCTGGGATGGGAGACCCAAGGAAAACCCTGCTCCTGCAGGAAGAGACCCCAGTGAGTCAGGAGATGGCACCACATCCCAGCGGCACTGCCTGCCTGGGGCTGGCACTGACACCGTGACCACCTGTGGGAGTTAAAGATCCTAAAACACTGCTTGCAAGAGAGAGGTGACTCTTTGGTGTCCCACTAAAACACTAACCTAGCACTCAAATATTAGGTTCAACTGCGTTTACACAAAGTTCTAACGAAACAGTCTATCAATATCCACAGCATGCTGCAATGAATATATTTTATAAAATATTCTTTAAGGGCAGAGCAGAAATAACTGTAATACTTCACCCCATCCTCCTCCAGCCTTGGAATAGATACACAAAGTTTAAAGCAATTCAACACATGTGAAAATATTCCAGCAGGAATAATCTGCTCTTGGGTCCCCGCCGCCACAAAGCCCTTGCCAGGTGGGCAGAGCAGTTCTGCTTCTCCAGCAGTGCCACCGAGGAGCACATCAAACACACAATCACTGGGAAAAGAAACAGGCACAGGCTGCACAGCTGCAAATGAAGTCAGCTCCCAAGAGAACAGGTACGTTTGGGGAGGAATGGAAAGGACAAAATGAAAGCAAGACTTTTCCTTGAAGAGACCAGCTCTGCAGAAGGCAATGGCTCTCATACTGGAAAGAGAAGGAAAAAGGTCAAGGTTAGAGGTCTCTAGCCCCACTGCCTGCTCAATACACAGCCTGTTCCAACAGTGCACGAAGCTGAAAAGCACTTGGGGTTTTTTGCTCAGTAGCAGCATGTTACTATGCATTTATGTAAAAAAAAAAAGATTCCCTGAAAAATATACAAAATACACATAACTCATACAACTCCACCTTTGCAAACTAACTCCTTTATACAATTTGCTACATACTCTGTTATCAATGCATTTAAACTCATTTCAGCTACATTTTTAAGATTCAAATACGCTGGAGTCATTAAAAGGAAGCTTAACTGTGTGACTTAACATTTCTTAAGAATAAGAGATTGAGAAACATGGGTATGAAAAAAGTTTGAAAGTTCTGAGGCAGAAGACAGAAAAACACTGCAGAAAGCATCAGAGGAAAACAGTAACAAAGGAACACAGGGGGAGCGTACCAGGTGAATTCTAAGGGAGATGTCCCAGAGAAGGGGGCCACACTGGAGGACACCTGAATAGAAAGCACTGAAGAACTATATTGTAAAAATCAAGACTCTTCTGAGTTCAAACAGAGAGGAACTCTAATATTCACCTGGGTACCATGCTTTCATCTTACATTCATTCAGTATTCTTTGAAGTACTTTTACGACAATTTTACAAGCTAATCCTTACTCATTCAATTTTTATGCCTGAATTTCTTCCTAGTTCATTCACCCTCTTTCAGAAGGATTTGAAGCTGAACTTACTGGGTTCTTCATAAAATCAGGTATTCCACAGGGCTCTCTGAGCCTGATCCAGCAGCAATTCCACAGATACCCCTGTGGTCAGGACAGGCTCACTGTGTCCTGCTGTTAGTGCAAGGACCAACGTTATTCAAGTTTCCACTAAATCAGGAAAGTTCTCCACTTTTGAAAAACACCCTTTATTTGAACAAATGCTCCCTAATCCTCTTGTCACAGCTGTCAACTGGCAGTTCATTGTGTGCTGCTGCAGAGATTAGCAGGGAACAAACCCCATGGCACCCCAGCCTGGCAGGACCAGGGATGCAGGACCTGATGGCGCCATGCTGAGACCCCACTCCAGAGCTTTACAGAACCACACCCTGCTCCTGCAGCTGCAAACACCCAGGGAAGGGGCAAAGGGAAAATAAAAATAGGAAAGATGGGAGAATAACCAAGACAAAGACACAGAGAGGGACAATCTTATGGAAAAGCATGAAGTGGGACAGTAAGACAAGTGTATGATGAAGACACAGCACAAGTTGGCAATTGGTGCTAGTCAGGAAATGCCCTAAATCCAATTAGGTACTTGAGTACTTAAATTAACCAGTTTGAATATCCTCAAAAAACCACTATTTATCACACAACTCATCTTGCAACAGCTGCTGCACCCCACTCCTAACCAACCCCATCCTTTAAGACAACAGAAAGAGGTGGGGGAAAAGCTCTACCCTCACACCAGGGATGTTTAACTTCCACAGGGTCAGGTTTAACGTGATCCTAAGGCAGCACTTCCTGTGCTGAAGATTCCATGCCAGTATCTGATAGGGACAGGTTCCCATGGAGCAGGGCCAGCTTTTGAGAGAGGGTGCCATCAACTGAGTCACAGCAACAAGATGGGCAGGACTGAACAGAGCTGCCTCCAGAGCCAGACACGAGTCAGTTCAAAGTCTTATGCTACTTGTTCTCCATGAAATTTCAGCTAACTGGGAACAGACAGGCTTGCAGGTACACCTTTTTTAAGATCTCTGGGGAGAAATTTGGCCATATTAAGGTTTGAAAATATATAATATCAAGCAATCTCGAAATAAGTTGAAAGTCAAAATGTTATTAGATTTCCAGACAAATGCAGACAATGAAAACAATTTGTATCTACAAGTTGCAAAAGAGTGTTCTATAAAGGCAGACAACAAAAACAAGGAATTTGAATCCTACAGAGTACACTGTTATCAAACAGAGCCCAAAATGAGGCTGATTTTTAAACACTATAGAAGGTTTTTGTCTTAGTGTAAATCTGAACATATCTTTTCAATAAAGCTTATGAACTCTTGCTCCAATATTAAGTTTGACCTGAGAACAGTTAAACTCAGTGAATTTTTGGAATATATTGATCATGCTGAACACAATAACCTCAGCTTGTCACCTTTTATGGAACACAAATAGGCTGAAAATAAGTCCCCAGCTCCCTGTTCCTTTTGCCACTCTCAGGGGGTTTTAACTTATGTAGAGTTACTGTAATTTTAATGTTAATCTTGTTCTTAGAAGAACTCATCTTTTACCCATTCCTCTTCCACTATTTACAGAAAAAAAGTCTTAAAAATGAAAAGTAACTGTTATCACTTTCTAGTCAGTTTTACTTTCACTTCAAAACACATTGAATTAGAACAAATAAATTCAGTTTTGGTAAAAACCTGAAATTATCTACAAGCTGAAAAGCACACCCTCATTTTGTAACAACACAATCCTTTTGCAGACCGTACACCCTTGGGAAAGAAGTACCATAGAAATTTTTGGAAGCCTGCTCTTTGGATAAACATCTATAAGTCTTCCTCCTCCTCTCTTACACATCGTACTCTGTGTGGCAATCCTTTCTGCCATGGGACAATTCTTCTGCTCCTGGGCAAAACTGGCTCCAGCACATCATGGCAAAAAGGGCTATTGAGGGGAGAGATCTGGAATTTGGACACGCAGCCCCCCCATGCTGCTCTGAGAATTAATGGTAGCAAAACCAAGAACTTGCAAGGAAATTAGAAGCAGATGTTATCTAGTTGCTGAATGACCAAGTACAATGGATCTCAAATCCAAGGGATTAACTTTTGGACAATACAGAAAAGGCCACTGTATTGTCCAAAGGCAAAGGAGGAATTGCCCAGCTGCCTCAGAGAAAAGCAGATTCTTGCTCATTTCAGCTCCCAATACTCAGAGTGGTTATTTAATATAGCTGTTCCACATGCAAGAAAAGCACTCATCTTGTTCAAGCCACCTCAAAGGTCATGCCCTTCATGAAACTTCAGAAGCACCTGGCACACGGGACTCACGCTTTTTCTGGGCACAGATTAACCAGTCTGCTGTAGGCACAACAACTGGAGGAGTTTCAGCTCTTAGGATTATGTTTATCTTCATCCCAGGGACTTCCTTGATCAGAGGAACACAAAATAATCTGAGAGTTGAAGTGACTGTAACACAGGATTGCTTCAGAACAGGAAAGTGTGACATCTGAACAGGCATATTTACAAATGGGGAATTAAAATGACTGGTTTAGCAATCAAGAATCTCAAAAGAACTTACAGTTTTAAACATCTGAATGCAAAAAGGAACATAAAAGAGGTTGGTTTCCTATTTCTGTTCATTATATAATTTAATAAATTCAACCAGGCCTCCTTTATAAGAGGTGCATTTTACAAGTGTATTTATTCCCTTACAGAAACAGAAGTAGAAAAAAGAAGACTCAAGCACAAAAGAGAAAGAAGGCAAAACCCATGTATTTTTTGAAAGGGAAAGAAGTAACACCCAGAAACAACAGGTAACTGCTGTCACTGTGGTGACCACACCACAAACACCTCTATGGCTTCCAGCCATTCCTTTCTACTGCTTTCAATCCCAGGGACACCTTCAGAGCCCTCACTCTTCAGTAAGAAGATGCACACAGGCTCCTGCAGCTCCAAAAAGCTCCATGGAGCCACTAACAGAGCTGAGGGGCTCTGCCGAAACCAGAGTCTCTGTGGAATGCTGTGGGATTTTACTGGGAAACTCCAGCAACACAGCTGTGCCCCCATGCACAACAAGGACACAATCCTCCTTCATTCCCAGCAGGTGTGGGCACCAACAGCCCCTCAGACACCAAAATTTTGACACCAACACGAGAACAAATCACAGACCAATTTTTACCATTAAAAAAAAAAAAAAAAAAGCCTCACACACAGAACAGTTGTGTGTTCTGATCTGGTAACCTGAATTTCCATCTGCCTTGAGGCACTTCCAGGGCTGGGATAAAATCCTGGTCTTTCCCAGCTGAAATCCTGCTTGAAGTTGCAAGAAGTATTCTAGCTGCAGAGAAAAATCAAAGAACTGTTTCACTGGTTCAGTGCTCAAAATAAAAACCCTTTTGTTGAAATTATGACTGCACAATATGGTACTTAAACACTCACAAACTAAATGAGTTCAGAAATATTATGAAGTATTTGCTTTTGTTTTCAAGACTTGTTGACTCAGAGAGCTGATGAAGAAAGGAAGCAGCATTGAAAAAAAACCTCATAAATGAACAAACTGAATGGAAATAATTTCATTGCAGCTCTGCTTGCAACAGCTTCTCCCCCAGATTTGTTGAGCCATCCAGAAGCCTGCTGAGTATTACATGATAAAATACCTTTGCATTCACCAAATCTCTCAGCAGAGACATGTGCAAGCCACAGCAAAGGGCAGCACACAGCTTTTCCTAATTTCTCACCCAATTCATGAGTGTTTTTATTAAAGTGCAGTTTATTCCTGAGTAACCCAAGTGGTTATAATATAACAGCTATACAAAACTTCAGCCTGGAGCCCCAAACACTGACTCGTCTTCCTCTCTCTTGAAGTGATTTTAAGTTCTTATCTTCTGGAACATGGATATCCACATTTTAAGCACACATTTAGGAATCACTCTGGGGTTCTCTTCTCATCATTTAGTTCCAGGATGTATGTAGCACCAAGTGCACAATGCAGAAGTACAAACACTGGCTTATCACTTCACAAACACATCCAAGGTCTGAGTGCCAGTATCCTCACTCAGAATTCAGTAATGAATATTTCTGGGAAATTTTTTTGATAAAATTCAAGACAGAAGTTCACTAATTCCTTGGGAATACAATAAAAACCTTAGTATGTTCCACTACATGTTATAAAAACAATTTACCATTTTAGCACATTGAAAACTTAAAATATTAACGTTTCAAATATGAGAAGATTAAATCACTGGAACAATAGATTCTTTGTAAAGAAGCTCCTGAAAATGTACCCTTTTCTTCTCCCCATGAAAACTACACAGACTGCTTTAAGAAACTTACATTTTTGACTAGAGCTGCTCCCTACTTATCTGACTCCAGGAAATCAGGACCACCTACAGTTCAAAAAACCTGAAGAATTTAAGGCTGAGTAAAAAGAATAAAGATCGTTCAGCAGTTTGAACCACTATTAGATACTTTTTTCCCAAAGGTCTGCATCGTGGAAAGAAAAACAGCCACACATTTGGAATCTGAGGGATGGTTCAGCTTTCTTTCAACAGCGTAAATGCCTCATTTATCATTTAACAAAGCAGTTTTTCAGGCTCCCAGAAAGTTCTTTTCAACTTGTGGATGTTTTCAGAATAGGTGAACTTTGTATCTCATTACTCTGACTCGGGAAGCAGAGTGTGTACATTAAAGAAACGGAACGTTATCAATCCACCACAGGAAGAAAAAAAACACCCCCGCAGCTTGATTTGTAAGCACAGCCTGAACTATATGAAAGTGAAACTGAGTAGAAAGAGGGGGCAAACGGCTGCCTGCACTGTCAGGATTCTTGTTGCTCAATTCATTAATTCTTAAGGCCAGATGGGCATCAAAACCAGCAGTTTTACACTCCAACGGCCTTTAACGGTTAAGAAAGGAGGGAGGAACGAGGCCACGGCTGGAGCTGGCAGGGAGCAGGTGACAACTCCAGGCAGCGGGCAGCGCGGCGGAGCCGCGTCACGGCTGCAGCGCCGAGGGGCCGAGCGGGAGCCGCAGTTCCCGGGCCCGGGGGGCGGCGGCGGGGGGGTCGGGGCTTTGTTCGGGCCCGGCGCGGCCGCAGTTCCGGCTGGCGGCGGGCGGGGGCGCCCCGGGGGCCGCGGCACCGGCCGGGCCGGGCCTGCGCGTGACCGCCGCGCGCCGGCCCGCGCCCCCTCCCCACCGCGCGCTCCCGCCTCGTCCCCCACCCCTCACGGCGGGGCGGCCGCCGCAGGACCCCGAGATGGCGGCGGGCCGGGGGCGCGGCGCCGCTCCTACCTGCGGGCCGGCGGGGGACGGAACGGGGCGGTGGCGGCGCCTCCCGCTCGGTGCGGCGCCAGCGGCGGGGGAAAGGGGACGGACGGACGGCGGGACTGAGGGACGGAGAGAGGGACTGAGGCGGTTGCGCGAGCCCCGCGCGCGCCTCGCCGCGCTCGCGAGAGCACGCCCGCCCGCTGCCCGCCTGCTCACGTGCCCGGCGGCGGCCGCCCCGCTCGGCTCCGGTATCGCCGGTGAGTCCGCGCCGCTCCCGCCGCTGGCCGGGACCGCCCGCCCCGCCCGCCGTGAGGGATGTGGGGTGTGGGATGGGGACGGGGAGGAGGCGCAGCCGGTAGGGCTCTCGCGAGAGGTGGGGGCCACTCACCGTGCTCTCGCGAGAGCGCCGCTGCACCGCGCGCCGCCAGCCCGCCGCCCGCGCCCCGCTCATTGTCCGCGCTCCCGCGGGGTAACATGGGAAGGCGCGGGGGGCGGGGCGGGGCGACGGCCACGCCCCCCGGGAGGAGCGCGGGGCCCGGGACCGCGGGTTCGCGGCTCCCCTCAGCCGCTTCCGGGGAGCGGCACCGCCGCCGCGGGCTGTGCCCGGGCTATCCGAGGCGTCCGGGGTATCCAGGGTGCCTGGGATATCCACAGTATCCTCTGGTCCCCACGCAGTTCTCTGTGTCCCAGGGCACGCTCACGGGCAGCCGGCCCCGCCCAGCCCGAGGCCGCTCTCCTCAGCACAACGCAGGTGTCACCATCGCTAAAATATTCAGAACTCTGGCCTCTCGCTGGCTGTGAGGCCGTTAGAAGATTCTGGTAAAAAGGCCCCGCAGCCGATGTGCAAGGCTGTGCTGTTCCTCTGATCCAACATTGCCACCTTGTGCTGGATGAGGAGAGGTCCCTGTGCCGCTGCCCTTCTGAAATCCGTGAGCTGTCACCAAAGTACTCGTACAATCCCTCGAGTACTATTCGTAATTTGGATTTATTTCGTAGTCAATATCTTTCTCCCTATTTAATTTTGTGGCCAAAGAACCAGTCTCTCCATTAGCCTGGAAACTGCTGTGCTCCAGTAGCTTTAGGAAGGTGAGGGTGTGTACATGAATTCAGGGAAAACTCCAGGGGAAAGGAAAAATCTGCCTCTTCAATTCATCATAGGCTGATTTTTCTTCTCTGTAAGTGGCTGGAGAGCACAATGAAACAATAACACAAGGTATTTTTAAAAAATGGAAGTGGTACAATATACGTGTTGAAATAATATGGAAATGCTCAGAGAACAATCACAAGAAATCCAGCTCTTAACAAGCTCAAGGTAAAAAAACAATGAAGTGCTCAAAAACAAGCCCATAAATCTCAGTTAACAATCTTCCTGTGCTGTGATGCTGCAGAGCAGTAAAAGCAGAGCAAATGTAAAGCAATCCAGCCGCTTTTGCCTAGCAGAAGTCATATATAGATTGCAAATGTATGGTTGTCCTAAACAGAACCATAAATCACGTTGTCATTTCCCAAGAACGAATGCAGGTCTTGCTCCATTTCCTGGCTTTATTTCACTGCCAGTCTTGGACCTCATGGGTTCTCTCCCAATTCCCTTTGCTGTCCTGCACTCGGGGCAGCAGAGCAGGTCCAAGGTGACTCATTCTGACCTTTACTGATCAGCTGTGTGCTGCAGAAGGAGCTGCACGGTGCTCACTGTCCCCTTCCTGCAGAGGGGACACCCTGAGCTCCAGATCCCGTGCTTGTGCTGACCACTGGAGAACCTTCAGGACATCCATATTTCTTATTTCCCAGTTGTGCACAAAGCTGGAAGCTGGACATGCCCCAGAACCCAGACCACACCCCATGAGCCCCAGTGTGGGCAGCAGGGCAGGGGGGATTCTGTCCCTGTGCTCAGGTGATTTCCCACGTGCAGAGCTGCCCCAGCCCTGGCCCAGCACAGGCAGGAGCTGGAGCTGCTGCAGCCAGGCCAGAGGAGGCTCCAGGATGAGCAGAGGGATGGAGCAGCTCTGCTGGCAGGAAAGGCTGGCACAGCTGCCATTGTTCACCTGCACAGGAGAAGCTTTGGGGGGAGCTCAGGGTGGCCTTGCAGGGCCTGAAGGAGCCCCAGGAAAGCTGGAGAGAGACAATTGCCAAGGGATGGAGGGACAGGACACAGGGAATGGCTCCCACTGCCAGGGGGCAGGGATGGATGGGATATTGGGAAGAGCCCATATTCCCCATTTTTTGCCACTTTTGGGAGTACCTGCTCCAGCAGCAGAGCCCCCTGACACAGTGAGTGTTCCTTGGCTGCCAGCAGGCAGGACCCCTCACTGGAAGGGCAGCAGGTGCCCAGTTCTGGGAAAGAGGAAAATTGCTGGGCACAACATAAATCCACAACGAAACCCCTGATTAGTTTTGCAGGTAGGATTTGTTTCTACAGAAACAATAAAACTCAGGCTTCAACCAGGAAAAACCTTTATTCCCCAGTGGTTAGTATTTTAATAAGTATTCCCATGTGCAGTACAAAAACTTCCCATGTGCATTCAAAGCTCTGGATATTCAGCTGGCAGAAGGGCTCATGGCTAAACTAACAGTGTCAGGGACATTTAAGGAGTCCGGATGATTTCACAAACCCAGGGTTTCCTAGAAGACTGCAAAGAATCCAAAGCGACCCAACTCTCATCTGGAGAGCAAAACACTCCTTTTGTTCCAACTTTTGCATTTAAATACCATTTTTGTCTGAAGCCCTGTCGGTCATCTTGCTCCTCCCCACCAGTTCTGGTGTTATTTTACATATTCATCAGCCTTTTCCAACCTTCCTTTGTGGGCTCACTTGCCCCCAGGCCTAGGGATGAGAGCTGGTGCCTCACTACAACCTCTCCAGTCTCTGTTCGGAAATCCTGCTGCACCCAACATCCTTGTAAGATAATGAAAAGCAAACTGAGCAAGCTTAAATACAAATACGTTTAATTGAGGTCATGTAAAAATGTATTTCCAACAAGCAATGAGAGGAGATTAACAATAAATTGTACACATAGTTCTTGTTATACCTTGCCCCAAACCACCTTTGATGTTTTCATTTCCTACATCCACATTCTGAAAACAAATTCTCCAGCCGCCCTGTTTAAACTACGGGTTCCAGGTTTCCATCTTCACCTTTTAAACAAGGATCTTCAAAGCAGCATCGACAGCTTTACTTCTGACCGCTCCTGCTGCTCCAGGAAGCCCCACACCAACAGTTTACCTGTAATAAAAAACCCAAAATAAAAACCCAATAAAGAAAGTTGAAAAGAGGACTTCTATTGAACCCTTAGCACTAACCAGTTAATAACTGACATTCATTTTTATATAAAAGATGCACATTAAAATATCTGCAACAGAATTTTCAATTTTCTGTGTGTTGTCTGCATCCAATCTAGGCTCTAACTCCACGGGCAGGAGTTACTCCACTCTCAGGCATGCAGAGTGCTGCCAAAACCTGGCACCACTGAGCACCAGGACGGCCTCGCTGGTGCCAGGAAAGCTCAGCAGCACCTTTCTCTCCCAGCAGCATAACACTGGCACAGGCACTGAGCAGCCGCGGGCAGCTGACTACTGCTGGGAGGAAAAAACCCCAAAACTGGGGGGTTTACAGGGCAGAAAAAAGGTGGAGGCACTTTTCTGATGATGCCTACTCTCACCAAGGCTTCATCCAGCAAGAGGAATAGATAAGCTAAACTTATTTCTGAATAAACCACGTTATTTCCACCCTGAGGACCTGAGGCTAGCACAGGAGCCAGCAGAGGCCTTTTAGTTAATTCTAAAACAGCAAAACATTTTTACCCATTTCCCCTCGCTGGCTCACGGTCACACCTCACCCACGTGGCTCCAGTGCCCTCCCGGAGAGCCTCCCCGGCTGTCCCAGCACAGCACAGCTCGGGTTCCACACACGACGGGGCCGGGCCACCTCAGGGCTGCTCCTTCGGGCGGCTCCAGGCCACCCCCAGCTGCGGGTCACCGCGATCGGTCATCGGCTGAAGGCCTAAGGAGAGGACAGCAGAAACATCGCATATAAGCCATTAGTTCCATCTGTATTCACAAAGCTCAACAGCAGCGGCCTGGCTTGTGGTCGAGGACAAAAGCCAGCACACCGAGCGAAAGGCTGAGGAATTAATGCTGAACTGCACAGCCGAGCAACACCCCCAGTCCCGGGCACCGCGGGCTGCAGCGCTCGCCGGCAGGCAGGAACAGCTAAGTAAGAGAAAGTGAATATTTCAGGTGGCGCCTTCCTTCCCCAGAGCCCCGGTCTCCAGTCCCGCTGCCGCCGCCACCCGTGCCCTGTACCCCCCATACCTCATGGCGGCGGCGGTGGCCCCTCATGGCGGTGAGTCAGGCCCGCCAGAGCCGCTCCTTGCCCTCATGGAATGAGCTCGGTTCACCAGAGCCGCTCCTTGCCCTCATGGCGGCGAGCTGAAGCAGCCCTGCCCACCAGAGCCTCTCCGTTCCCTCACGGCGGCGGGGCACAAAAGGAGCGCTTTCTTCCGCGCTGCCGAGGTGATTCCACAGGCACCGCCCCGCTCGCTTCGGCCGCGCCTCCCGGGGCGGGGAAAAACCCTCGATAATCAGTCACAGGGAGGGACTCTAAAGATTGTCTCGTCCCACTCCCTGCCATGTGCAGGGACACCTTCCGCTATCCCAGGTTGCTCCAATCCCCGTCCGACCTGGCCTTGGACACTGACAGAGCCAGAGCAGGAGACACGATGTGTGGAGCTGGGAGAACTGAACTCAAGCACCAGCTCATGGGAAGCAGAGGGCTGGTGGTCTGCCTCTGCTTGCCCCTTATGTGTCCCACTTCGAGCACAGGAGGTAGAAGTATCAGCTCAGAAACAGCTGCCGGCAACAAAAATCCAGCCTTGAAATAAGCAGAGAAAAAGTTGTGGTGCTACCAAGTGCCTTGCTGGGAGAAGCACAATTCCACACCTTCCCTGGCCTCCACTGGATGCCTTAACATCAGCCCAGTGCTCTGTGTATCCATGTCCGGGCACAGCAGTGTAACTGTGACCTCCCTCACTGGGGATCCATTCAAAGGAAGTTTTTCTCTGTGCTTTGTGCTCCAGTGAGACACTTCAAGGCCTTTCCAGAAAGCTTGGTATCCCTCCCCCATGCTCCTCATGTGCTTCTGCTCTCAGAGCTCAGCAATGAACTCAGCTGGAGCTGTGCCTTGCCTCAGGCAATCATCCACTCCAGCTCTGTCTTCTTCAAATGTTTCGTGGTCTATTTTCAGCCCAAGGCAGGCAGCTATTCTTCCTGGATGCGGGGTGCTCCTCCCCAGCTCAGCCTGATCCTGCCTTGTCCTGGGAAGCTCTGGGCTCGTTGTGCCCAGGACAGGGCCGTGTGCAGGGAGAGAGGCTGGTGCTGAACAGAAGGAGCTCGGTGCTTCCCCTGTCAGTGATGAACCTGGTGAGGAACAGGTTTCCCAGCTATGCCCAGTGCAGCACAGCAAAACCTGTCTGGGGGAGAGACAGGTAAGAGCAGACACAGAGCACTTCATGCTCTTGTTCCTGGGGGTCTCACTGCCCATGGCCAAGGGCAAGTGCCCACACAGGGATGGATGATGACTCTGCCAAGACCCTTAGCCACGGCTTCAGTTTGGAACTGTTTAATTCATTAGCACAGCATGGGGCCCAAATTAATGTCCTTTGTCTCTTTTAATAAGACATTTTCAGCAGGATTGGGGAGATACTTCAAAAGCTTCCTGAATGCCTAATACCAGAACTCAGCAACTCTCAGTGCCAGGACCAGTCTCTCACTTCCCAGTATGGATTCCCTCTGTGTGCACAGCTTTTCCTCTGCTTGCCGGCCTTGGAGGGGGGCTCAAACAAAGGCCTGCACATCATTTGTGAACTTTGGGTGAAAAGCATCAAAACAGATGAAACACAGCAGCTCTGCCACAGGGGTGAAGCCCTTTTCTGTCACAGGAATGTGCTCTCTGCATTAGTTGCAGCCAGTCCCTGTTGTTCATCTTGGCTTGCTGACCACTAAACACAGCCTCCTTTTCTCCTGCAAGTGTTGTGGCAGGGCCTGAAAGGACTGAGATGCTTTGTTCCAAGCCAGATTAGAGATATGAGTTATTACAAAACAAAAGCCCAGCATGCCTCCAGGAGAGTTCCTCTAGTCTAGACACAGCCTCCCCTGAGCTCCCTGCATCCCAGCACAGCCCTGCAGCTTGTGTTCAAAGCAACTCAACAGGCTCCAGAAGCCTGGGTAACCTCTGTCGAGTGAATGTTCAGTTACAGCATAAAGGAGGAATCACATCTGAGTGATTTTGCTCCCATAAATTAGCAGGATGGGTTAAACCAGGACATGAGCACTGTCTGCTGGCACAGTGCATCCACTCAAGAGATCTGCACTGGCATGGAGCTGTAGTGCTTCAAAAGACGTGTGCTCCAAGCCTGGGGTGGGACATCCCCCATGTAGCTGATGCCTGCAGCTTCTGTGGCAGCAAGAGAGATCCTTTACTGTCACCTCAGCCCTGAACACACCCATGCCCAGGGCTCACTGCCTGCCCCACGTCACTGCTCACCTCCAGCTCTGGCACTGCAGGGTTCATACTGTGATCCTTCTGTACCAATCAGATTTTGGCTCAATGCCATTTGGCCACACTGTCAGTCACTGGAGAAAAAGACAGAGTAGAACCGTGAGAAGAGGAAGAAAATTCAGTAAACCTATGGAAGAAAAGATTTGTGGATGTACATTGTCATTTACCATCATGGTCACCTCCAGCCCCACAGCCAAGCACGTTCAGGCTCTGGTGAGAAGAACTTTTATCCCCCTGGTGTCTGTCATGGCTGGGGACCGTGATGATGACACCTTGTGGGTTTTTGGTTCTTGCACTGACCTATGAGTGACACCAGGCTCGCTCGGCTCCCACACAGCAGAGCTGGCAGGGCAGCCTTGGCCTCAATGGTGCCTTTTCCTCTTTGAGGTGCTGCACCCAGGTCAGGGATACCTCACCCATGAGCACAGACTGGGAGAAGAGCTCATTGACCATCAGAGAAGGACTTTGAGGATATCATGGATGAAAAGCTGGACATGAGCCAACAATGTGCACCAACAATGTGGGTGCAGCCCAGAAACACCCCTGTGCTGGGCTGCACCCACAGATGAGTGGGCAGCAGGTGAGGGGGGGATGGTCCCCCTCTACTGTGCCCTTGTGAGATCCCCCTGCAGAGCTGCTCCAGCATCAGAAGAATATGGAGCTGTTGGAGCAAGTCCAGAGAGGCCACGGAGATGCTCCCAGGACTGGAGTCCCTCTGCCATGGAGCCAGGCTGGGAGAGCTGGGGGTGCTTTCCTGGACAAAAGAAGGCTCCAGGGAGAGCTCAGAGCCTCTTCCAGGGCCTAAAGGGGCTCCAGGAGAGCTGCAGAGGGACTGGGGACAAGGGATGGAGGGACAGGACACAGGGAATGGCTTCCCACTGCCAGAGGGCAGGGATGGATGGGATTTTGGGAAGGAATTGTTTCCTGGGAGGGTGGGCAGGCCCTGGCACAGGTTGCCAAGGGAAGCTGTGGCTGCCCCTGGATCCCTGGCAGTGCTCAAGGCCAGGTTGGACAGGGGTTGGAGCAGCCTCAGATAGTATAAGGTGTCCCTGCCATGGCAGGGGGAGGAATAAAATTATTTTTATGGTCTCTTCTGACCCAACCCATTCTGTAATTCCATCATCTCCTCTGACTCCACAGAGGGGCCATTTCCACTTCCCCACTGCCATCACAAGATGGCATTCCAGACCTAAAAGCTGAGCTGGCTCAGCTGATACTTGATCTTTTCCAGGCCCTGGGGTGTCCAACCCCAGAAGAAGCTGTGGATTTAACCCTGCCTGCTGAGCTCCTCTGCCCGGTCTCAGCCCTGACACTGCCTTTTAATCACATCCTTTAATGCCAGGGCTGTGCTTTAATCAGCTGCACTGAAACACTGCTGCTGTTACTCCGTAACCTCTGAGCCATCTAATTGCACTGAGTTAAGCCAGTTATAGTTTTGACAGTGAATGGCATGCCAAGCACTTTAATCTTGACCTGCAATACCTCAGGCTCTTGCAGGGCCTCCTCTGCCTCCGAGGAGACACTGCTAATCAGACCGAGCCAGGATGTAGTTTAAGACATGGACAAAGGGAGCCAAGGGCAAATCATGAGCAAAATGAATCTGACTCATTTTGTTACAAAGCACTGTTGAAGGTAGAACTGCCTTTTCTTTGCCTGAGAATGATTTGGGAGAGTAGTGAGAAGTCTTTCAATAATTTATAACTTCAAAATAATAACAAAAAAAAAGAGAAAAATCATTCTTCTTAGATAGGTTTTTTTAAAAAGAAAGCTTATTTTGAGTTAGGTGCATAAAGCACTGGTGCAGTGTGTTATCCCCTGTGTCTGCTCCCACGTGTGAGTGGGTGCTCCAGGCTTCACCCACCAGTTGCTCCCTGCAAGAAGAACCCATGATCCAACCATCTCCTTCCCTGGCCAAGGGCCTGCAGCCTCCCACCGGGGCTTGGTGCCATGTCCTGGGTGCCAGGTCTGCCAGCACAGCTCCCCGGGGGTGGCAGTGGGGCAGGATCTGCTGCTCAGCTGCCTCGGAGCCTGGGGCTGCCTGTGTCCCTCTGGGCAGCTCGGGGAAAGGCTGCTCAGGCCGTTCCCTTGCAGGCAGCTGGAGCAGCAACCTCACTTGGTCAGGAGGCAAGAGCAGTCGGGAAGGGTTACATAACCCCGATCAGCCTGCCAGAGGGGTGGTGCCCCAGCAGCAAGGGCAGTGCCACTCTGATGTGGCTGGGCAGGAGCGCGCCCTGCCTGTGGGACCCTGCAGCCCCTCTTTCCATTCCCCCCTCCACGCCCACCTGGGTCTCCTGGCCCTGTCAGAGCCTGCTGTTTTTGTTGTTCAAAATGCCCTCGGGCAGCTCGAGGAGCCCATGCAGTTCCCTCTGTTCTGGGCTGAAACTGCTGCACAGCAATTTTTTTTCTATTTCATCTCTGGCAGAGCCCTTGAGCTTTGCTCTCTTCCTCTTCCACCCTCCTCTTCTCCTTCTGAGCTTCTCCCTGGCCCAGTCTCCTTCCCCGGCATCCCCTTCTGCTCCCAGCTCCTATTTAACCCCCATCTTTTCTGTCCCCTCCTTCAGTGCTCCTACCCAGAGGACAGATCACGCACCACAAGCTGTGCTATTCATCTACCAGATCCTAAGCCACTGTCTCGGTGCGATAAATGTGATCTGCTAATCGTGTGGAGAGGATTCCCCAGGATGCAAATCCCTGCTGGGATCTGTGGCAATCCCATGGCATCAAGCACAGGGTCAAACGCACAAGGAGGAGTTGCAGCTGCCTTGCCCGAGCATGGGCACCACAATCAGCCTGCCTTAGGAATTCAGACCTGCACAAGGCCCACCAAACACACCTGTGTCCTTCCAATGCCCCACCAGGTCTCCTGGCAGCAAGGAATTTGCTTTAGTTCTGTGAGTTTTATAAAGCCTGACTCAAATCCCAGGGATTTCAGGCAGTGCTGACACGCAGAGTGGGGTGGTGTGAGCACAGCCCTGGGGTCAGGTGCTGGGGATAGATGGGTGGGCACATCAACCCAGTGTTTTAGAGCAGAGCTAACTAGGAACGGCTTATTCCATTAAGAAAAAAAGAAAACCAACAATCATTCTTAATTAGGACAGAAACCCCCAGATAGGCTTTTTTAAAGAAAATGCCTAAAAATACCATTTTTGCTTTGATTTGAAAACTATTTTTTGCTCTTCAGACTGTAAGATAAAACACATTTGAATTGATGATGCATTTCACAGCAAAAATACATCCCTTTTCATCTTGAAAATGCTGAAATGAGTTGTTACAAAATTTTCAACGTTTACCCCCTTTCTTAAAAAACAAAATTTTAATTTAGATGAAATGTCTTTTTTTTTTCCCTAATGGAAACTCTTGATTACATTTTTACCCAACAGCTCTAATTAGAATTAACAATTACAGCTGATTCTTGGTGGGGTGATAAACAGCTGGACTGCACAGCCCTCTCCACTCTGGGACTTCCAAACAAGCCCCAGCCCTCGTAGTTTAGCCTTCTGCAACATTTTAGACTTGTCTAGTCCCTGGAATTTATTTTTCTTTCTTTTTTTCCCACCCTTTCTCCTCTGAGGGTTAGTTTTTACCAGTGCAGCATCTCTAACAGTCAGGGAACTTCACAGTGAGTTGAGATCGCATTGATTTCTCAAGGAAGAAGCCGCATACTAATTTTTCCTATTTTCCTCCCTTGAGGAACACAGGTAACAGCTCCAGGAAGGCAGCTGGGTTTGTAGATATTATGTTCACCCACTGGCTGGCAGGGAATTGTGAGGTCTGTGGGACCATCATGGGACATGAGGAGACTTTGGCTAGTCTGGTGCAAGGCTGGGAAAGAATGTGGGATTAAAGCAGAACAGGTTAAACCTGAGAGAAGCATCAGGTGAAGATCAGGGGATGGATCAGTCCATGCTATGCTGCCAGAGCTTCCCCCTCCCTCCAGGATGATCCTCACAATCCAGCTCTGTGGGGCAAGGAAAGGAACACTGGAGCAGTTTGACTAGAGAGGAAGGGACTGTGGTGGAGGGGAAGGGAAGATGTCAGTCTGCTCTTAAATCTCCAAACCCTCTCTTCCAGGCACCCAGGCAAGTTTGTTCAGCCTTTGCAGGCAACCTTCAGAGATCCAAGAGGCACTGGGGCATCCTCCTTCAGGTGACTGGTGTCCCCAGTGCCACTGTGACTCCAGTGCTTTTCACGGCTGCTCATCCCTGGGCTGGCTCCACTCTGTTAATGGCTGATCTTCTCTCCCTGGAAACAAGCCCATGGCCTTTGCCTGTCCCACCTCACCCCTCCCACTCCTCTGCCAAACAATTATTACCTTCTTGGGCAAACCTGAGATAGTATTAAATGAGAGGGAGGTTTTCATACACAAATGTCCCTGTGATTAATGGATTAAGAGATTCTGTGCAAATTAAAGCCTTTCTTCATACTTTGCACATCCAGCTCTTCAGCTGTTGCTCTTTCCCTTCTAGTCTTTTACAGAGACGCTGTGGGCCTTGCTTGCCCCATCCCTTTTGCTGCAGTTTTCTCCCCACAGTGACCCAGGGATTTTCCCCAAATCCTTCAGCCCACTGAGTCCTGGGCAGCCCCTGCTGCTCCTGAACCAGCACTGTGGAGAGGAGGATGCTGTGAGCACAGCTTGTTTATACACAGAACCAGCCCAAGAGAGGGACTGTAAATGCCTCTTTATTTCCATATTTATCATTGCAGCTCAGATGGATGAGGAACTCAATGGAAAGTTTAGATGAAACAGAGAAGAAATGAAAAACTGTTGGCAAGCGGCGGCTCAGCTGAGACTGGCAGCCTCAAGGGCTTCCAGAAGGAAAAAGGCTTTCAATTCCTGCACTGCTGCTCCATAACAACCCAATTCCCCTGCCAGGCCAGGAGGAGTGGGGCAGCTGGGGAGCCTTGCCCTCCTGTGATCCCACCCCAGGGAGATGGACCTGAGACCCCAAAGCAGCACCTTTGGCCTTGCTGATGTTTGACAGGGCTGATTTCTTCCCAGAGCAGCAGCAGAGTGTGGGTGTGGAGGCTCCGTAAGGATCTCCAGGTGATGGGCACTGTGGTCACCCATGCCATGGTGGAAAGGAGCCACAAAGGCTTTGCTGGACACCTTTGGAACATCCAGTGCTGGGTGCTGGTGCTGGATGATGATTTAAAGCCCATTTGTGCAGGTAATAATGGCTCATAACCATCCCCTCTCCTTTAGTGGTGTGACACTGCTGAGATGGGCTGTCTTGTGTTTCCACCTTAGGAGAGGTGTTTTATTAATTGTCCCTGCCCCTGCTCCTGAGCCCGTGTGTGCTGTGATGTGGACGTGCTTCAAATGCAGTGACGAGGAGGTGGCAGCTGGGATGTGGCTCCTGGAGGAGGCAGCCAGAGAGGCAGGGATGGTGCTGCCCATGGCTGTCCGGTGATCTGTAACCTTCAGCCCTGGGAGGGACTGACTGTCCCAGGCCAAGGGAGTCTGACTGTGCTAGGGGATAGCCAGGACTGTGTGTCTGTGACCAGGCTCTGTTCCATGGGGAGGAGGCAGGGGACTGAACTGTCCCCTTGCTGCCTGCATGGCCCTCTGTGCGGGCCAATTTTTCCCCCAAATCCCTGCTTGAGCACCCATAAGGACCCTGCCCAGACCATCTGGCATGATGGCTTCTAGAAAAGCATCCTTAGGGTCGCTGGCCCTGCCTGGTCACAGCTGAGCTGGTGGCACTGAAAACTTGAATTTCCCTTCACACCCCTCTTGTACCTGCAGGTCCTTGTGCACTCACCTCGGGCTTTATTCTCCTCCCTGCTTTCCCCTCATTTGTGCCCGGCTCCGGAGGAGAGCACTGGGAATTGATCACTGTGTCGGCTTCGCTAATTTAATCCAAAGCCGGTACCAGGTGGGAGCGAGCGAGGGCAGCCCGGGGGGCCCTGCGTGCGGCGAAGCCCCGGGCGGTGCCGACCGGCGCCGTTAATAACCGGGGCTGAAAGGCGGCAGCCCGCCGGCATCGCCGCTCTCACCCAGGCACAGCTGCAGCTCCCACGGGGACACAGCTGTCCTGGGGACACGGCACAGGGACGGTCAGGGGCTGTCACCCGGCGGGAGCTGAGCCCTTAGTGCCAGGACAGAGCTGTCCTGGGGACGCGCACAGGGACCGTCAGGGGCTGTCACCCGGCGGGCGCTGAGCCCTTAGTGCCAGGACAGAGCTGTCCTGGGGACACGGCACAGGGACCGTCAGGGGCTGTCACCCGGCCGGCGCTGACCCCGAGCTGTGCCAGGCTGCATGGGCAGCAGCTCACCCGTGAACCGCGAGCTGCACCCCCGCGGCACAGCCCTTCTAGAGCAGGGATGGCCCCTGGGCTCATCGCATCCCACTTATGGCTCCAGAGCCTCCGAGGGACTGATGGCTAAAGCCTTTGGATGAGTCTCTTTTTTTGGCAGTGAATGAAATAGGATTTGTGCTGGTGGTGATAAGAGACTACAAGATGGACCTATCTGATCCTCTCAGCAATTCAGAGAGGCTGATGCTGACATGGCAGAACAGGTCCTGCAATAGTCTTCATGTCCCAGCACAAAAAATGGGTGAGAAAAAGCATTTTTAAAAGTGACTGGGGAAACTCTGCAGCTGTGATGCTATCCTATCTCAAGCCTAGGGTTCCCCGCTGGCCTCTTTGGAGTCACAAGTACTTCAAAAATGCTCTGCTCTGAACTCAGGCTGGGTCATGACTCATGTCTTGGGCTGTAAAAATGCATTTCATTGTGTCAGCAGGAAAGTGGCTGTGGGCAGTGCTCTAGCAGCGGTGAGGCTGGCTGGGGCAGGCTGTTCAACAATTACACCCACTGGAGCCCAAATTCCATCTCATATTTTGCTACAGCACGCAAAAAAGGTTCAGGGGAAGGAAGGGCTGGAGGGCAAAAGTGTTTCACTTAAAAATCCTGGTAGAACTATGCAGTGGCTTGTCTGGCCACAAATCCATCTATTTTGGTGCAAGTGCAAAGCCTGGACCTGCCACCTGGAAATGTGACCTCAAGAGTTTCCTGCAGCCTGTGAAGTTTGCTTTGTACTCAGGACAGACACCTCTCATGCTCATCCTCACATCCTTCCAGAAGGAAAAGGGCAACTGAACCCTCTGGATGTCTCTGCCTTGCTGTGGGTCTTGTCTCTGGGTCTTCCCCCAACCAAAACTACTTGCAGGTACTTTTAGTATGAAAATATCACCAAAAACTAAGTTACCTGTCAAGGGCAGCACTGCGAGGCTTCACAGCATTGGCACCTTGTGACTTAATTTTGCTTGTGGACTTGAATGTCCAATTACGTGTCTGGGAGTGTTTAGCTGTGGTGACCAAATTTGGGACACATTGCCACAACTGAGCTACTGGAGAAGCCAAACAGCCTTGAGAGGAGAGGAGCCTGGTGACTCCAGACGAGCATATGGCAATCCTGGGAACAAACCCACACACCTTTTCCTGAAGAAAATCTGGATTCCTTAAAGGAAGGGGTTTAATCAGGAAGGATCAACTCCATGAAGAAAATCTGGATTCCTTAAAGGAAGGAGTTTAACCAGGAGGGATCAATTCCAGGAAGAAAACCTGGATTGCTTAAAGGAAGGGGTTTAACCAGAAGGGACCAATTCCATGAAGAAAATCTGGATGCCTTAAAGGAGGGGTTTAACCAGGAGGGATCAATTCCACAAAGAGCAATTGCCCTGTTCCACTGCTGTCCAGGACAGACTGATGCTGTGGGAGTGGGACAGGGGCTCAGTGCCTGTTAAAGCCCTGGGCACTGAGGAAGCCCAGGAGCAGCTGCAGACAGAGGCAGCTGAAGGATTCCTGCTGCCTCCCACCAACGCTGCCCGCGATTCATCAATTACCTATCTGCTCAGTCCTTTTCTCCATCCTTTTACAATCTAAATAGCACATTTTATAGTTGCTGCTAAGTGATGTGATCAACATCAATTACCTACTAAAAGAGAATCAAGTCTTGATTTAAAATTAAGTGCTGCATTTTCCCATGTTCTTTATATGTAGCCAACAGAATAATTGCAGTAACATAAAAACTAATTACACAACTCCACAATTAGGCCTCCCTCCTAGTGCTGTGATTGTCTTTAAGTATACTGATGAAAAATTACTCCCAGTCCCAAATTACTCTCTCACACCCATCTTCTCTAATACCTTTTGAAAAAGCCCTCCACCCCATCAGACCAAAGAGAGGAACTCCAGATGCAGAAGGTAATACATGCAGAGTGTATTTTCTTATCTCTTAGATGTGGGAGCAGTTTCAGATGTGGGATTTGGTTGGGATTGCACAGGGATGCAGCAGTGCTCCTCTCTGGATAGACTGAGCATCTCAGTGAGGCTTCCCAAAGTGCCTGGTGGCTGCTGGCACAGCAGAGACAAGCAGGGGGAAAATCCTCTTCCCAGTGCCCCAGCTGACCTTTGGCTCCTGGGCTGCAAGCAGAGAGACCAGTCCTGCCTGGCTGCCAGCCTTGGGCTTGGTGTGTGGAGCCCAAAAGGAGGAGGAAGAGGCTGAAGTACAGCAGTACTTTCCCCCATCCAAAAGCCAGGAGTTACACCCAGGCAGCAATCACGTAGCTGCCTGAGAAACCATAAACCCCAACAAAAATCATAAACATCTATAAAGCTCTGGTGCACTCCTGACAGGCTTTGAGGGATTTGATTCCAGATTATGTTTTTGAGATGTTTACAACCAACCTGGAAAGATTGAAAAATATTCAATTACTGGCAAGGAGAGCTGAGATTTGCTTACAGTCAATCTCTGCCTCCAGGATCTCTGTGGGTGCCAGCAGTGAAACACAGCATGGGTGAGCAGAGCTGTGGGGACAGTGGCCCAGGGACAGGTCCCCCTGATGTCACTGAGCATCTTTCACTAGATGATTAAGCATAGCAGGTTTAATTCTGGGGCTGGCACGTTGGTTTTGGCTGCTGTGCAGTGGATCCCATGGCCTGTTCCTCAGCCACAACCCAGCCCTCACCAGGGAGGACTGCACAGCTCGTGGCTGATTTTCCATCATCTCTGCAATGCCATCACTCAGTTGCAGTTAGGAGAGGGGTGGGAAATGCTTTGGCATGATTTTAATCAGCAGAGTGCTTTGAGTGAATGAGGTGAGGGGACCAGTGAGCTCCCTGTGCCTTCTCTGACTTTCTCACCTCATTTCAGCATCAACCAGGGGTGCCAAGACTGAGAATTTACACCTTTGTGTTTACCTGAAACCTCACTACCTTCCTCAAAACCTGTGAAAAATAAAGGGGGTGCTGAAGTAGCCTGTGGCAGGGACGATGTGATGTGTAAACCCAACATCTCCAGACCATTGCAAATATTCCCTCCTGATCCCCGGCACCAATCCCAGATATTCCCACCTTGTCACCAGCCAGAGCACTGGGTGCCACCTCCAACCCTTCCTTGGATATCTCCAGGGCAGGGGACTCCAAACCTCCCTGGGCAGCCCGTGCCAAGGCCTGACCACCCTTTCCATGGGGAAATTCCTCCACAAGTCCAACCTAACACGATGCACAGAGGCGCGCCAAAGCAGGCAGTCCCGTCTGTCCCCTCCTGAGGGACAGATCCTCCAGGACGGGGCAGCTGCCCGGGACAGGCCGTTCCCACAGCCAGGGAGGCTCCTGCCCTCCCAGCGCAGCCCCGGCTTCCGGGGCCCGACCCGGGACAGGCTCAGCGCGGCGAACCCAGCCCGGGACACGGCTCAGATCGGCCCGGGACACGGCTCAGGCTCAGCCCGGGACACGGCGGGGCCGGGACAGCGCCACCACCGTCGCCTCACGGGGCACAGGCGAGGCCACGATCAGAGGGCGGGGCCAAAGCCTGTGGGCGGGGCCAAGGGCGGTGCTGACAGAACGGGACGGGTCAGGGGGTGTGGCCAAGAGTGGGGCTGTGCTGAGTGGGTAGGGCGGGGCCAAGGGCGGGGCCAATAACAGGGACTGGTCCAAGGACTGGCGCTGATTGGCTGGAGCGGGGCCGGGGCGGGGCGGCTGGGGCCGGGCGGCGCGTGCGCAGTGCGGAGCGGTGAGTCGGGGTGGGGGGGTGGCGGGGGGCGGTGGTGCCGGCGCCCCGTCAGGGCCGGGCCGTATGCTGCGGGTCGGAGACCCGCGGTTCGGGACGGAGCCCTGGTCCCGGCCCCGAGGCACGGACCGCTGCCTCCCCTGCTCTGCCCTCGCACGAGCGGAGCCGGCGGTGAGGCCTTGCCGGGGTGGGGGCTGCCCGCCGGCCCGGTTCCCCGCAGCGGCCGTGGCCGGGCCGTTGGGGACGGTGCGTGTGCGGCCGCGGGGGCTCGGCAGGCCCGGCAGGACAGGCAGCCTGTGCGGCTGGAGTGCTGCAGCACGGACTGCAAACGCGGCCCCTGTGAGGGGCACTTAGACACACAGTCGGGGCAGGGCAGGGGTCCCTTACACTCAGGGGTTTTAAACAAAAATCTTACACGTGCGTTTCCCCCAACGGGCACAGTTTGGATCCTGCCTGGAGCACGAGGCTGCGTGACCTCTGGCCTACTGTGTGCCTAGGCTGCTGTGGAATAAAAACGTGCTGGAAAAATTGAAGTAGCTCTGGGATATTAAAATGGATGTTTCTTCAGGGTGTGCGCTCTGTAACACGAGGTCTGAATTTTAAAACTGTTTTAATTGTTTTGGTACAAGCCTGCATATGGTTCTCTGGCTGGAGAACTGGTGAAATGATGCATTCCACAAGGCCAGGAAGGGAATGCTGAGCAAATGGGATTTTGTATATAAACACTGTTTGGAATGTTGCCTTAAAATGTTTAAGTTCAGTGGTTGACTAACACTTGCATTAGGAGTGACCTTTGACAGAGCTCTGACGCTGCCCACCTTCAGGAGGGTCTGGGTTTACACCAAGTTCTAGAGACACAATTTCTTAAGGTTAAGTTATTTATTCTGCAGTGTTTCTCTGCTAGAACTAACCCAGTCCAAGTACAGCGCAGAGGCAGAGCTGCCTGCGCTGGTGCTGCTCAGTGTGCCTGCCAAAGGAGGGTAATCTGCAGAGGCATTTCTGTGGTGGAGCTGTCTGTGGAAGTGGCTGGTCCATGCACAGCCTGGCAGGAGCCTTTTAAGTGCAGATAAGTGTCCAGAGGACGTTACAAGAGGATGACACGCCCTGTCATTTACCGAACGTGCTGCCGCAGTGCTCCTGCTCCCTGTGATCATTTGAATTCATTTGTTCTCTGGGAGTAGCACTGTTAAGGGATGCATTTCTAAGTTTCTCTCTTTTCTTTTCCCCAACCCTGCCTTAAAATGACCCAGCCTGATCCACTTCGTTTTGCAGCAGCCTCTAGGGCGTTTCTATGGTGGAAGTATCCAAAATACTGTCCCAGAAACTTCAGTGTAGGAGTCCAGCTACCAGAGGTGAGAGCAGCAGCGTTCCTGGAGGCTGCTGTCCGTGCGACCATGTATTTATTAAATTTGAAGGGATAAAAATATGATTTTTGGGAAGAAATCAGCTGGAAACAATTCCTGGTGAACTGTCAGAACAGCCTTTGGAGACCCTGTGTCCTGATGCAGCACAAGAGCGGGGCTGGTGCTACTGCCACCACCTTCTTCATTTTTACAGTGGAGAATTCCTTTAGCCTGAGCAATAAAACACCTGGAAAACTCCAGCACCCCCACACCTGTCTCTGCTTCTGCTTGGGTTGGGCAGATGGGGTTGAAAGCACAGCAGCCATGCCTTGAGAATTTGTGAGGCAGTGGATTATTGGGATAAATTTAGGGATATTAGTCAGCCTTTCCATGTGCTAATCCTCTGTGCTACTGACTCCCTCCGTGGCTTTTGTAACCCACCTCAGCTCTTACACCCAGCGTTCTCCTCTGAGAAATAACACTCCACTCGGGCTCGTGAGGGAGGTGAATCAGCTTTAATTAAGATTTGTCGAGCACTTTGTTGATAAGTTCTCAATAGCTGGTTGCTATTTTTTATGAACACGCAGATATTCTTAGCACCTGCAGTGGGGAGTGACACAAGGCTGGGGATCTCTGGGAAGCAGCCCTGCCAAGGGAGACGGCGCCTGCTCACCGCGGCTTTGTCAGATCCATTCTGGCTGTGGTTCACGGGGCAGCTCAGCAAAACCCCAAATCCCTCTGAGTCTTTGGGAAATCTGAAATGTTCCTGAGAGCTAAGCCCTGCTTTTGCATGAGATTTGTAGCTTTTGCCCCCTCACTGGGTTTCTCCCAAGCTGCTGGTTGGGTTTGGTGCAGCTGTGTTCTGCTGTCACCTGCTTTGTAACACCTTGTGGCAATGACTTCAATGGCTTTTAACAACTGTCCCCTCAAATTAAGGTGTCTGGGGTAGGCAGGGCTGGGTGACGGCCCCTGTGGCCTTCAGGTCGTGCAGAGGTCAGTGGGGCTGTGTGGGGTGGGAGAGGAGGAGGGAAGCTGGGAAGCTGTGCCCTTCCCCAGGGCAGCATCCCATTCCCTGCAGGCTTCTCTGCTGCAGCAGCAGGTGGCAAATGAAGCTTGATGAGCTTTGTTAGTGAGGGATAGGGAAGGCGTGAATGGAAACGGTCACAGCAGTGCTGGCTCTGTGCTGTGTGGGTGCCCCTCAGCAGGATGAGGAGCTCTGTTGTATTTTGGGGAAGAGAAGGCTGTTCATTTGGCTTTGTCACTGCTGTAGGAGTAGCCAGATGGAGGATGCTAAAAGGAAATACAGGGCTGGAACAGCCTCCTTGTCCATCCCCCTGTCCTGAGCCAGGTGAGAGATGCTTGGCTCCAGGCTGGACAGTGGTGGATGGTAGTGCAGATCTGGACAGGGCCCAGTTCCCTCTGGGCCTTGATGGAATCCCACTCTCAGAGCCTGACAGCTCATCTAACTTGTCCTTGCAGCAAACTGAGCAGCCAGTTTGTCTCTTGCCTTCATAGAGTGAGGAGCCCTGTGGCTGGTTGTCCTTGTGAGTAAACCCTGTTAAAATCTGAGAGCTGGTACTGGCCCTGGAGGGAGCAGGGATGGAGAAACCCCTCCACAGCTGGTATGGGGCAGCATGTTTTATACTGCTGACTGCTCTGCTGGCTGCCCAGACCCTCTGGTTTGTCTGTGACTCAGAGCTGATACCCAGCACGGAGACCAGAATTGGGTATTTTATGTTCCTGGATCACAGAGGGGTGTTCAGCTCTTTGGAGCTGTGGTGTCACAGTGCTGGCACATTCAGTCTGGTCCCCAGTTTTCCCCAGGTTTCCTCTGTCTAGAGAGCTTTCCCCTGGACTCTGTTTGTGTGCTTGATCTCTGTTTGTGCTGTTTCCAAGTACACTTCTTTGCATTGTTTTCCTTGCTTTTCTTTCTATTGATTTGTGGGTGTTTTGGGAACTTTTCCTCAGTTTATCAATTCTGATCATGACCTCCAGAGTGCCTCCAGCTCTTAACTCCTGGGCATCCTTTCAGGTTTTATAAAAGTGCTTTCTCTTCATTGTTCAAACTATTAATGGAAAGGTTGAACAGAAGCAGACCTGGGCTGAGCTCCCAGGGCTCATACACAAGGATTTCTCTTGTGGTGACAGGGAATTGCTGATAGCTACCCCTCAAGTGTGTGGGGTTGAGTTGCTTTGGTTGGTCTTTTTTTCCTTATTAATGAGCACTGGGCCTCATGAAGGTGAGCTTGCCCAGACCCAGCTCCTCTGGCTATTGAAAGCATCAGATGGATAGAGTGAAAAACCTGCTTTGTGCTGGTCAGAGGTGTGATGGGCAGGTTTCTGTAGGGGGGGATTGTGCTCTCCTTCTCAAGGCTGAGATGATTTGTAAGAGCTTTCATGAACTTTGTTCACCTGGGGCTTCTTGCTGGTGCTTGCTGGGGCTGTCACAGCTCCAAGACAATCCTCAGCCCTGCTTCCCACTCAGAGCTGCCTCAGCAGTGGGCTGTGCATGGGGGAAGTTGTGTCCAGCATCTCCTGCTCCCCTTTTCTCTCCATAGGGCTCTCCTCAGTGAGAGTTGGGCTTGTCTGTATGTGGCTAAGGTAGCAAAAATGCATTTTTCTCCTCAAGCAATTCCAAGTTCCTTGTGTGGTTGCTGTTCTCTGGAAAAGAGAAAACTACTTGTTCTGGAGAAATTAATGACACTCACTTTTATTCCTAAATAGTGTGTCATGGTGGGTGTGGTTGCAGGACACCTCATTGCACCAGGCCTCTGCTGTCACCTCAGTGCCAACTGCTTAAGGAAGAGGAGTTACTTGAGCTGAAATAGATTTCACTGGAGCAAACATCTCTGCCCAGCTCTACCCTCCCCAGGTTCTGTGAGTACTGAGCTGCTGGGCTCAGCTGCCTGAAGTTCAAGAATTGGTCCTTTTCTGAAGTGCTATTCCATCTTTCTTTGCACATGGGTGTGTAACTGTGGGGTGAAATTTGGGCCCCACCGAATTTAAGGACAACACAGGATTGCTCTGTGGTGTTCATGTCTTCCTCCTCTCCAGGCTGGTGACTTGTGCTACCCAGCTGTTCACTCCAGCTGTGCTTCAGGGACACCATCAACAGGATGGAGACACTGTGCCCTCTTTGTTCTCCTGTGTTGGTCCCTGGCTGATGGTAGAGTCATGGAATAATGAAATATTCTGAGTTGGAAGGCACCTACAAGCATCATTGTGTCCAACTTGGTGGATGCCCTGACCTAATTTCAGTTCCAGGAGAGAAAATTCAGTCTCCCTAAAACCTTCCTTTGGCTTCTGTTGGATTCTTCCTCACTTTTCTCCAGGGGGCTGTGTGCTGTAGTTAAATATGGATGGAAAGGTTGTGTTCCACTCTGGATTACAGCTGAATCTCAGTGGTGGATAAATTGCATCCCAAGTCTAGTTTGCAAAGCCCTTTGGGCTTCATGGGCTGCAGGAAGCAGTATTTTATTCTAGATGTGTGTTTGCTGATAATTCTATAGGATTTGCAGACAGCAGGTTGTAAGAGCCCTGATTATACTGGTTCCCTGTGCAGTCAGACTCTGCCCAAATAATTCAAGTGCCTGCTGCAGAGAGAGGGAAAGGAAGATGGAAGGATGATTTAGAAATCTCTGGAGTAGATGGGAAAAAGATGCATATGTTGATCTGAAGGAGATACCCAGCCACATATATGTCTTTCAGCATCTAAATAAAATTCAGGATTTTTTAAATGGTTGCCTACTTAAAGCCCAAATAATTCCTTTAATGACAGGTTTTAAAGGTTTAACTTAATTTTAGAATTTTTATTTCAAGTGTCCTTCCATAAAATTAACTTTTTGAATGCAGAATGCTTTAATGTCTTCCGTGTTGGTGCTCATTTGCAAGAAATCTCTGCACAGTTATTTCTTATGTACCAGTTAAATCTATCAGCCAACAGATGTCAAGTGTAGCAAAAATGCTATAATAATATTATGGTCTAATAATAGTTATAATGATTCTAATTACCTGGTGCAGCTTTAAAGAGAGGCAGATTCAGAGATGAGTGCAAAGGAGGTGTTTAACCTTGAACTGCAGAAGCAGGGCTCTTCCAGAGGTGCCTGTGCTGCGCCCTCTCCTCCCTATCAGACATCCCCCTCCCTTTATTTCCTCCAGCAGACTGGGAGCAGCACTCTGGTGTGTTTTTAATGTTCAGACCTCATTCTGGCTGTGTTCAAAGAGTGCTGGAGAGCTGAGGATGAGCACATTTCCTGCACTACCTGGGAGTGTGAAGCCTGCTCATTTTCAGCCTCTGTCTGCCCTGCTCCTGTCTTGCTCCCACTGCCTGATGATTGTGGCACTCGAGGATTGCTCCCACTTCGGGAGCTGCAGAGCCTCAGCCATCTCCATCCTCTCTGCAAGCTGCTTGTGCTGCTCTTACCTGTCAGGGGTGGCTTTGCCCCAGCTTGGAAAGCACAAAGCCAGAGTCTCCTGATGGGAGAGTGTTTGGGGATGTGCAGGTGAGTGGTTGAGAGCTGTTGATCCCTACAGAGGCTTTGGTGTGGGGGTAGGAGAGCACTGGGCTGGTCCTTAAGTGCTGTGCTTGCCTTGCCTTTGACAGTCTGGCCCCACAGAGCCTTGTCAGAGTCTCCTTCCCCAGCTGCTCCATGTGCCAGCCCTGTTACATCACTCCCAATGCCCTTTCACCACCGTATTTTTCCTTTAGGAAGGATCCTGGGCTGCATTTGCTGTATTCCTGTGGCTTTTGCCCGATGTTGCTGAGTGCTGTTAGTGCCTTGGGGTCCCAGTGCTCATTGTGGCTGCAGTGTAATGGATCCCCTCGTGTCACAGCTGCTCATTTATTCCTGTGACATGAGGGGTGAGGAGTCCCTGGCTCACAGACCAGCAGCCTTTCCACAGAGGAAGCTCTGTGTGGGCTGGAAGTCGACAGCTTTCAATGATTATATGCTGAACCTTCTTCCTATAAATAATTGATTCACAGGCTGATGAGAGCTACAGGAACTTGTCTCTCAGTTGCTGCTCCCTGGCATGGGCAGCAGCTGGAAATCTGCTGTTTTCCTATAAAATGGATCCAGAGGTGCCCTTGCAAGGTTTTCTTTATTTCCAGCCTGCTTGTAGGCTGACCTGCTCTGCTTCTTGGGAAAGCCCTGCCTGCCAACACCTGCAGCACACCTTGTGCCAAGGTTTGTGCTGCTCAGAGCTCTGCCACCTTCAGCCTTTCCCTGGGGGCTGTTCAGCCTGTCCCTTGGGCGGGTTCAGCCTCTCCCTTGGGCGGGTTCAGTCTTTCCTCTGGGCAAGTTCAGCATTTTCCTTTGGGCAGGTTCAGCCTCTCCCTTGGGCAGGTTCAGCCTCTCCCTTGGGCAGGTTCAGCCTTTCCTTTGGGCAGGTTCAGCCTTTCCTTTGGGCAGGTTCAGCCTTTCCTTTGGGCAGGTTCAGCCTTTCCTTTGGGGAGGTTCAGCCTTTCCTTTGGGGAGGTTCAGCCTTTCCTTTGGGCATGTTCAGCCTTTCCTTTGGGGAGGTTTGCCTTCTTGCTGGAGTCAGTGTGTGTGTGTGTGTTGGTGCATCACCATGGAGATGAGGCCACAGGAGCTGCAGGGTGCAGCCTTTTCCAGGCTCGCGTGAAGAAGGATGCGGTAACGGGCTCCTCTTATTTAGGGAAAATGATTTCTTGGAGTAAATAAATTGTCAAAGAACACTTGGCATCAGCTCAGGTGCTATTAAGGAGAAGATCTCTTGAAGCCAGAGCTGTGAGGCTCATGCAATATTCACCTGCTTTGCTGTGTTCCACATCAGGCGTTGCTGC